>NC_072481.1:96172966-96500188 GCF_027574615.1 Eptesicus fuscus | reverse complement strand
ATAGATCAGAAAAGAAGAAATATTCCCTATTTGCAGATGACATGACTGTATATGTTAAAATTTTCAAGGAGTTAACAAAAAGGTAACTAACAAGTGGATCTATCAAGGGTATAGAAAATAACATTAACATACAAAATTCAATTATATTTCTATATACTGGAAATCAGCATGTTAACGTTGAAATTAAGAATACATTTACAATCACTCAGAAGAAATGAAATACTTTTATGTATAAGTCTAACAAAACATGCACATAATTTATATGTTGAAAACTACATAACAACGAATGAAAGATATCAAAGAAGATCTAAATAAATGGAGAGACATATCATGCTTTGGATTGGAAGACTCCACATGGTCAAAATGTCAATTCTCCCTAAATTGGTATACAGATTCCAGGTAATGCCTATAAAAATCCCAGCAAGGTGTTTGTAGACATAAACAACATTATTCCAAATTTTACATGAACATATGAAAAATTATAATGCTTAAACAAACCTTATAAGGAAAAAAGTAGGAAAAATCAATCTACTCTATTTCAATCTACTCTGTATCTGATCAAAGAGGGATATGATGGAAGAAGGGAAGACACATGGATTAAGGGACCAGACATAAAATGCAGAAACTGACCCACCAACTATTCTGAACTGATTTGAACAGGGGAGAAAAAGCAATCCAGTAAAATAAAGATAGCCTTTCAACAAATGGTGCCGGAGCAATTTCAAACCCATAGGGAAAAATTGAACTTCAACTTTACTCAAAAATTAACTCAAAATGGGTCATGGATTTAGATGTATAATATAAAACTTTTAGAAAAAGAGCATAGGAGAAAATCTTCAGGTTCTGAAGCCAGGCAAAATGTTCTTGGACTTGACAGCATTTAAGTGAACATTAATAAATTGGAATTCACCAAAATGAAAACCTTTTGCTCTGTGAAAGACTCTGCTAAGCAGAGGAAAAGACAAATTGCAACTGAGAGAAAATATTTTCAAACCCCATATCTCACAAAAGGCTAATAGCTAGAATATACAAAAACCTTTGAAAATTCAACAGTAAAAAAAGCAAACAATCCAGTTAGAACTTGGCCAAAGGCATGAAGAGATATTTCACCAAATAAGATGGCAAATAAGCATATGAAAAGACGTTTGACAGCATTAGCCAATAAGAAAATGCAAATGAAAATCCCAATGTGCTACCATTACACCCTATCAGAATGGCCGAAATAAAATAAATATAGTGACCACAGCAAATGCAGGAAACTGGATTATAGCTGGTGGAAATGTAAAATGGTAAAAACATCCTGGAAAACAGTCTAGAAGTTTGTTTTTTAAAATCAACACATGAAGTTATACAACCCAGGTACTATACTCCTTGGTATTTATTCCTGAGAAATAAAGAATTGTATTTACACATAAATACATATACACTAATATTTATAGCAACTTTATTTGGAATAGCTCAAAACTGGAAACAACACAAATGTCCTTAAACAGATGAATGGTTAAACAAATTCTCATACAGCCATACAATGGGATATTATTCAAAAATAAAACAGAATGAATTATTGATACAGGGACCAATTTGGACGGATCTCTAGAAAATTCTGTTGTGTATAAAAAGACAATCCCAGAAAGTTAAGTACTTCATGATTCCGTTTATATAACAATAGAGGCCTGATGCATGAAATTTGTGCATGGGGCGGGGGTTCCCCTCAGCCCAGCCTGCACCCTCTCCAATCTGGGACCCCTCAGGGGATGTCTGAGTGCCGGTTTAGGCACAATCATGGATATCAGGCCTAAACCGGCAGTCGGACATCCCTCTCACAATCCAGGACTGCTGAATCCTAACTGCTCATCTGCCTGCCTGCCTGGTCTCCCCCAACTCCCCCCCTACTGCCTGGTTGCTCCCAACTGCCCCCCCACCGACCTGGTTGCCCCCAACTGCCCCTCTCTGCCAGCCTGGTTGCCCCTAACTGCCCCCCCTGCTGGCCTGGTCACCCCTCACTGCCCCTCCCTGCCAGCCTGGTGGCCCCCAACTGCCCCCCCTGCTGGCCTTGTCACCCCATGCAGCCTGTGTTTGGTCGTCCATCCAGTTGTTTTGGTTGTTATGGCCCCTGGCTTTTTATATATTAGGATTCTCTAAATGACAAAAATGTCAAATTGTAGATCATATTGGTGATTCCAGAGATTAAGGAGAGTGTGGAGGTCAGAGGGAAGAGGGTGTGACTATAAGGGCAACATGAGGAATTCTTGTGTTTATAGAAATGTTATGCTTATTTATTGTATCAATGTCAACATCCTGGGTTGCAATATTATCCTAGAGTCTTGCAAGTGTGTTACCACTGGCAGACATTGGGTTGAGGGCACACTAAATCTCTCTGTATTTTTTCTTCTACCACATGCACATATAAATCTACAATTATCACAAAAGAAAATGTTTAAATACAAAAAAATAACTGCAGAATGCATACAACATTGCTAGGCAACAACAAGCTACTCTACAATAGTATTTATTCCTAAAAATCCCTATTTAAAAACAAAACTATAGCTTCATAATGAAATAGCTTATGAATAGTAGACTCAATATAGTAGAAATGTGAAATCTTTCCCAATAAATCTAAAAATACCATTCAAACCCAGTCACAGTATAATCTTCATAAAACTCTGGAAATTCAACCTCAAGTTTGTTAAAAAGAATAAAGCTCAATAATTTCCTGAGATAGCCTGAAAAAGAAATCAGGGAAGGGGATACGGCAGATAGTCAAATATACTGTAAAGTTATGATAATAAGGATGATGTCATAGTAAGAGCAGACAAATCAGCAGACCCAAAGTAGAGTCCAGAACTATGTATGTAAGGGAATTGAGTTGGATAGAAAGGTGGAATTTCAAAGAAGAGAGAGAAAAGCATCTATCTGACAACTTATTGTTAAATAATAAAAGGTTAATGTCCATGTGATATAAAAAGTTCCTATAATTAGCCAAGACCGGTTTGGCTCAGTGGATAGAGCGTTGGCCTGCGGACTCACGGGTCCCGGGTTCGATTCCGGTCAAGGGCATGTACCTTGGTTGCAGGCACGTCCCCAGTGGGGGTGTGCAGGAGGCAGCTGATCGATGTTTCTCTCTCATCGATGTTTCTAACTCTCTATCCCTCTTCCTTCCTCTCTGTAAAAAATCAATAAAATATATTTTTAAAAAAAAGTTCCTATAATTAATATGAAAAAATGAAATCAACTAAACATATTGGCAAGTGATATAAACAAACAATTTATGGAAGAAAAACAAATGGACAATAAAACACAAAAAGATTCCCAACCTCACCAATAAGTAAGTAAATGTAAGTCAAAACAACATTTACTTATCAGATTGACTAATATTTAAAAACTTAAATATGAATATCCAGGGATGGAAAGGGCATGGAGAAAATGGTTAATCATACATGCTTGTTGAGAATATGAATTGGTAGTGCTTTTTTGGAGGGTGCTTTGGATATATCTATTCAGAAATTTTAATGTGCATATCCTTTGATCCAAAAATTCTACTTCCAGGATGTACAACATACTCACACGTTTTCACAAAATTAACATGCTTGAGGATTATCATTGAATTGACTTTTCGTTTGCAATCACAAAAACAAGGAAATTAAAAATGAAAAGAAAAATAAAGGAAAGGAGGGAAGAAGGAAGGAAGAAAAGAGGAAGCAAAACAAAATGTCCATCAGTTACTACTATCCTATATAATAAAAGCCTAGGTGGCATCACGCCCTCGTGTGATGTCATCACAAGATGGCTGCCACAAGATGGCCACCACAAGATGGCCACCCTCACATCATCACAAGATGGCCGCCACAGGATGGCTGCCACAAGATGGATGCCACAAGATGGATAGTAGGGGAGGGCAGTTGGGGGCGACCAGGCCTGCAGGGGAGGGCAGTTGGATATGACTAGGCCGGCAGGGGAGGGCAGTTGGGGGCAATAGGGCTGGCAGGGGAGGGCAGTTGGGGGCAATCAGTCTGGCAGGGGAGTGGTTAGGGACTGATCAGGCTGGCAGGCAGGTGAGTGATTAGGAGCCAAGGGGTTCCCAGATTGGAAAGGGTGCAGGCCGGGCTGAGGGACACCCCACTCGTGCATGGATTTCATGCACCGGGCCTCTAGTCTATATTTATATAAAACTCTAATGTGTAAATAGACCAAATGGCGGAACAACCGAACAACTGAACCACCAAACAACAGGTTGCTATGATGTATGCTGACCACCAGGGGTTGTGAACAGAACATGGCAGGCATCAGCCACGGTGGGATGGTGGAGCAGGTGAATGGGGGCACCAGACCAAGGCGGGGTGCCAGTCGCTGTCATCAGGGCGAGTCTCTGGTGATTACTGAAAATTATTTGCTGCTGCACACTGTGGTCCCGCCGGGCTCTCACACCGGCCGCTGGCACTGGCTCCGCATGCATCCGCTACTGGTGCTGGAACCACCACTTGCACCTGCTGCCAGCGCCCACCACTGGGCCCCTAACACATTTATAATATGGAATACTAGGCAGCCTCTAAAACAAAATAAATCCATACGTTTTAACGTGGAAATATTTCTGATATATCATTATATGCAAAAAGATTTACAGAAAGACACATGTAGTATGAACACATTTATTTTTAAAACCATTAAACACCAGAAATATGTTGTGTAATCCTATGTGGACACAGAGGTCAGTGTGGAGAATGGACTGAACTCATGAACTTGTTGACAGTAGTTACATACGAAGAGGGAAGTTGATTTAGAGGTGGTGAAGAGAAACGTGCACATGAATCAGGATCCTGAGCATGTCTGTTCTACATTTCTGCATGTGACACACAGGATCACAGATGTCAGTGCTGAAAGGGGCCTTCGAGATCTCACCAGATCTCTGAGCTCAGTAAAGGCATCTTTGAGAATGAGTCACAATAGGGGTCTGAGTTGGGGATAGGGAGCAAAGGATAGGCTACAGATATCAGGGCCCTCATAGAATGTGGGAGTTGGAAGAGGCCTTGAACATCATCTAGCCTATATCCTAGACAGATCGTGAAGTAGCCATAGCCAGCCTCTGCCAGGACATGACCAGTAGTGGGGAGCTGATTATCTCACAAGGGAAGAGAGGACTGGGAAGATTTCATGGAAAGGGAAGAAAGGACATTTCTGGGAAATGCCAGGTGACAGAAGTGGGCCTGGAGAAGGTGGGCTCACAACTGGACATGCTGAGTTTATAAGGGAATTCAGAAGGAGCTGGTCTCAGACAGGCACATGCTACCCCTGCCTGTGAGAGACTAAACGGCTGCAGGGGGAGATCCATATAGAAGCAGGAGTTGGAGCAGTGGGGGCAAATGTTATAGAGAAGTTTATTTAAAACCAGCTTGTTAATGAGAAAAAAAGCAAGAGGTGTGTCTTGTGGAAGAAAGAAGTCACAGGCTCCAGGGTTGAAGAAATGAGTTTTCATGAGAAGTACCGAAGGGTGCTTGGGTACGTGGACTAGAAACAGTATCCTGTTTCAAAGGTAAAAGGATCCGAGATTTTCTCTCACAGAGGCCAATGAAAACAAACAAACAAAAAACACCTGCTTTGTGGTGGTATAAGGTCTCTTAGCATAAATGAAATCACAGAAAATGTAACATAATGTAATCAACTTACTGAGAGTGCAAATTCACACACAGTACTGAGATACCTGACTGAGCTTTGTTTCAATTTCCACATTTCTTTCATTTCCTTTATGAAAGTTACATTAAGAAAAAAAAACAACTCCCTTGAGTATTCTTATGATATTTTTGGTGGGTGAAACAGTAATCTCAGCAAAATTTACTCTTGGTATCAGAAAGCAGAATTTCAGGTTGTTTTGGCATAATTGCCATTTAGTACAAAGACACAATATTTATTAGCACTTAGTTCCATTGAAACAATAGTTATTATGACATAAGATATTATGTTATGGTCTGCTGAATTATCATTTGGTTCCAGCATGTTATAAAATAAAATTCCAGACAAAAGTGGAATATTTACTAATAAAAAGGTTAAATTCAACAGTCCCTGAGAAACTTTACATCTATATAGATATAAATTAAAAATGCAAAAGTGATATAATAAATATGGGCTTTTCTACTAACAATTGGATAATTTTAAAACATATTGAAATTTATAGGTACATATTAGTCTTCATGCTTGTTAAGAAAAATTGAGATTCTACATTATAAAGTTAATATACTATGGTTTCTTTATTTATAAACCATTTTTATTGGAAGGAAAGTCCTCAGTTATGTTAATAACTCTATAATGATCTGCATGGTGTTTTGGCACTTAAGCTAACACAGCAGAGACCAGCAAGGAGATGATCGGCAGGTTCGTCATGACCAAGTAAGAGAATTAGACAAAACCTCTCTGGCAAGGACAGATCTTGAAATGAATGTCATAGTTTTCTACAACAAATACTCTAATGCCATTTTCTATGATAAACATCCATGGTCTCAAGGTTGAAAAATAAACAAAAAACCCAAACCTTTCAATATTTTCTAAAAGTGTTTGCCATATCTAAAGAGACTGATAAACACATTTTTAATGACAACATACAAAAGAAGTATAATTCAACTAAACTTTTATCTTATAAGAACATGCAAATATTTGTTAACCTTCTCTTGTCTTTCTAAGCAAAAGCTAATGGTTAAGTACATAACAATCTCAAAAGGGGCTGCTCCCTCTACAGTCCCTGCTATTGAATTTTGTTTTGTTTTTTAAAGTTATCAGGACTTTAATTTTTTTTATTGCTGCATCATCTTACCTTAATTTTCATTGAGACTAAATTCATGATAGTTAAAGCCTATAATTTCTTATTCAATTTAATGACCTAGAGAAGTCTATTGGACATGAATATTCCATTAGACAGGTGTTTCCATTATTTACTTAAATATCAGGTAACATTTTATAATAATCTACACTAATAAAAGAGAAACATGCAAATTAACCATCACTCTGCTACACCAACCAGCCAATCAGGAGCAAGTATGCAAATTAACCCAACAAAGCTGGCGGCAGCCACAGAGCTGGAGTGAGCAGGAGGCTTGGGTTGCCCCCGGTGATGGAGGAAGCCAAGTTTCCCACCCGCCCTGGTCAGACCTGGCCTCTGCTCAAGGCTACAAAGTTTCAATTAGAAGATAAATAAATCCCAGATACCTGCTTCCAGCCAGCCCTGGCCTCCACTCAAGGAAGTGCTGGAAAAAAAAAGCAAAGAAAAAAAGCCCCTTACCCAGGCTGGCCACACCCTCATGGGGTGAGGGTCCCTGCAGGGAGGCTTGGCCAGCCTGCAAACAGCCATCAGCCCCTCACCCAGGCTGGCCAGGCACCCCAGTGGGGACCCCCACCCTGAAGGGGCTGTGGCCAGGTTCAAAACAGCCCTTAGCCCCTCCCTTACCCAGGCTGTCCATGCCCTCCCAGTGGGGACCCTCACCCCGTGGGGGCATGGCCAGCCTGCAAACCACCACAGGCCCCTGGCCCAGGCCACCCCACGTCCCAAGGGAACCCCCACCCTGATCCAGGACACTCTTCAGAGCAAACCAGCTGCCCCCCCACCCCATGCACCAGGCCTCTATCTATACTAATAAAAGGTAATATACTAATTAGACTGGGAGAACTTCCAGGAGACCTTCTGGACATTCTTCTGGACAAAGCAGCCATGGTGGCAGGGCCGAGGTAGAGATGGTTAGAGGCCAAGAGGGGAGGGCAGTTGTGGGTGATCAGGCCATTGGGGGGGGGGCGCAGTTGGAGGTGAGCAGACAAGCAGGAGGGCAGTTGGCGAGCAGGCCAATGGGGAGGGAAGGTGGAGGAAAGCAGGCCAGCAGGGGGGGCATTTGGGGGCGAGCAGGTCGGCAGGCAGAGTGGTTAGAGGCAATCAGGCAGGCAGGCAGGCAGGCAGGTGAGCGGTTAGGAGCCAGCAGTCCCATATTGCGAGAGTGATGTCCGGCTGCCAGTTTAGGCCCGATCCCTGTAAACTGGCAGTAGGACATCGTTTGAGGGGTCCCAGATTGGAGAAGGTGCAGGTCGGGCTGAGGGACACCCCTCCCCATGCACGAATTTCATGCACTGGGCCTATAATAATAATAATAATAATAATAATAATAATAATAACAACAACAACAACAGTGTGAGAGAAAACTGTTGGAAGTGATGGCTACATTATGATATTGGCTGTAATAATGGTCATGGATATATACTTATAGACAAACTCATCAAGTTTATACATTAAATATGCATAGCTTTTTAGATACCTCAATAAAGTGGTTTTCAAATAGAACTGTTAAAAAAAGGAGTAGATTGCTTGAAAAGTAACAAGGTTTTTACTTCAGTGAAAGTGACCAATGGCCTCCCTGGAAGTTTGAGGAGATATCTAACATCCCATGGAATTATAAGGTTCAGAAAGTGCCAGCCCAAGGTGCTGTAGAAATCAAGGGACCCGTGGCCTTACTTTCAGATGGTGAGGACTCAGGAATCCTTCCATTGTTTCTCCACAGGAATCTCTTATCACCTAATTCATTGAAATGTGCATAAGGCAAACAGTAATGGTGATCAAGGCACTAACCCAGGGTTTTGATTACTTGCCTCTCCCCCGAGCTCTTACCTAACCTCCTGCTTCTGAATTCCTATGCAGTACAGGCATGAGACTGGAGAACCTATTGGTGAAGGAGGAAAGGTCCTCCAGACCCCAGCCACCAGGTTTTCTTCTGAAATGAACTTTCTCCTTCTGGGAAAGGCTGCCTGAAACCCATCTCCTCTTTAGTCCAAAGAATTAATTGAGGATCTGGAAGCTGGGGGATCCACACTCCAAGGTTGGGGAGGAGGGTGCTCTTTGTTTTGTTTTTTGTTCCTCCCCAGGTGGCCCACCACTGGAGAGCAGCTGGGACAGACAGGTGCTAAGCAATCTACCGGGTGGTTTGGGCCTCCCTATTGGCAATTTCAAAGCAGTGGAGGAAAAGGTGTTTCCACAACCTGCAAGCTAAGAGGAACTGGTCAAAGGTAACCAGGAAAGATGAACTAGAGCAAGCTGCTTCATTCACACTCCAGTGCCTTCCCCAGGGTGGTTCTCCAGAGGCAACAGCTGCTAACACCAACACCAAGTTTGCTCCATCAAGCCAGGTGAATTAGGGAGAGTACCATTTAGGGAAAGTACCTCCAAATCACCTCCACGCCTCTGCCACCTACTCATCCATGTAAAACTCTTCTAGTGCTGTATCTTTTTTTGTTTTCAAGGCTGGTCTTCCTGGAGTGACCCAGCCTTCTTTCACTCAGCTATCACCATCGCTGTTTACAGATGAGAGACATTTCTACGTTCCTGTCTCAGTCTAGCAAGCTAGGGACTTAGAACACGGTCTGTTCCCTTGGAGAAACTTACTGTTTTCTTAAGAGTTTTGTGCCAGATGTACTCCTTTCGCTCCTTCAGATATGCTCTCCCCAGGCCTGGTGCCTGGAGATGGACCAGAGAGAGCCTCACAATGGCCTTGCCCTCTGGATTCCAGCTGGCGTCAGCCTGAGGGGATCCCCGAGGAGATCAGAAAGGGTGCTGGGTGGTTCCCATCGTCATTTCTCCTCTCTAGGTAGCCCTTTCTACTTACCTCTCCTCTGGGTGCTGGGACCTCAGTGTACTTGGGAGTGGTAAGAACTCCCCTGTGACAAAGGCAGGAGTGAACTTCAGTTTCTTTTATAGTTTTCCTATTTCCTAGCTGCACTTATATAAATAGGCCACTTTATTAAACCCTGCTTAAATATCATACTTCAAAGTATCCTAATCATCTATTTGCTGGAACCCTGAAACAAATATCAATCTTGCACACATAGAACAGACACCTATTTAAGAGAATATATTAACCTGTTGGTAAGAATTGTATATCTCAGAAGTGGAGAAATCATGAAGAATATTTCTGCAAGATCTCAATCAACCCAAAGGGGCACCATGGCATGGACATGCCATTCACTATCCACAGGCAACTCCTGTGTCCCTACAGCCTGTACTTAAGACTCTACGTACAATATCACAAAAGTCTTTCTTTTGGCTCTGTTGCCACCTGCCCTTGACACTTTATTTTGGAATGAAAGCCTCCTACAGAGATGCAGAATTGCATTTGAAGTCACTGCTTCATATAACGCAGTGAACCAGGTATTTTCTTCCCTGGGCAGAAGGTAGCTGAAAGCTCCAGAAGTTCTTGTCTACCTGGGACGAGGACGCCAAATGTGATGGCACAGCTGGAGGCAGAGGAAGGGCAAGCACAGGCCCAGAAAGCAAACATGGCATGTGGAGTCTGCTCTGCCTACCCTCAGTGTGTTCTTACTGTGGTTAGAGCTTGACCTTCATTTTTTTAAAAGACAAGCTAAGAACAAAAGTGGAAACAACCTAAATTCCCAACCATTATGGTCCAGCAATACCATGAAGTGTGCAGGATAATTGTGAAACTGTTTATGATATAAAGTTGAATAAAGCAAAACATTAAGCAGTATATATGCCATAGTTACTACTCTGAAAACAATATAGATATACATAGATTCTGGAAGGTTACAACAACAAAAGAAACCAGTGTGTTAAAGTTATAGGATTAGAGGGTGGGGTTTTTGTCTTTCATGTTTTTGTTGGAAGACATAGTCCTCCTTGGGTCTATTGCCCTTATACATCTTACTCAGCATGCCAGGGCTGCAGTGTGCAATGCCCTCTCTGTACCTTCAGCTGGGCCATTTATCAGGGTGGTTTGTGCAGATGGCATCCTTGAGAAAGAAGACAACATTGCTCCCCAGACAAAGAACAGCCTTGCTTACTGCTTGCTATTAAAGTGGCAAATTTCCCAAATTCTGTGTTTCTCAAATGTGATGCAAAACCACTGAAGGCATAGCCACCCTCTGAGCCCACTGTTCACCTGTGAGGGAACTGGGGGCAAGGAGACTGACACAGCAAGCTGGTGGATGTGCTGCTTGCTGTGCTCGGAGTAATACAGCCCTTTGTCTCTGGTCCCGAAGTCTTATATTTTCTGCCAACATCCATGAAACAGTAACCGGCTGACTTTCTAGCTTATAAGGAGGGTAAATCCAGTGCCAGACCATAGTTTTTAACATGATCTCAAAAACAATTTGTAATTATGTAATATTTGTCTTTCACACCAGACTATAGATTGCAGAGTATAATAATTATGTCTGTCCTTTTTGCCAGACTATAGATTGCAGAGTATAATAATTATGTCTGTCCTTTTTGAGGAGTTACTGTGTACCACTGTTCTAGGCTCTTGGTGTGTATTAACTTGTTTAATGGTCATACCTATTCTGTGAGTATGTAAGTTTATCATCCCCGTTTACAGTTGAGGAAACTGAAAAAAAAAGAGGTAACTAACTTGTCTATAATCAACCTGGTGCTGACCAGCAGTGCTTGAATGAAAACAAGCATTTGGACTGCAGGCCAGAGTCCATAGCCACAGCTGTACCATTTCAAAGAAGAGAGTAAGTCCCTCTGTTGAGGTCAGCAGCTAGTAAGTGGCAGAGCTAGGACTCATATCTAGTTTACCTACAGACATGCTTGGACTTGCAAGCAAATCTTAGACCCAATAGTCAAAACCAATCCCCAAATAACTTTCTTGACCTGCTCCTGTGGTCCAAGGATCCTTACAGTTAAGCCACTGTAAGTTTCTGGCTATTCTTTCCTATTCTGCCTGACAAATGGCTGCTGATAAATTTCCTCCCTCTGGCCCATGGACTCAAACTTTAGATAGAATTTCTGGACGCATTCAAAGGTTTGTTCATTATATCATGAAAGAGGTCAAAGTTCTCACATTGGTACTCCTTAATCTGAGGGCATGATTCTGGGATGGGGGCTCTGAGCCCTTGTAACTATAATTCTGAGTCAGTCACACCCTCCTGGATCAGTGAAAGAACTGGAGCAGATGGCTCTGAAGTCCCTCACTCTGGGCTCTCACACATCACCTTCCTCACAGCACCCCTCTGTCACTCCCTTTGGAGGACACACAGTCAGTGCTCCCTTGCCCCCAGTTGCTTCCTGTTGCCCTGTCTGCCCTTGGCGCCTCCTGGGCCTTCTCAGGAAGTGGCACATCAAAATGTTCCTACCTTGTTTCCTGCCCACAGGGCCTGTGACAAAGGATACTTATATTTTACCATGTAAGTTAGAATTTTGGCTATCCAGTAAACAATTCAATTCTTCCAAAGAACCTAATGCCTTAACTCTTCTAAAGTATGTCACTTTCAAAAGGCTAATAACCCCCAATATCTTCATTCTTACAGATTAGAAGTAATTCCACTGATCTATAAAATATTAACATTGGAAGTGCCAGTCCTTTATTTGTATGTAGTTGGCAGGAGACTGGATGAATTAGCCAGCATTTCATTTACCTATGAAATCAACAAACTTTTATTTATTAAACACTTATGTGTTCCATGCACTGTGGCTACCAAGAAGACAGAAATGAACAACGAAAGAAATGTATACTGAAGTAGTTTGTGGTCTAGAGGGAAAGACAGACATGCACAAATTAGTATGTCTTAAGTTGTAATGCATCAATATTCATAAACAAGTGGTAAACCACTTGGGAGATCCAGGAAGGCTTCACAAAAGAGGTGAAAGCGTCATCTGAATTTCAGCCCACAGACCAAATTCGGTGACTCCTTTTCCCCACAATTTACACAAAGATAGGTCAGCTAATGTGAGTAAAACCATAAATTTTCCCCTCACTTTTGAATAGCACAGTTGTTTTCTGGAGAGAGCAAGATGATTGTGGGAGAGGAGCAAACTTTGATGTGCTTGTCTGTACAGGTGACACTGAAATGAATTTGATCAATCAGCATTGTTTCCGACTGGTCCCCCAGTTACCTCCTATTCCAGGTAGCCACCACCATCTCTTGCCTGCCCTCGCACAAAAAGAAATCTGTACAGCCAAAGGAAAGTTACCATGTGGGGTGTGTGTGCACATGTGTGCACGGATGCATGTTTGCACAGAATCTGATCATTTTATGATGGAACTAGAGGCTTGGTGCACAAAATTAGTGCACGAGTAGAGTCCCTAGGCCTGGCTGGCGATCAGGCTTATCTGTGGGGCGACTTCTGGGGCGATCTGGGGGCCCCCCAGCTGGCACCTGCCTTGGCTGGCCTGGAGCCAGCGGGTTGGGGGCAGCTCCTGCGTTAAGCATCTGCCCCCTGGTGGTCAGTGTGTGTCATAGTACCAGTGGTTCTGCCGTTTAGTCAATTTGCATATTAGGCTTTTATTATATAGGATGCCTGAAACTAGGTGAGACAGTGATGGTATTGCATCAGGCTGTGTGTCCTCTGGTTTTAGAGCCAGACTGCCTAACTTCAAAATACAATGCTGCTAGTTTCTAGCTGGTTAACTTTAGCAAGCTTCCAGGGCTGTTTCTTCATCTGTAAAATGGTATGAATAAAAGTGCCAAATCTGGGATGTTGAAAGAGGAGAAACTTTATTCAAGTGAACAATTTGCAAACCAGGAAACACAGCCTCAGGTGGAAACCAAAAGTGTTCTCCTCACTCCCCACCTCAAACAAAGGAGAGGCTGCCTCTTACATAGAAAGTTTCCAATGGCTGCCAGATTCTAGTTATAAATTTGTGTCCAGTTAAACATGAGGAGTCCTTCTTGGCAGATATGTTTCTTCTTGAGGTTTACAATGTGGATTGTAAATTCCTCTAGTAATTCTCATAAGTTTACTATCCACATTTAGGGTTAATTGTGTCAGATTAAATGAATCAATACGTGAATTGTGCTTAAATGCCCAGGACATAGTAACTATTCCACAAATATTACCTAAATCATAATTACTGCAAGACATGATTCCTAAGTCAAATCACTGTCTGGCATAGCTCTGGGGGTGGTCTGTACTTTTCACCTGATGAATTTTTGAGAAGTGGAGCACCTTGGGGCATTCCCACATGAGAATAACTCCTACACACAGGCAGAGGGCAATTTCCCTAGAACGTTGTGATTAGTCTTCCAGATCAGCTGCCACTCAGGGGAACACCTTGCACGTTTCATAAAGTAACTTCCTTACTGAACATCTGCTAGGTTTTCCTTCCCCTCTCTCCTCTTTGTTTCCTTTTTCTCATCTTACTTTAAGCCTCTGAGCACATTAACAAGAATGAGAAAATTTCCCCGGTCCCTTTTTTAACTGCAACATGATTCAGCATACCTCTGATTGTATTTTTTTTTTCTGGGTGCATGGATTTTCTTTACCTTTTTAAGGGCCTAGTTCTATGTGCTTGTCCTATGTGACTAACTGTGACACTGGAAATAGACTGTGACTAATAAGAGTGTTGCCTTTTAGTCCCTACAGCTACAGTCACATTCAGGGGCATTTTTCATTTACTTGATATCATCAGAGTACTTTTTTTGTGTTTTATTAATTTGAAGCCAGGATTCAGGGGAAGTATATATATATATATATATATATATATATATATATATATATATATATGCCTAAGTGACCATTATGACCGAACCATTGGAACAACCTGAACAACGGGTCGACCAGTCACTATAAAGCACACTGACCACCAGGGGGCAGTTGCTCAACACAGGAGCTGCCCCCTGGTGATCAGTGCACTCCCACAGCCAACCTCCTGTGGCCCCTCCCCCTGCCTAGCCAGCCCCACCATCGGCTCTGATCAGGGGGCCGACCAGCTAACCTCCTGCAGCCCCTACCCTCAGCCAGCCAGCACCCTGCATCGGCCTCAATGAGGGGGGCTGATCAGCCAACCTCCCATGGCCTCTTCCCCAAGGCTGGCCAGCCAACATCCTGAGGCCCCTCCTCCCAGCTCCTCCCCCAGGCCGGCTGCCGCCCCCCTCATAGGCCCTGATCAGGGGCCAGCCAGCCAACCTCCTGGGGTCCCTTCCCCCAGCTGCCCCCCCGATAGGCCTTGATTGCTGGCCAGGCTGAGGGTCCCCACTCTGCATGAATTCATGCATGGAGCCTCTAGTAATTCTCATAAGTTTAGTTAAGTGCTAAGAGAATGTGTTAGGGACTATGAAGCAATTCAGAGACAAAATTGGGATTTGATTTCAAAAATTTTAATGCATTGAATTTATGCAAGAACAAATTATCAGCAAATACAAGATGACCCAGTTATTTTATTTTTTATTAATTTCAGAGATGAAGGGAGAGAGAAAGCAAGACAGAAACATCAATGATGAGAGAGAATCACCCATCAGCTGCCTCCCCCACACCCCACACCAGAAACCAAGCCTGCAACCCAACACATGTCCTAACCAAGAATCCAACAGTTGGGGCGTGTGTCTGGGTTGTGGCGGAATTAAAGCTGGTATATTATCATAAAACTAGAGACCGGTGCATGAGTTCATGCACCAGTGGGGACCCTTGGCCTGGCCTGAGGGAATGGGCCAAAATGACTGGCTCTCTGACATCCCCTGAGGGATCCCATATTACAAGAAGGTGCAGGTCAGGCCAAGGTACCCCACCAGTGCACGATTGGGGCTGGGGAGGGACATGGGAGGTTGGCCAGTGGGGAGGGACCAAGGGGGTGTCCCAGGGCATGTCTGGCCTGTCTTGCTTAGTCCTGATCAGCCAGTTCCCAACAGCAAGCTAACCTACCAGTCAGAGCGTCTGCTCCCTGGTGGTCAGTGCACATCATAGCGAGCGGTTGAGCAGCCTTAGCATATCATTAGCATATTACACTTTGATTGGTTGAACGGCCAACTGGCCGGCCAGACACTTAACATATTAAGCTTTTATTATATAGGATACATCCTTCGTCTGCACTCTCTGGGGTGGCTGCTTAACTGAGGCTTTCTGTGATGTCTCATGTGTATCACATGTATAGCATGTAACAAGAAGTGATAAGAAAAGGTGTGGTGGGTATGGCAGGTGACTTTGTTTTATTGTATTGTTTGATGGTAGAGATATTAATGGAAGAGAAGAACAAGAAGTATTAAAGGTAATTGCTCCTAGAAATATGAAGAGGGATCAAAAATTAGAGATAATCTTGACTTATGTGGCACATGCTCAGGTTGGGAGCCTGATCTCTGGTTGGTGTGCATGCAGGAGGCAGCAGATAGATGTTTTTCTCTCTTTCCCTCTCTCTCTTCCTCTCTCTCTCTCTCACCCTCTCCTCTCTCTCTCTCTCTCTCTCTCTCTCTCTCTCTCTCTCTCACTCAAAAAAAAAAATCTCTCAAAAAATCAATTAAAAATAGAATAATTAGAGAACAATAAAGAATTACTGTTAGTGTTGTTAAGTATTATGGTGGCTTGCACTGCCATTGCACAATGAAACATGAGAGAAAGGTTATAATGTCTGCAGGATACCTAATGACTGAAATATTCTAGCAAAACTAAAATACATAGATGATTAAAAAAATGGAGGACTCACACTACCTGATTTCAAGATTTACTATAAACCTACAGTATTTAAGTGGCCTAAAGATAGACAAATAGATCAATGGATTAGAATAGGGATTCCAGTAATAGAACTACATAAATATGATCAATAGAATATTGACAAAGGTGCATAAACCATTTGAAAATAAAGTGTTGGGATAATTGTACATTCATGTGTAAAGGTGAGCCTCAACCTACACCTGATACTAAAGGTAACTTAATGAATCATAGATGTACATGTAAAACATAAACTATAAAACTTCAAGAAGAAAAAACAGCCATTAACATTTTGGTGTATTGTGTCTTTATGGTATTCTATTCATATGAAATTGTATCAGACTGCATATACTGTGCTAATAACACACTTTTCATTACTTAACATTGCATAATTGACATTTTCCCACTTCACTGAAAGGCTCCTCCTGCCTCTTTACTGGAGGCCAACCACTGGGTCTAGGATAGAGCAGAGCTGTAAGACAAGGGACTCATCAAGATCTTTGGTTCCTTTAATGGGAATCCAGAAACAGCCTTGATTGCCCAGCCAACTGTCCCATAGCGGTGACCTCAGAATGGAGAATACTGATCCTTCTCCAGTGGCAAACCTCAGAACTCTGCTGGAAAGTCAGGTACCTCATGGTGAACCCTGAAATGAAAATACCTGAAAAGAGAACTGTACTTCATGACCCACCTACTGAGCTGTGGAGACCAGAAACTTTCCCACATTGGAAGTATTTGGCTTTTTATTCCCTTTGGCCCCACTGCTGTGTTTTCCAGAACCACAATTCCCTGCAATGTCTGTGCCTTTCACCATCTTATTTAAGAAAGCCCCAAACTACATAAATGTAATAAGCAAAGATATTTTGAATTCCACCTTTCAGGGTTTTGTGGGGTTTTTTTTACAGCTTTTATTGACTTTATTGGAGTGTCACTAGTTAACAAAATTATACAGGTTTTAGGTACACAATTCTATAGTACATCATCTGCATACTGGTGTGTTCACCACCCTATGTCAAACCTCTGTCCATCACCATTTATCCCCCTTTTACCCTCCTCCACCTCTTTCCAACCCCCCCACTCTTGAGTTTTATAATCACATGTAAAAATCATTTATGTGTGTAGGTTGGTTGACACTGGTGAATTCATTATAGGAAATGGTCATATGACTTCCTTCTGGGGGAAGGAGTGTTCTGACCTCTTATAACCATGTGCTTCTGGAATTGAGTCAGACCAATTCTACTTCTCTGTGAGGTCCTCGGGCATTATTTTATTTATTGAGTAAGTTATAGTATCTCTCTCAATTTATTCACTTGAATGTAAGATTCATTACATGAGAACAGAGGCTAGACGATATCTGTATTCCAACTAAAAATCAGAGTGCCTGACATGATAAGTATGAAATAAAGACACTGATGGCTGGCTGGATGGCTGGCTGGATGGCTGGATGGATGAATGGATGAATGAATAAGATGGATAGGATGGATAGGTGGATGGATGGATGGATGGATGGATGGATGGATGGATGGATGGATTGATGGATGGATGGATGAATAAGATGGATAGGATGGATAGGTGGATGGATGGATGGATGGATGGATGGATGGATGGATGGATAGATAGATGAATGGATGGATGGATGGATGGATGGATGGATGGATGGATGGATTGATTGATGGAATGGATGGATGGATGGATGGATGGATGGATGGATGGATGGATGGATAAGATGGATAGGTGGATGGATGGATGGATGGGTGATGGATAGATGGATGAATAAGATGGATAGGATGGATAGGTGGATGGATGGATGGATGGATGGATGGATGGATGGATGGATGGATGGATGGATGGATGGATGGAATGGATGGATGGATGGATAGATGGATGGATGGATGGATGGATGGATGGATGGATGGATGGATGGAATGGATGGATGGATAAGATGAATAGGTGGATGGATGGATGGATGGATAGATAAATGGATGGATGGATGGATGGATGGAATGGATGGATGGATAGATAAGATGGATAGGTGGATGGATGGATGGATGGATGGATGGATGGATGGATGGATGGATGGAATGGATGGATGGATAAGATGAATAGATGGATGGATGGATGGATGGATGGATGGATGGATGGATGAAATGGATAGGATGGATAGATAAATGGATGGATGGATGGGATGGATGGACAGGATTGGATGAGATGAGATATATTGACTTCTGATTGGTCTCACACTTCAGTTTAGGTGCTTTATTGAAGTGATGAGCTCAGTGATGTTTGACCCAAACATCACTTTTGTTTAGACAATGTTTGTTCTTAGTCATGAGAGAAACCAGATAACAATCTGCCCTATAATTTCTCTCCATTTCTTGTTAAATTCCTCAAGTTGCTCACTAAAAAACAGCAACACCACCAAAAACATGGCACAGTTCGTACAGCCCACCCACCCCCTGCCAGGGGCCTTCAGCTTAGCAGGACCCATCTACTAAGCCATCTGCATTTGCCCATTAAGATCACATATGTGTGTTCCTCAGGTTAGGCATCCAGCAGGGACCAGTCACACTTTAACCCTGAAGTAATGTGATTCCAGCCCAGCTGTGAGGCCACCAGTATCCACTCATCTTGGGTGCCTCGGCACACAACCTTCACCCTTGTAGTCAGTGGTTTTGTGCCCCTCTGTTGCTGCCAGTTTGCTTCCTTTCTCAGACAGAAAAAAGTTTATAGGGGGTTCTAGCCAAAAGCAAAGAAACTAAGCTTTGAGGTCATTTTATTATAGGCATAGTAATGTGAGGTCAGGCTTAACGTTTTTAAAAGCTTGCAACCCATATAGGAATCCAATTGCCATCCTGGAATATTTCTTAGGCACCTGACCACATTTCCATCACTGAAGCCCACATTATCAGGCATTATTAGCCAATACTCAAGTACACTTGCATTTAGTTCACTTCCTAAAAGTTTATTGAAGACTAAATGTGTCAGGTACCATGAATTTTGCTTAAACTGAATTTACAATTTGGTTGAGGAGAAAAGATGATGTTACTGTAGAAGAACACAAGGCAAGATAGATTCAGGAGGTGAACCCCATGGTCCCCTAGTCCCAGAGGGACAGAGTGTCTTTCTCTGCTTTCAGGCAGAAGCTCATCCATCAACTCCCAAAGTAAATCTCTCTATAAAAGGGAACGTTTAAAAATGTAAAATGCAATGATGTCATACAGATAATCATGACAAATATATGTCAAAAAATGTTACTAAAATTAATTGTAACCACCTACCAAACAAAAACATCCAAGGCTTTTGGCTTCAGTTGAAATTCAGTTGTAAATTTAGGCATAAACAACAAAAGATCTCTAAGAAGAAAAACAGATGCAACAAAGTTTATGCACTATTCATAAGTGAGCCAAAATCTCTTTACCCTTTATGTCCAGTTACAACAAGTGCAATATTCCTGTTTTCTAATCAAAAACTAGTTCACAAAAGATACTTAAAAGATGGGAATGGATGTCCATTTTTAGTTTTTTGAGGAAACTCCATACTGTTCTCCACAGTGGCTGCACCTGTCTGCATTCCCACCAGCAGTGCACAAGGGATCCTGTTTCTCCGCATCCTGGCCAACACTTGTCGTTTGTTGATTTGTTGATGATAGCCACTCTGACAGGCGTGAGATGGTACTGCATTGTCGTTTTGATTTGCATCTCTCAGATAATTAGTGACTTTATAGCATATTTTCATATCTCTCTTGGCCTTCCTTCTGTCTTCTTTCGAAAAGTTTCTATTTAGGTTCATTGCCCATTTTTTGATTGGATTGTTTATCTTCCTTTTGTTAAATTGTATGAGTTCCCTGTAAACGTTGGAGATTAAATCCTTATTGGTGATAATATTGGCAAATATGTTCTCCCATGCAGTGGGCTTGTTGTTTTGTGGATGGTTTCCTTTTTGACCCAGTGATCCCACTTCTAGGAATATATCCTAAGAAGTTAGAAACACCAATAAGAAAGGATATATGCACCCCTATGTTTTATAGCAGCACAATTCACCATAGCTAAGATTTGGAAACAGCCTAAGTGCCCATAAGCAGAGGAGTGGATTAAAAAACAGTGGTACATCTACACAATGGAATACTATGCTGTGGTAAAAAAAAGAAGGAATTCTTACCATTAGCAACAGTATGGATGGAACTGGAGAGCATTATGCTAAGTGAAATAAGCCAGTCAGAGAAAGATAAATATCACATGATCTCACTCATTTATGGCATATAATGAACAACATAAACAGATGAACAAAAACAGATCCAGAGACAGATAAGCATCTATCAGACTGTCAAACCTCAGAGGGAAGGTAGGGGAGGGTGGGGGTAAGGGAGAGAGATCAACCAAAGGACTTATATGCATGCATATAAGCCTAACCAATGGACACAGACAACAGGAGGGTGAAGGCATGAGTGTGAGGGGGTGGAGGGGTAATGGGGGGATGAGGACACATATGTAATACCTTAATCAATAAAGAAATTTTAAAAAAGATACTTAAAAGAGAAAGAGTGCTGCCAGAGATGGAATCTCGGAATTTAGGGGGGCAAGGAGGCAGCTGAAAGTGAAGAACTACTAAAAACTGTTTTAAACTATTGGCACAAGAACTCCAAGGGAAGAACAATCTAGGAAATTTTACTCTTCAAGTGACCAATCAGACCTTCATGGCTCTTCAGAGTGTGTTATCCTTCAAACACTACCTGATTTCCTCATGTGATATTCTGTGTATAACTGTAAGTTGGATGTCTGGAACCCTCAGGCATTTCTCTTACAGTGATACAAACAATGGTTTTCTTTTCAGAACAGCCCCTAAGAGGGAATGACCTCCATGATACAACTGCAATGTTTATAAACTGCAGTAAACATTACAGAAAACAATTCTAGAGCCATGTTTTAACATATGAAAGCCATGTGACAATAAAATAGGTCCATATCTTGCAATGCTCCCTGAACTACCAGTCTGGTCCAGAGCCAGGCTCACTTGGTGGAGACTATCTCCCTTAGGGTCAGTAGCTTTGCCTGATTTCTCACACAGACCACTAGAGTCCAAAACAGAGAAATATGGGCTGGAAATTCTTTGTGTGAAAGGATGGAGAGAGGGCTAGTGCTTGCCTGAATTTGGCCAGAAATATCTGATTTGCCACTAGAACAGTATTAAGGCCATTCTCATTAACTTGACCACCAATGGCAGTGTCAGACCCTCACTGTATCCCCAGCACCTATTGACTGGGACATTGCAGACAAATGTATTTTGAGACAATGAGTAGATGATATCTTTTCCTAAAGAAGGGCAGCCACTGAGAGGGATGACCTTAGCTTAGGGATGGGGATCTAGTTCCCCATCACCTACTCCCATGATGTCTAAGTTCTGGGGCTAGAAACCAGAGAGATAAGCACAAAGCAGCAGGAATTTCTCAGGAGGTGACAGCTGGTAAGGAAAAGAAAAGAGGAGAGTGAGAAGGGAAAATTTGTTCCCAAATATCCAGGATACTCTGAGACAGCTGGTGGGGACAAGAGAGAGTGGAGGTGGCCCAACCAGCAGACAGAAGCAAACTCATTTAGACCAGGGACAAGTTAAAACAAATGCTCCTACTAGAAAAATCTCTCAAGCCATAGGAAAAAAGAAATAATTAAACTGTGTTTAGTTTCCTCTGAGAGACATAAATGTATTCAATGTACTTTAGAAATAAGACCACCAAATTGAGTTATAATTTTAAAAGAAAACATTTTGTCTCAAAGCAGGAAGTTTTTGTTATTTGGAAAATGCACTGATGTGCTAGATAAGTGGGGTATTATCTTTTTTTTTTTTTTTTTAGGTGTAAGGCTATTTTAACAGCTGATTCAAATTTTAGAAAATGAGACTCAGCATTAGGCTAGATCTTCCAGTCCAATATAGTGCTAGAATATATCTATGCAGGATTTTTTAATGTCTCTTAATTATCAGGCTCGTAAACAGTGAAATGATCCTCAGCTACACCCACCACAGATGAACATCTATAATAGCCAAAAGTCACTGTAACACATAGAACCAAAACTAACACAACTGAAAGTAGGTTGGGCTTTTAGGTTTAGTTCATTGTCAACTAGCTTGGACAAGCAGGAGAAAGGTGTCAATAGCAAGGAAAAATTAAGTGGTGTTTCCTAGTGGTCCACTCAGTCATGCAGATAGATCATGCTATTCCTCTGCTGGACTCCCAGCTGAGGGTCATTGTTCTAGGAATAAGGAATTTTGGTCAGTGTGAGCCACTCTGATTATTCCTCAAGAAATCAAAACACAGTAGAAAACACAACAGCCTACAAAAAAAATTTTTAAAAAAAGTGTTAAAATCCTTAATATAAAAATTTCCTAAAGTCAACATGAAAAACAAATACAACTCAATCTTTTAAAACGACGAAGAATGTAAATAAGCAATTCACAAAAGAACTGCCAATGGCTAATCACAATTTTAAAAGACTCTCAGCTCCCTGTGGATCAGGGGTATGCAAATCTAATAAAAAGACAGTCTTTCCACCTTATCAGATTAGCAGGCATTAAATTTAAAAGGCTGCTACTGCCCACTTTTCTGGGGAATGTAGGGCATTTCTCTGAGCATATCTGAGGCTCATTTGCATCAGTATGTTTGGTGGGTTAAAATGGTGGTCACCAAAACTTGTAAACAATCCAGATGTCCTTTAGTGGTTGAACTGACAAACAGATCAGCACCCCCCCACCAGGAAATACTGTTCAGCAGTGAAAAAGAATGAACTACTGATACAGGAAACAACCTGATGGTTCTTAGTGGCATTATTCTGAGTGAAAGGAGCCATTCCCAGAAGGTCACCTGTTGTGTAATCCAAAATCGCAGGAAGTCAACAGTGACGGAGGAAAGGCTAGTGTTCACCAGGGGTGGGAGGTGGAAGGAGGGTGTGACTGTGACTCCACAACAAGAGATGGGATGATGGAACTCTTCTGTGATGGTTACACAAACCTACCACACATGTTACGATTCACAGAACTGTACACTCCACCTTCCCCAAAGCCAAAAGTTATTGTGTGAAAACTGAAAAAATAAACAAACAAAAGACATATACAGAACCCACCTCAGACCTAAAAATCCAAATCTCTGGACAGGTGGGGCCCAGCCAGTGGCCTTAATAACCAGCTCCCAGTGATTCTTATACCACACTCCAGAATAAAATTAGGAATATCTATCAAGGTGTAGACTGCACATATACTTTTATTCAGCAATCCACTTTTAGGAATTTGTTAAATGGATGTACTCAGAGCAGTTTGCAAAATCGTACAAACATGGGTACTATGGTTTCAATGCCATGGTGAAAATTAGGAACTAGTTAGATTTCCATCAACAGCAGAGTAAGTTATGCTACAGGCATGTTGTATTGGTGAGCCAGAGTCCTGTGGGGAGACCTGCACAAGAGTTCACCTCTGTGGTCAACCTTTTTTCTCCCTTCAGTTTGTATGCTCTTGTGCATCCCTTTACTCAGTATGTGATTCTCATCAGGGGACAATTGTTCCTTCGAGAGATGTGTAGAAATATCTGCAGAGAGAATTTTGATTGTCACAACTTGGAAATGGGTGCTACTGGCATCCAGTGGGGGAGACCAAGGATGCTGCTCGACCCCCTACAATGACAGGAAAGCCTCACATCAAAGAACTTGCTGGCCCCAAAGCTCTGAGACTGAGAAGTCCTGGCTGTGGGGCCTCTCCACCCACAGGCCATGTAGAACCTCTTTCCCAACTCCCACTTCCTCACTGAAACTTCCCCAGGCCCCTTTAGCATGCCAGGGTCTTTTGTTTCTTTAAATCCTGTCCTGCTTAGCATCTCCCCCTACCCCACAAATTAGCACTTGAACCTAAATAGTTGTCACTAGTCTTGCATTTGTTTTATCCCATATCCTCATTTGGGTTCTAAAACCACTGAGGACAGTGATTTTGCTTTCTTATAGGGATGAACACAATACAAATGTGTAGTAAACACTTCTTGACCCCAGTAGGGACCTGAAGCACAGAAGAAAAACTAAACATGCTTACATTGACTGGCTCCTCCTGAGGATTTTAGGATATGGAAGCAGAGGAGTATTGTTTAAATGTAAAAGGGAAGTTCTAGAATTTCCACAGAATTGAAACTCTCTTATTCTGAAGAATATACCTGGAAACGAATTCAAGTATCAAGCTGAGTCACACTGTCCTTTGAAACTTAAATAAATTGTGGCTCAACCACAGGACGATGAGACTCAGCATTTTTCCATCCTGGGGCTCAGAGAGTTGTGTGCTCAGGAGCCCCTTCTGCCTGCACAGGTCTGCTCTGCTGAGACCCGCTCCTCAGCCTCAACTGCCCTGGCCAGCTCTCCTTCCTCACTGGACAGGGCCTGCCTTGGAACCTAGCTCTTTTTCCCTAATGCCCCCTGACATCTCTCACATAGGACATGTATATGTCCAGAAGTCTTTAGAGAAAGTTAGAGATATAAAGCTGAAGATAAAATAGCAGACAGTCCTCTGTTGTTTTGTATAGCATCATGGTCAAATGTCCTTCAACAGCCCCAGCCCAGGAGCTTCTCACACAACTCCTTTGTTCCAGACTCCTGACTCCTGCTGTGGAGCTCTGCACCTGCTCTGCCTTCTCCTCCTCAGATGTTTCCTAATGCCATCCTCAGAGTCCTCTTGCTTCTGCAGAGCAGCCCACAGTTCCTGGAACTGAAAGAAAGAAAAAGAAAGAAAGAAAGAAAGAAAGAAAGAAAGAAAGAAAGAAAGAAAGAAAGAAAGAAAGAAAGAAAGAAAGAAAGAAAGAAAGAGAAAGAAAGGAAGGAAGGAAGGAAGGAAGGAAGGAAGGAAGGAAGGAAGGAAGGAAGGAAGGAAGGAAGGAAGGAAGGAAGGAAGGAAGAAAGAAAGAAAGAAAGAAATAAAGAAAGAAACAAATAAAGAAAGAAAGAAAAAAGGAGGGAGGGAGGGAAGGAGGGAGGGAGGGAGGAAAGAAAAGAAAAGAAAAGAAAAGAAAAGAAAAGAAAAGAAAAGAAAAGAAAAGAAAAGAAAAGAAAAGAAGAAAGGGAGAGAGAGAGAGAGAGAGGGAGAGAGAGAGAGAGAGAGAGAGAGAGAGAGAGAGAGAGAGAGAGAGAGAAAGAAAGAAAGAAAGAAAGAAAGAAAGAAAGAAAGAAAGAAAGAAAGAAAGAAAGAAAGAAAGAAAGAAAAAAGGAAGGAAGGAAGGAAGGAAGAAAGAAAGAAAGAAAGAAAGAAAGAAAGAAATAAAGAAAGAAAGAAAGAAAGAAAGAAAGAAAGAAAGAAAAAAGGAAGGAAGGAAGGAAGGAAGGAAGGAAGGAAGGAAGGAAGGAAGGAAGGAAGGAAGGAAGGAAGGAAGGAAGGAAGGAAGAGGAAGGAAAGGAAGAAGAGAAGGAAGAGAAAGAAAGCTCTCTTGTATTCTGTTGCTGCACTCCACAGAGACAGGGCTCTGAGTTGGAACAGGATCAACCACTGGGGGAGCTGCTGTCAGGGGAAATTCGAACAGCTCAGCAAGAGAAGTGCTGGGCAGGGTGGACTTTGGCAGCCTGAAGAACAGGAAGGTCACTGTTAGGGCTCTCAGGTCTTGGTTGTGTGTCAGCCAAGTGCTTTTCTTTCTAATCAAATACTGGAGGGCTGAGGCACTGTTAAAGCCATCCATGGAGAAAGGAACTTCACCTTTCCTACCTCAGGGTGGGGAGGTTGGGGAGGGTGGGGAGCAGCCATCAAGCTCCCTCTGAGAGCAAGGCCAATGGCCCACATGGCAGTGCGCTAGTGGGGACACCAATATATGCCTCACTTGGCACTAAAGAAACACACAAACAAATATATTGTTTGGGTAGCACTCATTTTTGCCGACCATACCAAGTGCTATTAAGGTCATAATTCTTATTTTGGAAGTAATATAAACTCATTACACAATTTTTAAAGGAGATTAAATTCCTAATCTCTATGAATATTTTAGTGTTTTTTTCTCCTCTGAGAGGAAATAAGGGGATTTTCATCTCTAGGAAAATGTTTGGATCAGTTTTACTCCAGAAAAAGACCATTCTTCTCTCACAGGGTCAGAACTGGAGTTCAAAAGCCCCATATCCACCTGTCCTTGGGAGATGTCACGTCCCACACTTTAAGTTAGTGTGGAGAGTCCCTGTGGAACTCAGAGGCTTTCTCAGTCCTCTTGCCCCTTAAAGTTAATTACAGTGTTCAGTAAATATTTATTGAATGCTCACTATTGTTACCAGACTGTTCTAGACAGTGGGAATGCATCACAGAACAAAACAGAAATCTCTGCTCATGGAGCTCTTCCTTATAGGATAAGATAGCAAGAAGATGGGCAAGTCTTTTCACTTCTCTTGGCCTCTGTTTCCTCCCTGAGAAAATATACTGAGTAGGTTGAACAAAATTTAAATATTTTCAGAGCTTTGAAAAATCACTTGAAATGCCTATGTTCAAACAACACCTCTTTCACCCCAATATTGTATATAACATACCAAGAATGAGCCTTCCTGCTGACAAGGAACCAAAATACCTAAAAATTCAAAGATTGGTCATTGATACTTTGCAAGGAAAAATCAAAAGAGGAAAATGGAAATGGAAATTGCCAACATAGAATCATTTATGTCAAAGAAACTAAAATGGGTCGAACCAGACTGGCATGGCTCAGTGGTTGAGTGTCATGGTTCGATACTTGGTCAAGACAAATGCTTGGGTTGAGGACTTGATCTCCAGTGGGGGGTGTGCAGGAGGCAGCCAATCAATGATTCTCTCTCATCATTGATGTTTCTATTTCTCTCCCTCTCCTTTCCTCCCTGAAATCAATAAAAATATATTTAAAATGGGGTCAAGAGGCTATGAAGAAGTCTGTCTTATGCAAATTCCACCCATAACTTTTAAACTTTTAGGTAAAATATGTAACTATATCCTGAACTGTGCTTCTTCCTTATCATGGCAACCAGACAACCTGCACTTTTCTCCTTGAAAGGAACCAGTCTGATTCACCAACCAGCATCCTTCATTTGCATAATGGACCTAACCAATCTCTGTTAACCTAGCATCCTTCACATATATACATGGAGGACCTAAAAGGGAACAACACTTGCAGTTTTCACCATTATAAAACCTGTTTTCTTCTAAGCATGTTTTAAGTTGCTACATGAATCTGTGCCTTCAGGATTGTAATCCTATGCAAAATTAAATTATTTTCATTTTGCCATAGGCTAAACCTATATTTTTTGTTGACATTGATCTGTCTTAAGTGGGAACATTTTCTTAAGCTTCCTTTTAATTTTTACCTTTTAAAATTACAATTGAGTTTCAAGATGACTGCAGAGTAAGTAGAAGTTACACTCACCTCCTCTCAGTGCCAAACTAGATTTACAGCTAAATTATAGAGCAATCAACCTAAATGACCAACAGGAGGATAGCTAAAAATGAGTATTACATGCATGGTATATATTTATAGAAGAAGCTACATAGAGACTGGTAGGAAGGACAGAGACACAGAGAGGGCTGACCTCTACTCCCCAGTGCGGTGGCTGAGAAGGTCGGAAGGATATCTTGCTGCGAAAGCACCCTCTTAGGAGTGTGGGGTCTAAACCCCATGCTGGGACCCCAAACCAGAGCACCAGGGCTGGGAAGTAGAGCCTGCATAGCATCTGGCAGTGAAAATCAGCAGCAATTCTTGTCTGCTGGAAGAGGAGGGAGTTTGCTAGAATCCTAGGGGCTCTTATAAAGGGCCAATGCACAGGAGCTTGCTCTCAGGCACTCAACTGAGGCTCCAGTAGAGGGAAGGCAACTCAGGGCATATGGGAGTCATAAAGAGAACACCTGGTAGTGTGGCCCTAAAGAGAGATCTAGTGGCCACTTGCACCTGCTGCCAGCGCCCACCACTGGGCCCCTAACACATTTATAATATGGAATACTAGGCAGCCTTTAAAACAAAATAAATCCATACGTTTTAACGTGGAAATATTTCTGATATATCATTATATGCAAAAAGATTTACAGAAAGACACATGTAGTATGAACACATTTATTTTTAAAACCATTAAACACCAGAAATATGTTGTGTAATCCTATGTGGACACAGAGGTCAGTGTGGAGAATGGACTGAACTCATGAACTTGTTGACAGTAGTTACATACGAAGAGGGAAGTTGATTTAGAGGTGGTGAAGAGAAACGTGCACATGAATCAGGATCCTGAGCATGTCTGTTCTACATTTCTGCATGTGACACACAGGATCACAGATGTCAGTGCTGAAAGGGGCCTTCGAGATCTCACCAGATCTCTGAGCTCAGTAAAGGCATCTTTGAGAATGAGTCACAATAGGGGTCTGAGTTGGGGATAGGGAGCAAAGGATAGGCTACAGATATCAGGGCCCTCATAGAATGTGGGAGTTGGAAGAGGCCTTGAACATCATCTAGCCTATATCCTGGACAGATCGTGAAGTAGCCATAGCCAGCCTCTGCCAGGACATGACCAGTAGTGGGGAGCTGATTATCTCACAAGGGAAGAGAGGACTGGGAAGATTTCATGGAAAGGGAAGAAAGGACATTTCTGGGAAATGCCAGGTGACAGAAGTGGGCCTGGAGAAGGTGGGCTCACAACTGGACATGCTGAGTTTATAAGGGAATTCAGAAGGAGCTGGTCTCAGACAGGCACATGCTACCCCTGCCTGTGAGAGACTAAACGCCTGCAGGGGGAGATCCATATAGAAGCAGGAGTTGGAGCAGTGGGGGCAAATGTTATAGAGAAGTTTATTTAAAACCAGCTTGTTAATGAGAAAAAAAGCAAGAGGTGTGTCTTGTGGAAGAAAGAAGTCACAGGCTCCAGGGTTGAAGAAATGAGTTTTCATGAGAAGTACCGAAGGGTGCTTGGGTACGTGGACTAGAAACAGTATCCTGTTTCCGAGATTTTCTCTCACAGAGGCCAATGAAAACAAACAAACAAAAAACACCTGCTTTGTGGTGGTATAAGGTCTCTTAGCATAAATGAAATCACAGAAAATGTAACATAATGTAATCAACTTACTGAGAGTGCAAATTCACACACAGTACTGAGATACCTGACTGAGCTTTGTTTCAATTTCCACATTTCTTTCATTTCCTTTATGAAAGTTACATTAAGAAAAAAAAACAACTCCCTTGAGTATTCTTATGATATTTTTGGTGGGTGAAACAGTAATCTCAGCAAAATTTACTCTTGGTATCAGAAAGCAGAATTTCAGGTTGTTTTGGCATAATTGCCATTTAGTACAAAGACACAATATTTATTAGCACTTAGTTCCATTGAAACAATAGTTATTATGACATAAGATATTATGTTATGGTCTGCTGAATTATCATTTGGTTCCAGCATGTTATAAAATAAAATTCCAGACAAAAGTGGAATATTTACTAATAAAAAGGTTAAATTCAACAGTCCCTGAGAAACTTTACATCTATATAGATATAAATTAAAAATGCAAAAGTGATATAATAAATATGGGCTTTTCTACTAACAATTGGATAATTTTAAAACATATTGAAATTTATAGGTACATATTAGTCTTCATGCTTGTTAAGAAAAATTGAGATTCTACATTATAAAGTTAATATACTATGATTTCTTTATTTATAAACCATTTTTATTGGAAGGAAAGTCCTCAGTTATGTTAATAACTCTATAATGATCTGCATGGTGTTTTGGCACTTAAGCTAACACAGCAGAGACCAGCAAGGAGATGATCGGCAGGTTCGTCATGACCAAGTAAGGGAATTAGACAAAACCTCTCTGGCAAGGACAGATCTTGAAATGAATGTCATAGTTTTCTACAACAAATACTCTAATGCCATTTTCTATGATAAACATCCATGGTCTTAAGGTTGAAAAATAAACAAAAAACCCAAACCTTTCAATATTTTCTAAAAGTGTTTGCCATATCTAAAGAGACTGATAAACACATTTTTAATGACAACATACAAAAGAAGTATAATTCAACTAAACTTTTATCTTATAAGAACATGCAAATATTTGTTAACCTTCTCTTGTCTTTCTAAGCAAAAGCTAATGGTTAAGTACATAACAATCTCAAAAGGGGCTGCTCCCTCTACAGTCCCTGCTATTGAATTTTGTTTTGTTTTTTAAAGTTATCAGGACTTTAATTTTTTTTATTGCTGCATCATCTTACCTTAATTTTCATTGAGACTAAATTCATGATAGTTAAAGCCTATAATTTCTTATTCAATTTAATGACCTAGAGAAGTCTATTGGACATGAATATTCCATTAGACAGTGTTTCCATTATTTACTTAAATATCAGGTAACATTTTATAATAATCTACACTAATAAAAGAGAAACATGCAAATTAACCATCACTCTGCTACACCAACCAGCCAATCAGGAGCAAGTATGCAAATTAACCCAACAAAGCTGGCGGCAGCCACAGAGCTGGAGTGAGCAGGAGGCTTGGGTTGCCCCCGGTGATGGAGGAAGCCAAGTTTCCCACCCGCCCTGGTCAGACCTGGCCTCTGCTCAAGGCTACAAAGTTTCAATTAGAAGATAAATAAATCCCAGATACCTGCTTCCAGCCAGCCCTGGCCTCCACTCAAGGAAGTGCTGGGAAAAAAAAGCAAAGAAAAAAAGCCCCTTACCCAGGCTGGCCACACCCTCATGGGGTGAGGGTCCCTGCAGGGAGGCTTGGCCAGCCTGCAAACAGCCATCAGCCCCTCACCCAGGCTGGCCAGGCACCCCAGTGGGGACCCCCACCCTGAAGGGGCCGTGGCCAGGTTGAAAACAGCCCTTAGCCCCTCCCTCACCCAGGCTGTCCATGCCCTCCCAGTGGGGACCCTCACCCCGTGGGGGCATGGCCAGCCTGCAAACCACCACAGGCCCCTGGCCCAGGCCACCCCACGTCCCAAGGGAACCCCCACCCTGATCCAGGACACTCTTCAGAGCAAACAAGCTGCTCCCCCACCCCATGCACCAGGCCTCTATCTATACTAATAAAAGGTAATATACTAATTAGACTGGGAGAACTTCCAGGAGACCTTCTGGACATTCTTCTGGACAAAGCAGCCATGGTGGCAGGGCCGAGGTAGAGGTGGTTAGAGGCCAAGAGGGGAGGGCAGTTGTGGGTGATCAGGCCATTGGGGGGGGGGCGCAGTTGGAGGTGAGCAGACAAGCAGGAGGGCAGTTGGCGAGCAGGCCAATGGGGAGGGAAGGTGGAGGAAAGCAGGCCAGCAGGGGGGGCATTTGGGGGCGAGCAGGTCGGCAGGCAGAGTGGTTAGAGGCAATCAGGCAGGCAGGCAGGCAGGCAGGTGAGCGGTTAGGAGCCAGCAGTCCCATATTGCGAGAGTGATGTCCGACTGCCAGTTTAGGCCCGATCCCTGTAAACTGGCAGTAGGACATCGTTTGAGGGGTCCCAGATTGGAGAAGGTGCAGGTCGGGCTGAGGGACACCCCTCCCCATGCACGAATTTCATGCACTGGGCCTCTAATAATAATAATAATAATAATAATAATAATAATAATAATAATAATAAAAAAACAACAACAACAGTGTGAGAGAAAACTGTTGGAAGTGATGGCTACATTATGATATTGGCTGTAATAATGGTCATGGATATATACTTATAGACAAACTCATCAAGTTTATACATTAAATACGCATAGCTTTTTAGATACCTCAATAAAGTGGTTTTCAAATAGAACTGTTAAAAAAAGGAGTAGATTGCTTGAAAAGTAACAAGGTTTTTACTTCAGTGAAAGTGACCAATGGCCTCCCTGGAAGTTTGAGGAGATATCTAACATCCCATGGAATTATAAGGTTCAGAAAGTGCCAGCCCAAGGTGCTGTAGAAATCAAGGGACCCGTGGCCTTACTTTCAGATGGTGAGGACTCAGGGATCCTTCCATTGTTTCTCCACAGGAATCTCTTATCACCTAATTCATTGAAATGTGCATAAGGCAAACAGTAATGGTGATCAAGGCACTAACCCAGGGCTTTGATTACTTGCCTCTCCCCCGAGCTCTTACCTAACCTCCTGCTTCTGAATTCCTATGCAGTACAGGCATGAGACTGGAGAACCTATTGGTGAAGGAGGAAAGGTCCTCCAGACCCCAGCCACCAGGTTTTCTTCTGAAACGAACTTTCTCCTTCTGGGAAAGGCTGCCTGAAACCCATCTCCTCTTTAGTCCAAAGAATTAATTGAGGATCTGGAAGCTGGGGGATCCACACTCCAAGGTTGGGGAGGAGGGTGCTCTTTGTTTTGTTTTTTGTTCCTCCCCAGGTGGCCCACCACTGGAGAGCAGCTGGGACAGACAGGTGCTAAGCAATCTACTGGGTGGTTTGGGCCTCCCTATTGGCAATTTCAAAGCAGTGGAGGAAAAGGTGTTTCCACAACCTGCAAGCTAAGAGGAACTGGTCAAAGGTAACCAGGAAAGATGAACTAGAGCAAGCTGCTTCATTCACACTCCAGTGCCTTCCCCAGGGTGGTTCTCCAGAGGCAACAGCTGCTAACACCAACACCAAGTTTGCTCCATCAAGCCAGGTGAATTAGGGAGAGTACCATTTAGGGAAAGTACCTCCAAATCACCTCCACGCCTCTGCCACCTACTCATCCATGTAAAACTCTTCTAGTGCTGTATCTTTTTTTGTTTTCAAGGCTGGTCTTCCTGGAGTGACCCAGCCTTCTTTCACTCAGCTATCACCATCGCTGTTTACAGATGAGAGACATTTCTATGTTCCTGTCTCAGTCTAGCAAGCTAGGGACTTAGAACACGGTCTGTTCCCTTGGAGAAACTTACTGTTTTCTTAAGAGTTTTGTGCCAGATGTACTCCTTTTGCTCCTTCAGATATGCTCTCCCCAGGCCTGGTGCCTGGAGATGGACCAGAGAGAGCCTCACAATGGCCTTGCCCTCTGGATTCCAGCTGGGGTCAGCCTGAGGGGATCCCCGAGGAGATCAGAAAGGGTGCTGGGTGGTTCCCATCGCCATTTCTCCTCTCTAGGTAGCCCTTTCTACTTACCTCTCCTCTGGGTGCTGGGACCTCAGTGTACTTGGGAGTGGTAAGAACTCCCCTGTGACAAAGGCAGGAGTGAACTTCAGTTTCTTTTATAGTTTTCCTATTTCCTAGCTGCACTTATATAAATAGGCCACTTTATTAAACCCTGCTTAAATATCATACTTCAAAGTATCCTAATCATCTATTTGCTGGAACCCTGAAACAAATATCAATCTTGCACACATAGAACAGACACCTATTTAAGAGAATATATTAATCTGTTGGTAAGAATTGTATACCTCAGAAGTGGAGAAATCATGAAGAATATTTCTGCAAGATCTCAATCAACCCAAAGGGGCACCATGGCATGGACATGCCATTCACTATCCACAGGCAACTCCTGTGTCCCTACAGCCTGTACTTAAGACTCTACGTACAATATCACAAAAGTCTTTCTTTTGGCTCTGTTGCCACCTGCCCTTGACACTTTATTTTGGAATGAAACCCTCCTACAGAGGTGCAGAATTGCATTTGAAGTCACTGCTTCATGTAACGCAGTGAACCAGGTATTTTCTTCCCTGGGCAGAAGGTAGCTGAAAGCTCCCGAAGTTCTTGTCTACCTGGGACGAGGACGCCAAATGTGATGGCACAGCTGGAGGCAGAGGAAGGGCAAGCACAGGCCCAGAAAGCAAACATGGCATGTGGAGTCTGCTCTGCCTACCCTCAATGTGTTCTTACTGTGGTTAGAGCTTGACCTTCATTTTTTTTAAAAGACAAGCTAAGAACAAAAGTGGAAACAACCTAAATTCCCAACCATTATGGTCCAGCAATACCATGAAGTGTGCAGGATAATTGTGAAACTGTTTATGATATAAAGTTGAATAAAGCAAAACATTAAGCAGTATATATGCCATAGTTACTACTCTGAAAACAATATAGATATACATAGATTCTGGAAGGTTACAACAACAAAAGAAACCAGTGTGTTAAAGTTATAGGATTAGAGGGTGGGGTTTTTGTCTTTCATGTTTGTGTTGGGAGACATAGTCCTCCTTGGGCCTATTGCCCTTATACATCTTACTCAGCATGCCAGGGCTGCAGTGTGCAATGCCCTCTCTGTACCTTCAGCTGGGCCATTTATCAGGGTGGTTTGTGCAGATGGCATCCTTGAGAAAGAAGACAACATTGCTCCCCAGACAAAGAACAGCCTTGCTTACTGCTTGCTATTAAAGTGGCAAATTTCCCAAATTCTGTGTTTCTCAAATGTGATGCAAAACCACTGAAGGCATAGCCACCCTCTGAGCCCACTGTGTCACCTGTGAGGGAACTGGGGGCAAGGAGACTGACACAGCAAGCTGGTGGATGTGCTGCTTGCTGTGCTCGGAGTAATACAGCCCTTTGTCTCTGATCCCGAAGTCTTATATTTTCTGCCAACATCCATGAAACAGTAACCGGCTGACTTTCTAGCTTATAAGGAGGGTAAATCCAGTGCCAGACCATAGTTTTTAACATGATCTCAAAAACAATTTGTAATTATGTAATATTTGTCTTTCACACCAGACTATAGATGTCAGAGTATAATAATTATGTCTGTCCTTTTCATTACTGTTTTCCCAATGCTAATGGGGAAAGCCTGGCACAAGATAAGTCTCATCAAACGTCTCTTGGTTGAGGGTTAAAGGAACAGAGGTGTCTGAGGTTCTGAGAATGAATTCAAACCCAAATATGGGTTCGAAGTTCAGACTGACACTTTTTCATATCTCCCTATTGTTCAATAACAATTAAAAGCACCATCATTTATTGAATGATCGTCCAAAGTTATCACATTTAAACTCATACCCTCCATTTTCCCGGTTACAAAGCACTTTTATACACATGTGATTCTATGCATAACTCTGTGTATCACTAATCCCAAAATGAAACCAATAATAGTAGCAAGCCATGGCTACCATTTATTGAGGAGTTACTGTGTACCACTGTTCTAGGCTCTTGGTGTGTATTAACTTGTTTAATGGTCATACCTATTCTGTGAGTATGTAAGTTTATCATCCCCGTTTACAGTTGAGGAAACTGAAAAAAAAGAGGTAACTAACTTGTCTATAATCAACCTGGTGCTGACCAGCAGTGCTTGAATGAAAACAAGCATTTGGACTGCAGGCCAGAGTCCATAGCCACAGCTGTACCATTTCAAAGAAGAGAGTAAGTCCCTCTGTTGAGGTCAGCAGCTAGTAAGTGGCAGAGCTAGGACTCATATCTAGTTTACCTACAGACATGCTTGGACTTGCAAGCAAATCTTAGACCCAATAGTCAAAACCAGCCACCAAATAACTTTCTTGACCTGCTCCTGTGGTCCAAGGATCCTTACAGTTAAGCCACTGTAAGTTTCTGGCTATTCTTTCCTATTCTGCCTGACAAATGGCTGCTGATAAATTTCCTCCCTCTGGCCCATGGACTCAAACTTTAGATAGAATTTCTGGACGCATTCAAAGGTTTGTTCATTATATTATGAAAGAGGTCAAAGTTCTCACATTGGTACTCCTTAATCTGAGGGCATGATTCTGGGATGGGGGCTCTGAGCCCTTGTGACTATAATTCTGAGTTTGTCACACCCTCCTGGATCAGTGAAAGAACTGGAGCAGATGGCTCTGAAGTCCCTCACTCTGGGCTCTCACACATCACCTTCCTCACAACACCCCTCTGTCACTCCCTTTGGAGGACACACAGTCAGTGCTCCCTTGCCCCCAGTTGCTTCCTGTTGCCCTGTCTTCCCTTGGCGCCTCCTGGGCCTTCTCAGGAAGTGGCACATCAAAATGTTCCTACCTTGTTTCCTGCCCACAGGGCCTGTGACAAAGGATACTTATATTTTACCATGTAAGTTAGAATTTTGGCTATCCAGTAAACAATTCAATTCTTCCAAAGAACCTAATGCCTTAACTCTTCTAAAGTATGTCACTTTCAAAAGGCTAATAACCCCCAATATCTTCATTCTTACAGATTAGAAGTAATTCCACTGATCTATAAAATATTAACATTGGAAGTGCCAGTTCTTTATTTGTATGTAGTTGGCAGGAGACTGGATGAATTAGCCAGCATTTCATTTACCTATGAAATCAACAAACATTTATTTATTAAACACTTATGTGTTCCAGGCACTGTGGCTACCAAGAAGACAGAAATGAACAACGAAAGAAATGTATACTGAAGTAGTTTGTGGTCTAGAGGGAAAGACAGACATGCACAAATTAGTATGTCTTAAGTTGTAATGCATCAATATTCATAAACAAGTGGTAAACCACTTGGGAGATCCAGGAAGGCTTCACAAAAGAGGTGAAAGCGTCATCTGAATTTCAGCCCACAGACCAAATTCGGTGATTCCTTTTCCCCACAATTTACACAAAGATAGGTCAGCTAATGTGAGTAAAACCATAAATTTTCCCCTCACTTTTGAATAGCACAGTTGTTTTCTGGAGAGAGCAAGATGATTGTGGGAGAGGAGCAAACTTTGATGTGCTTATCTGTACAGGTGACACTGAAATGAATTTGATCAATCAGCATTGTTTCCGACTGGTCCCCCAGTTACCTCCTATTCCAGGTAGCCACCACCATCTCTTGCCTGCCCTCGCACAAAAAGAAATCTGTACAGCCAAAGGAAAGTTGCCATGTGGGGTGTGTGTGCACATGTGTGCACGGATGCACGTTTTCACAGAATCTGATCATTTTATGATGGAACTAGAGGCTTGGTGCACAAAATTCGTGCACGAGTAGAGTCCCTAGGCCTGGCTGGCGATCAGGGCTTATCTGTGGGGCGACTTCTGGGGCGATCTGGGGGCCCCCCACTGGCACCTGCCTTGGCTGGCCTGGAGCCTGCGGGTTGGGGGCAGCTCCTGCATTAAGCATCTGCCCCCTGGTGGTCAGTGTGTGTCATAGTACCAGTGGTTCTGCCGTTTAGTCAATTTGCATATTAGGCTTTTATTATATAGGATGCCTGAAACTAGGTGAGACAGTGATGGTATTGCATCAGGATGTGTGTCCTCTGGTTTTAGAGCCAGACTGCCTAACTTCAAAATACAATGCTGCTAGTTTCTAGCTGGTTAACTTTAGCAAGCTTCCAGGGCTGTTTCTTCATCTGTAAAATGGTATGAATAAAAGTGCCAAATCTGGGATGTTGAAAGAGTAGAAACTTTATTCAAGTGAACAATTTGCAAACCAGGAAACACAGCCTCAGGTGGAAACCAAAAGTGTTCTCCTCACTCCCCACCTCAAACAAAGGAGAGGCTGCCTCTTACATAGAAAGTTTCCAATGGCTGCCAGATTCTAGTTATAAATTTGTGTCCAGTTAAACATGAGGAGTCCTTCTTGGCAGATATGTTTCTTCTTGAGGTTTACAATGTGGATAATAATACTATCCACATTTTAGGGTTAATTGTGTCAGATTAAATGAATCAATACGTGAATTGTGCTTAAATGCCCAGGACATAGTAACTATTCCACAAATATTACCTAAATCATAATTACTGCAAGACATGATTCCTAAGTCAAATCACTGTCTGACATAGCTCTGGGGGTGGTCTGTACTTTTCACCTGATGAATTTTTGAGAAGTGGAGCACCTTGGGGCATTCCCACATGAGAATAACTCCTACACACAGGCAGAGGGCAATTTCCCTAGAACGTTGTGATTAGTCTTCCAGATCAGCTGCCACTCAGGGGAACACCTTGCACGTTTCATAAAGTAACTTCCTTACTGAACATCTGCTAGGTTTTCCTTCCCCTCTCTCCTCTTTGTTTCCTTTTTCTCATCTTACTTTAAGCCTCTGAGCACATTAACAAGAATGAGAAAATTTCCCCGGTCCCTTTTTTAACTGCAACATGATTCAGCATACCTCTGATTGTATTTTTTTTTCTGGGTGCATGGATTTTCTTTACCTTTTTAAGGGCCTAGTTCTATGTGCTTGTCCTATGTGACTAACTGTGACACTGGAAATAGACTGTGACTAATAAGAGTGTTGCCTTTTAGTCCCTACAGCTACAGTCACATTCAGGTGCATTTTTCATTTACTTGATATCATCAGAGTACTTTTTTGTGTTTTATTAATTTGAAGCCAGGATTCAGGGGAAGTATATATATATATATGCCTAAGTGACCATTATGACCGAACCATTGGAACAACCCAAACAACGGGTCGACCAGTCATTATAAAGCACACTGACCACCAGGGGGCAGTTGCTCAACACAGGAGCTGCCCCCTGGTGATCAGTGCACTCCCACAGCCAACCTCCTGTGGCCCCTCCCCCTGCCTAGCCAGCCCCACCATCGGCTCTGATCAGGGGGCTGCCAGCCAACCTCCTGCAGCCCCTACCCTCAGCCAGCCAGCACTCCCCATCGGCCTCAATGAGGGGGGCTGATCAGTCAACCTCCCATGGCCTCTTCCCCAAGGCTGGCCAGCCAACATCCTGAGGCCCCTCCTCCCAGCTTCTCCCCCAGGCCGGCTGCCCGCCCCCCCCATCGGCCCTGATCAGGGGCCAGCCAGCCAACCTCCTGGGGTCCCTTCCCCCAGCTGCCCCACCATAGGCCTTGATTGCTGGCCAGGCTGAGGGTCCCCACTCTGCATGAATTCATGCATGGAGCCTCTAGTAATTCTCATAAGTTTAGTTAAGTGCTGAGAAAATGTGTTGGGGACTATGAAGCAATTCAGAGACAAAATTGGGATTTGATTTCAAAAAATTTAATGCATTGAATTTATGCAAGAACAAATTATCAGCAAATAAAAGATGACCCAGTTATTTTATTTTTTTATTAATTTCAGAGATGAAGGGAGAGAGAAAGCAAGACAGAAATATCAATGATGAGAGAGAATCACCCATCAGCTGCCTCCCCCACACCCCACACCAGAAACCAAGCCTGCAACCCAACACATGCCCTAACCAAGAATCCAACAGTTGGGGCATGTGTCTGGGTTGTGGCGGAATTAAAGCTGGTATATTATCATAAAACTAGAGACCGGTGCATGAATTCATGCACCAGTGGGGACCCTTGGCCTGGCCTGAGGGAATGGGCCAAAATGACTGGCTCTCTGACATCCCCTGAGGGATCCCATATTACAAGAAGGTGCAGGTCAGGCCAAGGTACCCCACCAGTGCACGATTGGGGCTGGGGAGGGACATGGGAGGTTGGCCAGTGGGGAGGGACCAAGGAGGGGGGGGGTCCCAGGGCATGTCTGGCCTGTCTTGCTTAGTCCTGATCAGCCAGTTCCCAACAGCAAGCTAACCTACCAGTCAGAGCGTTTGCCCCCTGGTGGTCAGTGCACATCATAGCGAGTGGTTGAGCAGCCTTAGCATATCATTAGCATATTACACTTTGATTGGTTGAACGGCCAACTGGCCGGCCAGACACTTAACATATTAAGCTTTTATTATATAGGATACATCCTTTGTCTGCACTCTCTGGGGTGGCTGCTGAACCGAGGCTTTCTGTGATGTCTCATGTGTATCACATGTATAGCATGTAACAAGAAGTGATAAGAAAAGGTGTGGTGGGTATGGCAGGTGACTTTGTTTTATTGTATTGTTTGATGGTAGAGATCTTAATGGGAGAGAAGAACAAGAAGTATTAAAGGTAATTGCTCTTAGAAATATGAAGAGGGATCAAAAATTAGAGATAATCTTGACTTATGTGGCACATGCTCAGGTTGGGAGCCTGATCTCTGGTTGGTGTGCATGCAGGAGGCAGCAGATAGATGTTTCTCTCTCTCTCTCTCTCTCTCTCTCTCTCTCTCTCTCTCTCTCTCTCTCTCTCTCAAAAAAAAATCTCTCAAAAAAATCAATTAAAAATAGAATAATTAGAGAACAATAAAGAATTACTGTTAATGTTGTTAAGTATTATGGTGGCTTGCACTGCCATTGCACAATGAAACATGAGAGGAAGGTTATAATGTCTGCAGGATACCTAATGACTGAAATATTCTAGCAAAACTAAAATATATAGATGATTAAAAAAATGGAGGACTCACACTACCTGATTTCAAGATTTACTATAAACCACTTACTATATTTAAGTGGCCTAAAGATAGACAAATAGATCAATGGATTAGAATAGGGATTCCAAAAATAGAACTACATAAATATGATCAATAGAATATTGACAAAGGTGCATAAACCATTTGAAAATAAAGTGTTGGGATAATTGTACATTCATGTGTAAAGGTGACCCTCAACCTACACCTGATATTAAAGGTAACTTAATGAATCATAGATGTACATGTAAAACATAAACTATAAAACTTCAAGAAGAAAAAACAGCCATTAACATTTTGGTGTATTGTGTCTTTGTAGTATTCTATTCATATGAAATTGTATCAGACTGCATATACTGTGCTAATAACACACTTTTCGTTACTTAACATTGCATAATTGACATTTTCCCACATCACTGAAAGGCTCCTCCTGCCTCTTTACTGGAGGCCAACCACTGGGTCTAAGATAGAGCAGAGCTGTAAGACAAGGGACTCATCAAGATCTTTGGTTCCTTTAATGGGAATCCAGAAACAGCCTTGATTGCCCAGCCAACTGTCCCATAGCGGTGACCTCAGAATGGAGAATACTGATCCTTCTCCAGTGGCAAACCTCAGAACTCTGCTGAAAAGTCAGGTACCTCATGGTGAACCCTGAAATGAAAATACCTGAAAAGAGAACTGTACTTCATGACCCACCTACTGAGCTGTGGAGACCAGAAACTTTCCCACATTGGAAGTATTTGGCTTTTTATTCCCTTTGGCCCCACTGCTGTGTTTTCCAGAACCACAATTCCCTACAATGTCTGTGCCTTTCACCATCTTATTTAAGAAAGCCCCAAACTACATAAATGTAATAAGCAAAGATATTTTGAATTCCACCTTTCAGGGTTTTGTGGGGTTTTCTTTTACAGCTTTTATTGACTTTATTGGAGTGTCACTAGTTAACAAAATTATACAGGTTTTAGGTACACAATTCTATAGTACATCATCTGCATACTGGTGTGTTCACCACCCTATGTCAAACCTCTGTCCATCACCATTTATCCCCCTTTTACCCTCCTCCACCTCTTTCCAACTCCCCGACTCTTGAGTTTTATAATCACATGTAAAAATCATTTATGTGTGTAGGTTGGTTGACACTGGTGAATTCATTATAGGAAATGGTCATATGACTTCCTTCTGGGGGAAGGAGTGTTCTGACCTCTTATAACCATGTGCTTCTGGAATTGAGTCAGACCAATTCTACTTCTCTGTGAGGTCCTCGGGCATTATTTTATTTATTGAGTAAGTTATAGTATCTCTCTCAATTTATTCACTTGAATGTAAGATTCACTACATGAGAACAGAGGCTAGACCATATCTGTATTCCAAGAAAAATCAGAGTGCCTGACATGATAAGTATCAAATAAAGACACTGATGGCTGGCTGGCTGGCTGGCTGGATGGCTGGATGGATGAATGGATGAATGAATAAGATGGATAGGATGGATAGGTGGATGGATGGATGGATGGATGGATGGATGGATGGATGGATGGATTGATGGATGGATGGATGAATAAGATGGATAGGATGGATAGGTGGATGGATGGATGGATGGATGGATGGATGGATGGATGGATAGATAGATGAATGGATGGATGGATGGATGGATGGATGGATGGATGGATGGATTGATTGATGGAATGGATGGATGGATGGATGGATGGATGGATGGATGGATGGATGGATAAGATGGATAGGTGGATGGATGGATGGATGGGTGATGGATAGATGGATGAATAAGATGGATAGGATGGATAGGTGGATGGATGGATGGATGGATGGATGGATGGATGGATGGATGGATGGATGAATGGATGGATGGAATGGATGGATGGATGGATAGATGGATGGATGGATGGATGGATGGATGGATGGATGGATGGATGGAATGGATGGATGGATAAGATGAATAGGTGGATGGATGGATGGATGGATAGATAAATGGATGGATGGATGGGTGAATGGAATGGATGGATGGATAGATAAGATGAATAGGTGGATGGATGGATGGATGGATGGATGGATGGATGGATGGATGGATGGAGATGGATGGATGGATAGATGGATGGATAGATGGATGGATGGATGGATGGATGGATGGATGGATGAAATGGATAGGATGGATAGATAAATGGATGGATGGATGGGATGGATGGACAGGATGGGATGAGATGAGATATATTGACTTCTGATTGGTCTCACACTTCAGTTTAGGTGCTTTATTGAAGTGATGAGCTCAGGTTTCACTCTTGACCCAAACATCACTTTTGTTTAGACAATGTTTTTTCTTAGTCATGAGAGAAACCAGATAACAATCTGCCCTATAATTTCTCTCCATTTCTTGTTAAATTCCTCAAGTTGCTCACTAAAAAACAGCAACACCACCAAAAACATGGCACAGTTCGTACAGCCCACCCACCCCCTGCCAGGGGCCTTCAGCTTAGCAGGACCCATCTACTAAGCCATCTGCATTAGCCCATTAAGATCACATATGTGTGTTCCTCAGGTTAGGCATCCAGCAGGGACCAGTCACACTTTAACCCTGAAGTAATGTGATTCCAGCCCAGCTGTGAGGCCACCAGTATCCACTCATTTTGGGTGCCTCGGCACACAACCTTCACCCTTGTAGTCAGTGGTTTTGTGCCCCTCTGTTGCTGCCAGTTTGCTTCCTTTCTCAGACAGAAAAAAGTTTATAGGGGGTTCTAGCCAAAAGCAAAGAAACTAAGCTTTGAGGTCATTTTATTATAGGCATAGTAATGTGAGGTCAGGCTTAACGTTTTTAAAAGCTTGCAATCCATATAGGAATCCAATTGCCATCCTGGAATATTTCTTAGGCACCTGACCACATTTCCATCACTGAAGCCCACATTATCAGGCATTATTAGCCAATACTCAAGTACACTTGCATTTAGTTCACTTCCTAAAAGTTTATTGAAGACTAAATGTGTCAGGTACCATGAATTTTGCTTAAACTGAATTTACAATTTGGTTGAGGAGAAAAGATGATGTTACTGTAGAAGAACACAAGGCAAGATAGATTCAGGAGGTGAACCCCATGGTCCCCTAGTCCCAGAGGGACAGAGTGTCTTTCTCTGCTTTCAGGCAGAAGCTCATCCATCAACTCCCAAAGTAAATCTCTCTATAAAAGGGAACGTTTAAAAATGTAAAATGCAATGATGTCATACAGATAATCATGACAAATATATGTCAAAAAATGTTACTAAAATTAATTGTAACCACCTACCAAACAAAAACATCCAAGGCTTTTGGCTTCAGTTGAAATTCAGTTGTAAATTTAGGCATAAACAACAAAAGATCTCTAAGAAGAAAAACAGATGCAACAAAGTTTATGCACTATTCATAAGTGAGCCAAAATCTCTTTACCCTTTATGTCCAGTTACAACAAGTGCAATATTCCTGTTTTCTAATCAAAAACTAGTTCACAAAAGATACTTAAAAGATGGGAATGGATGTCCATTTTTAGTTTTTTGAGGAAACTCCATACTGTTCTCCACAGTGGCTGCACCTGTCTGCATTCCCACCAGCAGTGCACAAGGGATCCTGTTTCTCCGCATCCTGGCCAACACTTGTCGTTTGTTGATTTGTTGATGATAGCCACTCTGACAGGCGTGAGATGGTACTGCATTGTCGTTTTGATTTGCATCTCTCAGATAATTAGTGACTTTATAGCATATTTTCATATCTCTCTTGGCCTTCCTTCTGTCTTCTTTCGAAAAGTTTCTATTTAGGTTCATTGCCCATTTTTTGATTGGATTGTTTATCTTCCTTTTGTTAAATTGTATGAGTTCCCTGTAAACGTTGGAGATTAAATCCTTATTGGTGATAATATTGGCAAATATGTTCTCCCATGCAGTGGGCTTGTTGTTTTGTGGATGGTTTCCTTTTTGACCCAGTGATCCCACTTCTAGGAATATATCCTAAGAAGTTAGAAACACCAATAAGAAAGGATATATGCACCCCTATGTTTTATAGCAGCACAATTCACCATAGCTAAGATTTGGAAACAGCCTAAGTGCCCATAAGCAGAGGAGTGGATTAAAAAACAGTGGTACATCTACACAATGGAATACTATGCTGTGGTAAAAAAAAGAAGGAATTCTTACCATTAGCAACAGTATGGATGGAACTGGAGAGCATTATGCTAAGTGAAATAAGCCAGTCAGAGAAAGATAAATATCACATGATCTCACTCATTTATGGCATATAATGAACAACATAAACAGATGAACAAAAACAGATCCAGAGACAGATAAGCATCTATCAGACTGTCAAACCTCAGAGGGAAGGTAGGGGAGGGTGGGGGTAAGGGAGAGAGATCAACCAAAGGACTTATATGCATGCATATAAGCCTAACCAATGGACACAGACAACAGGAGGGTGAAGGCATGAGTGTGAGGGGGTGGAGGGGTAATGGGGGGATGAGGACACATATGTAATACCTTAATCAATAAAGAAATTTTAAAAAAGATACTTAAAAGAGAAAGAGTGCTGCCAGAGATGGAATCTCGGAATTTAGGGGGGCAAGGAGGCAGCTGAAAGTGAAGAACTACTAAAAACTGTTTTAAACTATTGGCACAAGAACTCCAAGGGAAGAACAATCTAGGAAATTTTACTCTTCAAGTGACCAATCAGACCTTCATGGCTCTTCAGAGTGTGTTATCCTTCAAACACTACCTGATTTCCTCATGTGATATTCTGTGTATAACTGTAAGTTGGATGTCTGGAACCCTCAGGCATTTCTCTTACAGTGATACAAACAATGGTTTTCTTTTCAGAACAGCCCCTAAGAGGGAATGACCTCCATGATACAACTGCAATGTTTATAAACTGCAGTAAACATTACAGAAAACAATTCTAGAGCCATGTTTTAACATATGAAAGCCATGTGACAATAAAATAGGTCCATATCTTGCAATGCTCCCTGAACTACCAGTCTGGTCCAGAGCCAGGCTCACTTGGTGGAGACTATCTCCCTTAGGGTCAGTAGCTTTGCCTGATTTCTCACACAGACCACTAGAGTCCAAAACAGAGAAATATGGGCTGGAAATTCTTTGTGTGAAAGGATGGAGAGAGGGCTAGTGCTTGCCTGAATTTGGCCAGAAATATCTGATTTGCCACTAGAACAGTATTAAGGCCATTCTCATTAACTTGACCACCAATGGCAGTGTCAGACCCTCACTGTATCCCCAGCACCTATTGACTGGGACATTGCAGACAAATGTATTTTGAGACAATGAGTAGATGATATCTTTTCCTAAAGAAGGGCAGCCACTGAGAGGGATGACCTTAGCTTAGGGATGGGGATCTAGTTCCCCATCACCTACTCCCATGATGTCTAAGTTCTGGGGCTAGAAACCAGAGAGATAAGCACAAAGCAGCAGGAATTTCTCAGGAGGTGACAGCTGGTAAGGAAAAGAAAAGAGGAGAGTGAGAAGGGAAAATTTGTTCCCAAATATCCAGGATACTCTGAGACAGCTGGTGGGGACAAGAGAGAGTGGAGGTGGCCCAACCAGCAGACAGAAGCAAACTCATTTAGACCAGGGACAAGTTAAAACAAATGCTCCTACTAGAAAAATCTCTCAAGCCATAGGAAAAAAGAAATAATTAAACTGTGTTTAGTTTCCTCTGAGAGACATAAATGTATTCAATGTACTTTAGAAATAAGACCACCAAATTGAGTTATAATTTTAAAAGAAAACATTTTGTCTCAAAGCAGGAAGTTTTTGTTATTTGGAAAATGCACTGATGTGCTAGATAAGTGGGGTATTATCTTTTTTTTTTTTTTTTTTAGGTGTAAGGCTATTTTAACAGCTGATTCAAATTTTAGAAAGTGAGACTCAGCATTAGGCTAGATCTTCCAGTCCAATATAGTGCTAGAATATATCTATGCAGGATTTTTTAATGTCTCTTAATTATCAGGCTCGTAAACAGTGAAATGATCCTCAGCTACACCCACCACAGATGAACATCTATAATAGCCAAAAGTCACTGTAACACATAGAACCAAAACTAACACAACTGAAAGTAGGTTGGGCTTTTAGGTTTAGTTCATTGTCAACTAGCTTGGACAAGCAGGAGAAAGGTGTCAATAGCAAGGAAAAATTAAGTGGTGTTTCCTAGTGGTCCACTCAGTCATGCAGATAGATCATGCTATTCCTCTGCTGGACTCCCAGCTGAGGGTCATTGTTCTAGGAATAAGGAATTTTGGTCAGTGTGAGCCACTCTGATTATTCCTCAAGAAATCAAAACACAGTAGAAAACACAACAGCCTACAAAAACATTTTTAAAAAAGTGTTAAAATCCTTAATATAAAAATTTCCTAAAGTCAACATGAAAAACAAATACAACTCAATCTTTTAAAACGACGAAGAATGTAAATAAGCAATTCACAAAAGAACTGCCAATGGCTAATCACAATTTTAAAAGACTCTCAGCTCCCTGTGGATCAGGGGTATGCAAATCTAATAAAAAGACAGTCTTTCCACCTTATCAGATTAGCAGGCATTAAATTTAAAAGGCTGCTACTGCCCACTTTTCTGGGGAATGTAGGGCATTTCTCTGAGCATATCTGAGGCTCATTTGCATCAGTATGTTTGGTGGGTTTAAATGGTGGTCACCAAAACTTGTAAACAATCCAGATGTCCTTTAGTGGTTGAACTGACAAACAGATCAGCACCCCCCCACCAGGAAATACTGTTCAGCAGTGAAAAAGAATGAACTACTGATACAGGAAACAACCTGATGGTTCTTAGTGGCATTATTCTGAGTGAAAGGAGCCATTCCCAGAAGGTCACCTGTTGTGTAATCCAGAATCGCAGGAAGTCAACAGTGACAGAGGAAAGGCTAGTGTTCACCAGGGGTGGGAGGTGGAAGGAGGGTGTGACTGTGACTCCACAAGAGATGGGATGATGGAACTCTTCTGTGACGGTTACACAAACCTACCACACATGTTACGATTCACAGAACTGTACACTCCATCTTCCCCAAAGCCAAAAGTTATTGTGTGAAAACTGAAAAAATAAACAAACAAAAGACATATACAGAACCCACCTCAGACCTAAAAATCCAAATCTCTGGACAGGTGGGGCCCAGCGAGTGGCCTTTATAACCAGCTCCCAGTGATTCTTAAACCACACTCCAGAATAAAATTAGGAATATCTATCAAGGTGTAGACTGCACATATACTTTTACTCAGCAATCCACTTTTAGGAATTTGTTAAATGGATGTACTCAGAGCAGTTTGCAAAATCTTACAAACATGGGTATTATGGTTTCAATGCCATGGTGAAAATTAGGAACTAGTTAGATTTTCATCAACAGCAGAGTAAGTTATGCTACAGGCATGTTGTATTGGTGAGCCAGAGTCCTGTGGGGAGACCTGCACAAGAGTTCACCTCTGTGGTCAACCTTTTTTCTCCCTTCAGTTTGTATGCTCTTGTGCATCCCTTTACTCAGTATGTGATTCTCATCAGGGGACAATTGTTCCTTTGAGAGATGTGTAGAAATATCTGCAGAGAGGATTTTGGTTGTCACAACTTGGAAATGGGTGCTACTGGCATCCAGTGGGGGAGACCAAGGATGCTGCTCGACACCCTACAATTACAGGGAAGCCTCACATCAAATAACTTGCTGGCCCCAAAGCTCTGAGACTGAGAAGTCCTGGCTGTGGGGCCTCTCCACCCACAGGCCATGTAGAACCTCTTTCCCAACTCCCACTTCCTCACTGAAACTTCCCCAGGCCCCTTTAGCATGCCAGGGTCTTTTGTTTCTTTAAATCCTGTCCTGCTTAGCATCTCCCCCTACCCCACAAATTAGCACTTGAACCTAAATAGTTGTCACTAGTCTTGCATTTGTTTTATCCCATATCCTCATTTGGGTTCTAAAACCACTGAGGACAGTGATTTTGCTTTCTTATAGGGATGAACACAATACAAATGTGTAGTAAACACTTCTTGACCCCAGTAGGGACCTGAAGCACAGAAGAAAAACTAAACATGCTTACATTGACTGGCTCCTCCTGAGGATTTTAGGATATGGAAGCAGAGGAGTATTGTTTAAATGTAAAAGGGAAGTTCTAGAATTTCCACAGAATTGAAACTCTCTTATTCTGAAGAATATACCTGGAAACGAATTCAAGTATCAAGCTGAGTCACACTGTCCTTTGAAACTTAAATAAATTGTGGCTCAACCACAGGACAATGAGACTCAGCATTTTTCCATCCCGGGGCTCAGGGAGTTGTGTGCTCAGGAGCCCCTTCTGCCTGCACAGGTCTGCTCTGCTGAGACCCCTTCCTCAGCCTCAACTGCCCTGGCCAGCTCTCCTTCCTCACTGGACAGGGCCTGCTTTGGAACCTAGCTCTTTTTCCCTAATGCCCCCTGACATCTCTCACATAGGGCATGTATATGTCCAGAAGTCTTTAGAGAAGGTTAGAGATATAAAGCTGAAGATAAAATAGCAGACAGTCCTCTGTTGTTTTGTATAGCATCATGGTCAAATGTCCTTCAGCAGCCCCAGCCCAGGAGCTTCTCACACAACTCCTTTGTTCCAGACTCCTGACTCCTGCTGTGGAGCTCTGCACCTGCTCTGCCTTCTCCTCTTCAGATGTTTCCTAATGCCATCCTCAGAGTCCTCTTGCTTCTGCAGAGCAACCCACAGTTCCTGGAACTGAAAGAAAGAAAGAAAGAAAGAAAGAAAGAAAGAAAGAAAGAAAGAAAGGAAGGAAGGAAGAAAGAGAGAGAGAGAGGGAGGGAGGGAGGGAGGGAGGGAGAGAGAAAGAAAGAAAGAAAGAAAGAAAGAAAGAAAGAAAGAAAGAAAGAAAGAAAGAAAGAAAGGAAGGAAGGAAGGAAGGAAGAAAGAAAGAAAGAAAGAAAGGGAGGGAGGGAGGGAGGGAGGGAGGGAGGGAGGGAGGGAGGGAGAAAGAAAGAAAGAAAGAAAGAAAGAAAGAAAGAAAGAAAGAAAGAAAGAAAGAAAGAAAGAAAGAAAGAAAAGAAAAGAAAAGAAAAGAAAAGAAAAGAAAAGAAAAGAAAAGAAAAGAAAAGAAAAGAAAAAGAAAAGAAAAGAAAAGAAAAGAAAAGAAAGGGAGGGAGGGAGAGGGTGGGAGAGAGGGAGAGAGAGAGAGAGAGAGAGAGAGAGAGAGAGAGAGAGAAAGAAAGAAAGAAAGAAAGAAAGAAAGAAAGAAAGAAAGAAAGAAAGAAAGAAAGAAAGAAAGAAAAAAGGAAGGAAGGAAGGAAGGAAGAAAGAAAGAAAGAAAGAAAAAAAGAAAGAAAGAAAGAAAGAAAGAAAGAAAGAAAGAAAGAAAGAAAGAAAAAAGGAAGGAAGGAAGGAAGGAAGGAAGGAAGGAAGGAAGGAAGGAAGGAAGGAAGGAAGGAAGGAAGGAAGGAAGGAAGGAAGAAAGGAAGGAAAGAAAGAAGAGAAGGAAGAGAAAGAAAGCTCTCTTGTATTCTGTTGCTGCACTCCACAGAGACAGGGCTCTGAGTTGGAACAGGATCAACCACTGGGGGAGCTGCTGTCAGGGGAAATTCGAACAGCTCAGCAAGAGAAGTGCTGGGCAGGGTGGACTTTGGCAGCCTGAAGAACAGGAAGGTCACTGTTAGGGCTCTCAGGTCTTGGTTGTGTGTCAGCCAAGTGATTTTCTTTCTAATCAAATACTGGAGGGCTGAGGCACTGTTAAAGCCATCCATGGAGAGAGGAACTTCACCTTTCCCACCTCAGGGTGGGGAGGTTGGGGAGGGTGGGGAGCAGCCATCAAACTCCCTCTGAGAGCAAGGCCAATGGCCCACATGTCAGTGTGCTAGTGGGGACACCAATATATGCCTCACTTGGCACTAAAGAAACACACAAACAAATATATTGTTTGGGTAGCACTCATTTTTGCCGACCATACCAAGTGCTATTAAGGTCATAATTCTTATTTTGGAAGTAATATAAGCTCATTACACAATTTTTAAAGGAGATGAAATTCCTAATCTCTATGAATATTTTAGTGTGTTTTTTCTCCTCTGAGAGGAAATAAGGGGCTTTTCATCTCTAGGAAAATGCTTGGATCAGTTTTACTCCAGAAAAAGACCATTCTTCTCTCACAGGGTCAGAACTGGAGTTCAAAAGCCCCATATCCACCTGTCCTTGGGAGATGTCACGTCCCACACTTTAAGTTAGTGTGGAGAGCCCCTGTGGAACTCAGAGGCTTTCTCAGTCCTCTTGCCCCTTAAACTTAATTACATTGTTCAGTAAATATTTATTTATTGAATGCTCACTATTGTTACCAGACTGTTCTAGACAGTGGGAATGCATCACAGAACAAAACAGAAATATCTGCTCATGGAGCTCTTCCTTATAGGATAAGATAACAAGAAGATGGGCAAGTCTTTTCACTTCTCTTGGCCTCTGTTTCCTCCCTGAAAAAATATACTGAGGAGGTTGAACAAAATTTAAATATTTTCAGAGCTTTGAAAAATACCTATGTTCAAACAACACCTCTTTCACCCCAACATTGTATATAACATACCAAGAATGAGCCTTCCTGCTGACAAGGAACCAAAATACCTAAAAATTCAAAGATTGGTCATTGATACTTTGCAAGGAAAAATCAAAAGAGGAAAATGGAAATGGAAATTGCCAACATAGAATCATTTATGTCAAAGAAACTAAAATGGGTCAAACAAGACTGGCATGGCTCAGTGGTTGAGTGTCATGGTTCGATACTTGGTCAGGACAAATGCTTGGGTTGAGGACTTGATCTCCAGTGGGGGGGTGTGCAGGAGGCAGCCAATCAATGATTCTCTCTCATCATTGATGTTTCTATTTCTCTCCCTCTCCTTTCCTCCCTGAAATCAATAAAAATATATTTAAAATGGGGTCAAGAGGCTATGAAGAAGTCTGTCTTATGCAAATTCCACCCATAACTTTTAAACTTTTAGGTAAAATATATAACTATATCCTGAACTGTGCTTCTTCCTTATCATGGCAACCAGACAACCTGCACTTTTCTCCTTGAAAGGAACCAGTCTGATTCACCAACCAGCATCCTTCATTTGCATAATGGACCTAACCAATCTCTGTTAACCTAGCATCCTTCACATATATACATGGAGGACCTAAAAGGGAACAACACTTGCAGTTTTCACCGTTATAAAACCTGTTTTCTTCTAAGCATGTTTTAAGTTGCTACATGAATCTGTGCCTCCAGGATTGTAATCCTATGCAAAATTAAATTATTTTCATTTTGCCATAGGCTAAACCTATATTTTTTGTTGACATTGATCTGTCTTAAGTGGGAACATTTTCTTAAGCTTCCTTTTAATTTTTACCTTTTAAAATTACAACTGAGTTTCAAGATGACTGCAGAGTAAGTAGAAGTTACACTCACCTCCTCTCAGTGCCAAACTAGATTTACAGCTAAATTATAGAGCAATCAACCTAAATGACCAACAGGAGGATAGCTAAAAAGGAGTATTACATGCATGGTATATATTTATAGAAGAAGCTACATAGAGACTGGTAGGAAGGACAGAGACACAGAGAGGGCTGAACTCTACTCCCCTGTGCGGTGGCTGAGAAGGTCGGAAGGATATCTTGCTGCGAAAGCACCCTCTTAGGAGTGTGGGGTCTAAACCCCATGCTGGGACCCCAAACCAGAGCACCAGGGCTGGGAAGTAGAGCCTGCATAGCATCTGGCAGTGAAAATCAGCAGCAATTCTTGTCTGCTGGAAGAGGAGGGAGTTTGCTAGAATCCTAGGTGCTCTTATAAAGGGCCAATGCACAGGAGCTTGCTCTCAGGCACTCAACTGAGGCTCCAGTAGAGGGAAGGCAACTCAGGGCATATGGGAGTCATAAAGTGAACACCTGGTAGTGTGGCCCTAAAGAGAGATCTAGAGGATCAATCAACTATCGAGGTTCCGTCCTGAGCCAATATCCCACTTCAGGTGCCATCTTCCCAGGGTCTGCCACTCCTATTCTTAGAGCACCAGCCTGGGGAATGCACTAATGCAGTCCTCTAAATACTGGCAATACCACCCTGCCAAGCATGAGTCTGGCAGAAAGGACTGTTGACTGGACCCAACAGGGACCTTTGGTATATACTTTCTCTGGAGAAACTATAGGTAGACACTCTAACAGACATTGAACTGTGAGGCTTTGGAACAGGGGCCAGTTTTCCCTTGCAGTGGCACACTCAGCCAGCATCACCCCCAACAGGAGACTTGTATTCTATCTTCCCAAGTCCCAATGGTCCTGTCCTGATGAACTCAGATCTGTGGGAGGAAGGGAATATTGCTTAGAGCTGGAACCTTCAAAGTGCCTAGTCTCCCTCAGAAGCTCCTTGGGCCCCAGGGGGCATGGCTATACAGCTAAAGGGAAGTGTAGTGTTCCCCACATCCTGAGGCCTCAATGGGTGCATCCCCCAATGGAAGACTGTCTTGATCTGTTTGTAGAAGTCCTTGGCCTGCTAAGGTTATTCCTGCAGTGGAGCCATTGGCTGCAACCAAGCTGAACTGGTGGTGTGCTCCTCCTGGGGGAGCTAGAGTTAAGGACTCTAGCAAAGACTGAGCTGTATAGCACTGGGCCACACCCTCTCCACTGAGTGCCTGACCCACTGCCCACAAGTAGGAACCCACTAGCCCTGTCCTCCCAACCTGATTGACTTATAAGCTTATGCCGTGTGTAAGCGGCAGTGAGGCATAGCCAATTTGGGGCCATTCTACAGGCTTTCTTCAAAAGGTTCTGGAAGAAGTCCAGACAATCTCAGGGAGTGGCAGAGTAGCTTACAGGTGGATGCCAATCTCAGAGAAGCTTGGACCTTTTATTGATCTTCCCATAGCTCAAAGCTGCAGGAAACTGACCCTTGTACACAGCTTGGCCCCTCCCATGCACACCCAGGCCCAGTAGACACAACCATAATTAGTGAAAAGTGTGGTAGCTCCAGACAGGTAACCCAAGGCTGGTTACACAAAATGTTTGTCACCGACCTACACCAGAATCCCATCCAAGTGGGCCCAGAACCAACACAACCAGTAGTGGGCTTCAAACCTCACCAGAGCTCAACCCAACCAGCCAAACAAATGACACAGCCAAAGGGGAACTCTGGAAGGCACCAGAATCTGGTGGGAACAACTCTGCCTCAGGGGGCAGCACCTGTACAATGACTCATACATAGTGTATGAGATCTATCCTTATGGTCAGCCAGCCTGAGGGTTAACACTACCCACAAGCTTTGCAACAGCATTTGAAACATAACTACAACAGGAGGGGCCACATAACCCTCACAAGAAACATTTCTGGTGCACCTAGTTCAGGTGATCTTAGATTCTAGAAGATTGTGCCACTGAGACCCACAAAGTACCCACATAAGAAAGTCTTCATAACAAGCTTGGGAGTCATAGCAGATCTACCTAATACACGGAGACAAACACTAATAGGCAACAAATAGAGAGGCAAAGAAATATGCCCCAAATAAAAGAATAAGAGAAACCCCCAGAAATAGAATTAAATGGAATTAAGGCAACCAAGATACTGGATGCAGAGTTTAAAACAATAGCTATAAAAAAAAAGACACAGAAAGCATAAAAAATAACTCATCAGAAATGAAAATTAGAATATCTGAAATATTAGAAAGAATCAAGAGCAGGTTAGATGAAGCAGAGGATTAAATCGGTGATTTAGAGAACAAGATAACAACAGTAAGCACCCAAGCAGAGCAAAAACAATAGAACAAAAAAATAGAATTAAAAAATGAGGAAAGTCTAAGGACCTCTGGGACAGCAAGTATAACAACTTCCACATCATAGAGGTGCCAGAAGGAGAAGAGAATGAGCCTGTTTGGAAAAAAAAAAAATTTGTTTGATGAAATAATAGCTGAAAACGTCCCTATCCTAAAGAAGGAAAAAGTCACAAGTTCAGACAGCACAGAATTCTTATCAAGACAAACCCAAAAAAGCCCACACCAACACACATCATAATTAAAATGGCAAAGGTTAAAGACAAAGAGAATAATAAAGGCAGCAAGGGAGCTCCCATAAGACTGTCAGCTGATTTCTCAACAGAAACACTACAGGCCAGAAGGGTTTGGCACAAAATATTCAAAATAATAAAAAGCAACCAAGAATACTCTATCCAGAATGTTATAATTTAAAATTGAAGATAAAATAAAGAGTTTCACAGACAAAAAATAAAAACCTAAAGGAGTTCATTACCACCATACCAGAACTGCAAAAAAAAAAAAAAAAAAAAAAAAAGTTAAAAGCCCTTCTCTTAAAAGGAAGAAGAAAAAAAATAGAGAAATAGAAACACAGGTATAAAGAATAAAGTGTCAATAAATAAGTACATATCAATAATAACTTTAAATGTGAATGGAATAAATGGCCTAACCAAAAACCATAGGATAGCCAAATGGATAAAAAATAAAAAAACATGACTCATATATGTTGTCTATAAGAGACCCACCTCAGAACAAAAGGTACACACAAAAGGACTTAAAGTAAGAGGATAGAAAAAATATTTTATGCAAGTGAAGACAAAAAAAAAAAAAAAGCTGGTGTTGCAATACTTATATCAGACAAAATAGAGTTCAAAACAAAGGCTATAACAAGAGACAAAAAAGGATATTACATAATACTAAAGGGATTAATCCAACAAGAGGATATTATCCTTGTAAATATATATGCACCCAACATAGTAGCACCTACATGTATATAGAAAATCTTGGTGGGCATTATGGGAGAGATCCACAGCAATAAAGTCATAGGTGGAGATTTTAACACTGCACTTATATCAATGAGTAAATCTTCTAGACAGAAAATCAACAAGACAATAGCAACTTAAACAACAAACTGCACTGGATGGATTTAATTGATTTTATAGAACATTTCATCCCAAAGCTATAAAATATAAATTTGTTTCAAGTGCACATTAGGGAATATTCCCTAAGACAGATCACATTCTAGGACACAAGATTAGTCTTAATAAATTAAAAAAGTTTGAAATCATATCAAGCATCTTCTCTGACCACAGTGGTATGAAACTAAAAATTAATTACAATTTAAAAAACCTCAAGAACTCTAAAACGAATAAAGGCTAAATAATATGCTATTAAACAATGAATGGGTTGCCAATGAGATCAAGCAAGAAATTAAAACCTTCCTGAAACAAATGAAAATGAACACACAACAACCCAAAATATATGGGACATAGCAAAAGTAATACTGAAAGGACAGTTCACAGAATTACAGGCCTACCTAACCCTACAACTAAAAAATTAAAATAATAACAACAGACAAAACCCAGGGTAAGTAGAAGGAAGGAAATAATAAAGATTAGAGTGGAAATAAATGAAATAGAGACTAAGAAAATAATACAAAAGTTCAATGAAACCAAGAGCTGGTTCTTTGAAAAGATAAACAAAATGGCAAATCTTTAACCAGACACATCAAGAAAAAAAGAGAGAATACCCAAATAAACAAAATCAGAAATGAAAGTGGAGAAGTAACAACTAACACCATCCTATCTAATAAAAGAGTAATATGCAAATTGACTGTCACTCCAACACACAAGATGGCCACCCCCATGTGGACACAAGATGGCTGCCACAAGATGGCTGGCAGGGGAGGGCAGTTGTGGGCGATCAGGCCAGCAGAGGAGGGCATTTGGGAGGGACCAGGCTTGCAGGGAAGGGCAGATGGGGGTGACCAGGCCAGCAGGGTAGGGCAGTTAGGGGCAACCAGGCCAGCAAGGGAGGGCAGTTAGGGGTGACCAGGCCAGCAGGGGAGGGCAGTTGGAAGGGACCAGGCCTGCAGGGGAGGGCAGTTAGGGGTGACCAGGCCTGCAGGGAAGGGCAGATGGGGGTGACCAGGCCAGCAGGGTAGGGCAGTTAGGGGCAACCAGGCCAGCAAGGGAGGGCAGTTAGCGGTGACCGGGTCAGCAGGAGAGGGGAGATGGGGGCAACCATGCCTGCAGGGGAGGACAGTTAAGGCATGACCAGGCTGGCAGGGGAAGGCAGTTAGGGGCATTTGGACTGGCAGGGGAGCAGTTAGGTGTCGATCAGGCTGGCAGGGGAGTGGTTAGGGGGTGATCAGGCTGGCAGGTGGAAGCATTTAGGGGCAATCAGGCAGGCAGGCAGGTGAGTGGTTGGGAGCCAGCAGTCCCGGATTGTGAAAGGGATGTCCGACTGCCCGTTTAGGCCCAATCGGGATCGGGCCTAAACAGGCAGTCAGACATCCCTCGAGGGGTCCCAGATTGGAGAGGGTGCAGGCTGGGCTGAGGGACAAACACCCCTCCCGTGCACGAATTCCATGCACCAGGCCTTTAGTAGAAATATAAAGGATTGTAAGAAAATAGTATGAGCAACTATATGCCAACTAATTGGACAACTTGGGTGAAATGGATAAATCTTTAGAAACATACAATCTTCCAAAACTCAATCAGGAAGAATCAGGCAATCTGAATAGATCAATTACAACTAATGAAATCTAAGAAGTAATAAAAAAAATCTCCCAGGAAACAAGTCCTAGATCAGATGGCTTCACAGGTGAATTTTACCAAACATTCAAATAAGAACTATCACTTATCCTTCTCAAACTATTCAAAAAAATTCAAAAGGAGGGAAGACTTCCAAGCTCATTTTATAAAGTCAGCATTATACTAATTCCAAAACCAATAAAGACACTACGAGAGAGAGAGAAAGAGAATTACAGGCCAATATCCCTGAAAAACATAAATGCTAAAATCCTCAACAAAATATTAGCAAAACAGATCCAGCAAGACATTAAAAAAATCATACACCATGATGTAGTGGAATTTATTTTGGGGATGCAAAGTTGGTACAATATTCATAAATCAATAAACATGATACATCATATAAACAAAATGATGGATAAAAATCACATGATCTATCAATACATGCAGAAAAAGCTCTTAATAAAATCCAGCACCAATTTATGATAAAAACTCTCATCAAAGTGAGAATAAAAGGATCAGACCTCAACATAATAAAAACCATATATGAAAAACATATAGCCAGCATCATACTCAATGAACAAAAACTAAAAGTGATTTCACTAAGAACAGGAATAAGACAGGGATGCCTGCTTTAACCACTGTTATTCAACATACTATTGAAAATTCTAGCCACAGGAATCAAATAAGAAAAAGAAATAAAAGGCATCCAAATTAGAAAAGAGGAAATAAAACAGTCATTATTTGCAGATGACATGATATTGTATATAGAAAACCCTAAGACTCCACCAAAAACCTACTAGAACTAGAGAAATGAATTTGGTAAAGTAGCAGAATACAAAATTAATATTCAGAAATCAGTGGCATTTTTATATACCAATAATGAACTATAACAGAGAGACATTAAGAGAACAATCGCACTTAGTATTACAGCAACAAAAAAATAAGTCACCTAAGAATAAATTTAACCAAGGAGGTAAAAAAATCTGTACTCAAAAAATTATAGGATACGGAAGAATGAAATTGACGAGAATACAAATAAGTGGAAGCACATACTATGTTCATGGATAGGAAGAATTAGCAGAACTGAAATGCCCATACTACCCAAAGCAAGCTATAGGTTCAATGCAATTCATATTAAAACTAGAGGCCCAGTGCACGAAATTCATGCACGGGGGCAGTGGGGTGTCCCTCAGACCAGCTTGCACCCTCTCCAATCTGGGACCCCTCGAGGGATGTCCGACTGCCCGTTTAGGCCCGATCCCAAATGGGCAGTCGGACATCCCTCTCACTATCCAGGACTGCTGGCTCCCAACTGCTCGCCTGCCTTCCAGCCTGATCACCCCCTAACCACTCCCATGCCAGCCTGATTGATGTCTAACTGCTCCCCTGCCAGCCTGTTTGCCCCCAACTTCCCTCCTCTGCCAGCCTGGTCACCCCTAACTGCCCTTCCCTGCAGGGTTGATAGCCTCCAACTGCCCTCCCTTGCAGGCCTGGTCCCTCTCAACTGCTCTCCCTTGCAGGCCTGGTGCCTCCCAACTGCCCTCCCCTGCTGGCCATCTTGTGGTGGGCATCTTCTGTCCACATGGGGGCTGCCATCTTTGACCACATGGGAGCATCCATATTGTGTGTTGGAGTGATAGTCAATCTGCATATTACTCTTTTATTAGATAGGATAGAGGCCTGGTGCACAGGTGGGAGCCAGCTGGTTTGCCCTGAAGGGTGTCCCGGATCAGGATGGGGGTTCCCTTGGGGCATGGGGCAGTCTGAGCAAGAGGCCTGTGGTGGTTTGCAGGCCAGCCACGCCCCCTGGCAACCCAAGCAGAGGCCCTTGTATCTGGAATTTATTTACCTTCTACAATTTAAACTTTGTAGCCTGGAGTGGAGCCAAGCCTTCTGCTCGCTCCATGGCCGGCAGCAATTTCTGTTGGGGTTTGTGTATATCTTCTATAATTGAAACTTTGTAGCCTTAAGCAGAGGCCTGGGCTGGCCAGGGTGTGTGGAAAGCTTTGTTTCTTCCATTGCCAGGGGGCAACCCTAGCCTCCTGCTCTTTCTAGCTCTGTGGCTGCCGCCATTTCTGTTTGGATTTGTTTACCTTCTATAATTGAAACTTTGTAGCCTTGAGTGGAAGCTTAGGCCAGCAAGGGAAGGCGGAAAGCTTGGCTTCATCCATTGCCTGGGAAACCCAAGCCTCCCTCCTGCTCTCTGTGGCTGTAGCCATCTTGATTGGGTTTATTTGCATACTTGCTCTGATTGGCTGGTGGGCGTGGCTGCTGGGCATGGCTTGTGGGGTGTAGCGTAGGTTAATTTGTATATTACTCTTTTATTAGGTAAGGTACCAATGGCATATCTCAAGGATCTAGAACAAATATTATAAAATTTTATTTGAAATAACAACAAAAAAAAAACTGAAAGCCTCAACAATCTTGAGCAGGGGTCCTCAAACATTTTAAACAGGGGCCAGTTCACTGTCCCTCAGACCATTGGAGGGCCGGACTATAGTTTAAAAAAAAACTATGAACAAATTCCTATGCACACTGCACATATCTTATTTTGAAGTAAAAAAACAAAACGGCAAAAACACTCGCATGTGGCCCTCGGGCCATAGTTTGAGGACGCCTGATCTTGAGGAAGAAGAACAAAGTTGAAGGAATCACAATACCAGATATCAAACTATATTATGAGGCCACAGTAATCAAAAGAGCATGGTACTGGCATAAGAACAGTCATATAGATCAATGGAACAAAACAGAGAGCCCAGAAATCAACCCAAGCCTTTATTATGGTCAATTAATATTTGACAAAGGCAGTAAGAATATACAATGGGATAAATAAGTATACTCTCTCCAATAAATGGCGTTGGGAGAATTGGGTAGATACATGCAAATAAATGAAACTATACCACCAACAAAAGCATAAAATCAAAATGGATACTTAAATGTAAGCTGTGAAACCATAAAAATCCTAGAAGACAGAGGCAGTAAAATCTCAGACGTTTCTTGTAGCAGTATTATTGCTCATATATCTCCTCAGGCAAGAGAAACAAAAGAAAAAAATAAATAAATGGTACTATATCAAAATAAAAAGCTTCTTCACAGCAAAAAGAAAGCATCAATATAATGAAAAAAAAGAGTTCATTATATGGGAGAACATATTTTCCAATGATACATCTGATAGGGGGTTAAATTCCAAAATATATAAGGAAAGTATACAACTCAATGCCAAGAAAACAATCTAATTAAAAAATGGGCAAAGGATCTGAATAGACACTTCTTCAAAGAGTACATACAGATGACCAATAGACATATGAAAAGATGCTCAATGTCACTAATCATGAGAGAAATGAAAACTAAAAATACAATGAGGTATCACATCACACCTGTCAGAAAGGCTATCTATAATAATAAAAGTGTAATATGCTAATTAGACCAGACAGCCGAATGACTATCATTCCGGATGTCCTTCCGGACGACCTTCCAGACGAAGCCACGGCAACAGGGGCGGCCGCCAGGGCGGGTGGAGGCAGGGCCGAGGCAGAGGCGGTTAGGGGTGATCAGGCAGGCAGGTGAGTGGTTAGGGGTGATTAGGCAGGCAGGAGGAGGTGGTTAGGGGTGATCAGGCAGGTAGGCAAGCAGTTAGGGGCAGGCAGGCAGGCAAGCTGTTAGGAGTCAGCGGTCCCAGATTAGGCCCAGGATCGGGCCTAAACTGGCAGTCGGACATCCCCTGAGGGGTCCCAGATTGTTAGAGGGTGCAGGCCAGGCTGAGGTACCCCCCCCCATGCACAAATTTCATGCACTGGGCCTCTAGTTATCAATAAGTCAATAAATAAAAAGTGCTAGAGAGGATGTGGAGAAAAGAGAACCCTCATGCACTGTGGGTGGTACTGCAGACTGGCGCAACCATTGTGTAAATCAGTATGGAGTTTCCCTAAAAAATTGAAAAAGGAACTGCATTTTGATCCAGCAATGCCATTTCTGAGAATATGTACTAAGAAACCTGAAATTAATTTGAAAGAATATATTCACCCCTATCTTCATTGCAGCATTATCTACAATAGTCAAGATTTGGAAGCAGCCCAAGTGCCCATTAGTAGATGAGTGGAGGAAAAAAGCTGTAGTACACTTACACAATGGAATACTACTTGGCCATAAAAAGAACAGAATCTTACCTTTTGTGACAGCATGGCTGGACCTGGAGAATATTGTGCTAAGCAAATAAGCCAGTCAGAGAAGGAAAAATACCATATGATCTCACCTATATGTGTATTCTAATCCTTTCTAATAAAAGAGTAATATGCAAACTGACCATCACTCCAACACACAAGATGGCTGCCCCCATGTGGTCAAAGATGGCAGCCCCCATGTGGACACAAGATGGCCACCACAAGATGGCCGGCAGGGGAGGGCAGTTGTGGGCAATCAGGCCAGCAGGGGAGGGAAGTTGGGAGGGACCAGGCCAGCAGGGGAGGGTAGTTGGGAGCAACCAGGCCTGCAGGGGAGGACAGTTGGGGGCAACCAGACCCTCAGGGGAGGTCAGTTAGGGGGAACCAGGCCAGCGGGATAGAGCAGTTAGGGGTGACCAGGCCAACAGGGGAGGACAGTTAGGGGCAATTGGGCCAGTAGGGGAGCAGTTAGGCATTGATCAGGCTGGCTGTAGAGTGGTTAGGGGGTAATCAGGCTGGCAGGCAGAAGTGGTTAGGGGCAATCAGGCAGACAGGCAGGTGAGTGCTTGGGAGCCAGAAGTCCTGGATTGTGAGAGGGATGTCCGACTGCCCATTTAGGCCCAATCTCACCAGGACCGGGACCGGGCCTAAAACAGGCAGTTGGACATCCCTCGAGGGATCCCAGATTGGAGAGGGTGCTGGCTGGGCTGAGGGACACACACCCCGTGCACAAATTTTGTGCACTGGGCCTCTAGTGAAAAATAATTTAACAAACAAAATAGAAACAGAATGATGGATACATAGAACAGATTAGATTGACAGAGGGGGTGGTGGTTTGGGAGGCTGGTGAAAAAAAGGTGAAGGGATTAAGCAAAATTTATATACACAGACAGAGTCATAGAAAACAGTATGCTGATGGCCAGAGGCATTAGGGTAGGTGGAAGTGGGCAAAAGAGAAATAAATGGGAATGGAAAGAGATTTTACTTTGGGGAGTTAAGCACAAGATGCAATATGCAAATGATGTTTTGTTGAGTTGTACACTTGAAACCTGGATGGTTTGTTAATCAATGTTAACTCAATAAAGATAAAGTTTTTTTATTACTGTAAAGAATAGAGTAATACTATGGAATTTTACATACTGATATATAAAGAAAAAAATAAAACTTTGCTAGGAGAAATAAATAAATAAATAAATAAATAAATAATAAATGTATGATGAGCCAGAACATTCAGAGCATTTACTTCCTGTATAGCCAAGTGTTTTTAAATATAAAAACAATGTTTAAAATTATTTATTATGGAGAAAAAATTATGCTCTTGGAAAATATAGCTTGATTATCCAGTGACTACATACCTGTTCAGACAAAGACACTTCTCCTTTGAGGAATAAGAATCTTCTTATTCTTATAGACCTGGGAAGGATTTCTACTGACATTTTCTTGATAGCCAGTGCACTTGACAAGATATACAGATACTTGGTGCCTGAAGTGTGCAGAAGAAATCACTGAGTGGGAGCACATTTTCAGAAAAGGGAAGCTGGAAACAAACGTCAGACTTGTACCTCAGACAGGCCCTGAAGTCTGAGCTCCATTACCTGTTGCCTCAGTCCTTGACAGATTAAATTACTTAATGCATCTTTTCAGCTCCCAGACTCTTTATGACTTTATAAACTTTTATAGGTACTCTGAGAGATAGAGAGTTTGGTTCTTTTCTATGGGGAAGCACAGGACTTGGTTGGAATGTCTGTAAGGAGGATTCTCTGAAAGGTTGGGAGCCTCTGAGGGGACCTTGCCGAAGGCTGGAGCCCCTACCTTGACTTTTCCAAACAAGTCCAATTCCCAGGGGTGTTTTGCTAGAATCTCTATGTTTAGTCTTTAAAAATCTGACCTTGTAGAAGCATATACTTTCTCAAGGATACTTACCCTGCTAATTGTATCTAGAGCTTAATTTTAGTTCAAGCTGTTATGACAATAAAAGCCAAAAGAGGCAGGTGAACAGGGCTACTTGGCAGTGATAGCCAAGTAGTGCCTTAGCCCTCTCTTTCACAGAAACGTGTGTTAGAGTAATCATTCATCCATCATTCAGGGTCTGTCAGTCAGCCCCGGAATTTTTCTTTTAGACATCTAAAAGCACAATCAAAGAGGGAAGGTAGCTTGCTCATGGCACATACTAGGGCAGTGATGGGCAACCTTTTGAGCTTGGTGTGTCAAACTTCTCCAAAAAACTGAGCATAACTCGGATAGTGTGTCACTTTGAGGAAAAAACATTATTTAGCGATATTTATAGTTTAAATAACATAAATGTATAATTGTTATATATAATTGTATTTAATAAACCAAAAACTAAATATTTAACTTACCTGCTTAGTGACTTCTTTGTTCATCCGTCAGTCGGTTTCTTTTGTTGGTCTTGATATTATTTAGCTTGTGTGGGGTGCCGTGAACTAAGATAAGTGAGGGGGAGGGGGAATTCTTTAACTAACCTGCCTATTAGTGACTTTTTTGTTGCTGAATTTCATTGGCTAAATCTTCAATTGAAGGCTGGTATTTTGTACACTTCAGGCCCAAGCAAGCGCTACTAACTTCATCTGTCAACCTGTTTCTTTTGTTGGTTTTGATATTATTTAATGCTGAGAATAAGGCCTCACAAAAGTATGTAGAGGGAAAAATTGTGAGTAAAGCCATTGCTATATTTTTCAGGGTGCTAAAAGTGTCTGGTAGTCGGTTCCAGGCACTCCAAATTTCCTGTTCGTAGTGGCACTCCTCTTGATTCTCCAAGTGGCACCTTTCCAGATTCTCAAGCTTTGACCTCAAGTTGACAAACACCTGAGCCCAGATACTGTCTTAAAATTCTGCAAGTTGCATCTCCAAATCATCCATTTGCATCCATTGGAAACCATTTAATTCAAAACTACTGTAGACTACTACATCAGGATACTTAATTATTTTCATGGTCTGTTCTAGACTCCTAAATTGACTAAATCTATCACTAAACTGGTCAAGTAACGAGTCTAAAACATGCTGGTACTTCATATGCAAGAGTTCCATTTCATTTTGTACAGCTGCACTGGCCTTCTCAAAATACTTTGTTACTCGAGGAAAATACTTATAAGTTTTAGTTTCTACATCTCGCTTGAAAATTTTAACTTTACTTTCAAAAGCTTTTATGTATCCAAACATAACGTCAATACTTTTGCCAAAACCTTGTAACTTTAAGTTCGGTTCATTAATATGAACAGAGAGATCTGTAAAAAACATCAGGGTGTTGACCCACTTATCATCATTAAGCTGAGGAAAGTTTCCCAGATCCTTATCATCAAGAAATACCTTAATTTCTTCAAAGCACTCCACAAAGCACTCAAGAACTTTGCCTCGGCTCAGCCATCTTACATTATTGTACATCAGCAGTCCACTGTAGGTGGAATCAACCTCCAGTAAAAGTGCCGAAAATTCTCGCTTGTGAAGGGGGCGAGCAGCTATTAAATTAACTATTTTTGTAACAACTGACATTAAGTTGTTTAAGTCGGTGAATCCTGCCTTGGCACATAAAGCCTCCTGATGGATAATACAATGAAAAGGCACAATCGGATGTCCAATAGCTCCTGTAAACAATTTGACAAATCCGACTTTTTTCCCCACCATATTTGGTGCCCCATCTGTAGTCACTGACACAACTTTAGAGATATCGATGCTTAGGTCTCGAAATGTATGTATAACACCCTTACATATTTCGCTTCCTGATTTACTTGTTGACACTGATACTAACTTCATCAACTCTTCTCTCATTGTGAGACCATCAGAATATCGACCAATAATGGCCAACTGAACATGTGATGTGACATCAGTAGTTGCATCAAGAGAGATCAAAAAATATTTACACTTCCTTATGTCTCTCTTTAATTGATGTTGTACGTTTGTGTTCGGTCTCATTATTCAGTCTTTTATGATATTTCTACTGAGTGGTAACTCAGATATTCTCTTAATAATTGCATCTTTATTTTGCATATCGTGAAATAGAACTGGTGCACATCTTAGGAGAATTTCTTTAATAAATTCTCCCTCACTGAGCGCTTTTCCATGCTGAGCTATACAGCGAACAATGCTCAAACTTGCAGATGTTAAATTTGTAGAGCCTTTCATAAATTTAAGGATGGAATTAGATTGGCTCTTATAAAGGGGTAGCTGCCTGGAAATGTATTCCTTCCTTTCATCCTCACTTTTTTCCAAGAGCTAGGAATGATTAGTTTCAAAATGTCTATTTATATTCCACATTCTGCTTACTATCGTTTCAGTACATAGAATGCAAAATGATCTGCCATTTTTTTCTGTAAAGCCATACATCTCGGTCCATGTCTCTTGAAAGGGTTGGCCACTGCTACTACCACTTCCTTTACTTAACCTTAGTTTTTGATATTTTGGGTTCTCCATCAGGGGGGCAGTGACAGAAGATAGAATTATAGATAGCTTGTTAGGCCTGCAGGCAATTAGGGGTTAACTAGCCTAACTAACCACAAAATGGTGCATATAACTGTCTTTTAGGAAAGGGCAGGGTTAATAAGCAGAAATAGGGGTTAATAAGGATGCATAACAGTAATAGTGGTGAAATGGAGTCTGCACACACTATGGAGCAAGATGGTGTTAATTATGTGAATTAAAATGGCTGCCGCTATTTCTAATGGCGGGAAACGGCACCCATAGCACGCCATAAACCCTCGCCTCTCCCAGCCTCCCCCTCACTTATCTCAGTAATGATGGATTAGAAATCCATGACACCCCAGAACAGTAGATAATGGTTGCTGTGCTTAACTGTTATTTGGTTAGTGGTAATGGCAGGGCCCCCAGAGATGCGTCCCCACTGTGTTCCACTGCTCCCTGCTCTGCCGGCGGAAGTGAGGGTAAAGATCTCGGCTTAACCGGAAGTCCCAGAACTAGACGCTCTGTGCCGGACTTCTGTTGTTTTGGCCTACAGACCTCCGGCACAGAGTGTCTAATAGGGGAGGATGAAACATTTGCGACTAGAGTCTTGGAATTAGAGTCTAACTCCAAGACTCTAGTCACAAATGTTCCATCCTCAGGAGCAGCAAATGTTTGTTTCATCCTCGGCATGCGGCCGTCTCAGTGGCCGTGTGTCATCAGAAATGGCTACGCGTGTCAGTGCTGATACGCGTGTCATAGGCTCGCCATCACTGTACTAGGGCCTCAAGCAACACTCCTTAATAGCAAATTGTGTGTTTCTTTCTTGTACTAAACACATTTCCTCTCTGGGATCCTAAATCCCTATAAATTATTTAAAAGTACAGTCATGTTATAAGAGTCAGAAAGTGATTTTGTGCTTTATTTGTTATCAGGTGGCAATGAAATTAAGCAAGGTACCTATGGAAACCAAAAGGCCAACTGAAAACCAGCTCATCCACTGACCACATCTTCCTTTGGCTAGTTTAATTGTCTTTACAAGCAAGATTCCAGTGATGGGCACAAGGATTGCTGAGTGTGTCCTGTGCAGCAGGTCCCGTTATTCCTGTTTCTCCTAGTCCCTCATGTTCACCTGCAGGCCCAGGTTGCCGCCTAAGCCCTTTTCAAAGTAGCCTGGATGTGTGAACTCTGCTGAGAGTCTATGAAGAAGAAGGTTCTTTGTAGAGGAACTTCTTTAGAAGTTGAGTTCTAAAGATACCCCAAGTGCTCTTCATAAGGTGAGGACTTTGCTTAAGAGACCATCTCATGGCTGCTGGGGTGAGGGTGGCAGGCTCACCACAGGGTCTCCATCTGGGGAGATTTGATAGGTAGAATGCTGACAGTATTCTCTTTTCTGCCAACCATTAGTCCTCCTGACCCTCCTATTAGGCAGAAACAGCCTTAATTTTCTATTCTGTAAAGTAGGAATAATAATAACCTACTTCAGGGTTGTTTTCCTCTTGAGAATTGAGCTGTAAGTATCTCTAGCTCTATTCTTATCTATTCATGTGTCCTCATTTGAAGTCTGAATCAACAGTTCTCAGAATAATTCAGATTTGGGTGTGTGTAGCAGGTGAGGGTGGCAGAGACTGGTCAATGGTTCAGAACTTTGTGGAAAGGTTGGAGCTGTCACATCAATTGTCAGCAGAGGTGTGAGAAGCTCAACCACAGAGCTGTGCCGGGAGGGTGAGCTTATGCCCATGACTCTGCTCACCAGAGAGGTGATGAGAAGTACTGGGACCATAGGAGAAAAACTTCAGGAGCACAAGGAGAGAAAAAGATGGGGTTTTCTTTTTGGCCCATAAGTCTCTGGGGAAAATAGAAATCACAAAATTGACCATTATGTAAGTAGTTATATCATATACCAATTTTCAAATACTTGTGAGATCAATAAAAAGAGAAAGGGAAGGAGACCACATATAATCTGAAACTAAGCCATAAATAATGAAAGTACCAGTTACTCCCAGAGAGTATCTGTTTCTAACTGACTTTTCGTTAGGGCTAGAATGTATAAGAAAGCACAGCAAGGCCAAAGCAGCAGTTACTTTGTGTGAATAATAATTGAACATTATAGGATATTTCCTTATTGACATATTTGAAAGGCCAAGTGCTAACTGAAGTCTCCTTATCCTTGAGATTTATTTAATGGCTCTATCTCTGTTCTGCATTCTGTGGAAGGCCAGTGGTCCCTCAGAAGTCTTTGATTACTCAGGTCACAGGACTCCACTGGCCACTGTTGGCTCCTACACCAGCACTCCTTGAGTTCACAATCTCCCTTGAGTCTTAGTTTCTACAATTGTCCTCATGATTCTCCTCTATACAGATCCAAATGTGGAACTCATCCCTTTTATGTGAATCCCACATCCCAAAACCATTGCCCAAGATATTAGGTGTATTATTAAATACTATAAGTTCAGTGTGAGAGGGACTGAGAGAAGGTGTGCTGACGCCAACCTGCATGCTCACTTCATCTTCTCCCTCCAGCTTATTTCCAGAGCCCCTTGCCCTCCTTCACAGATATAATTTCTCTTCCCTACCTCACCATTCTCAGCCCCACTCACACCTCCTCACTTATTTTTGCATTTGGCCCCTCCCTCAGCCTTGACTCCCTACTCAACTGAGGCATTCCATTTACTCATTAAAAACTCTATGTCCCTGCTAAAATGATTGGCTCTCTCCTCCACCAACCTCTGTAAGTACAAAGAAAATGTATATTTTCCCATCAATAATATCAATTGTGCCCTATCTCCCTAGAATTTAGACATAGAAACCAAGCATTAACTTAACAATTTTTTGGTTTCTTCAGAAAAATAAAATGAATACTATTTAATAATGCAGCAACTTATTATTTATTCCTAAAGTAACACTTGCTCTGCCATATTCACTTTAATATGATATGAAGGTCTCTGCTCACTCTGTCTCCTCAATCCTAGCCCCTTCCTTCCCATCCCACCTCAGGCAGTATCCTCTTGTTCCCTCTTCTTCATCCATCAGAATACCATCCTGCTAAGATGAAGGTCCATAAGTTTTGTCTTACGTTTTCTTTGTATATTGTTCCAGGTCTTATATTTAGGTCTTTGATCCATTTTGAGTTAGTTTTTGTACATGGCGACAAATTGCAGTCTAGTTTTATTCTTTTGCATGTGGCTTTTCAATTTCCCCAGCACCTTTTATTGAAAAAGATTTCTTTTCTCCATTGTATGTTTTTGACTCCTTTGTTGAAAAGTATTTGCCCACATATACTGTGGGTTTATTTCTGGGCTCTCAATTCTTTTTATTAGTCTGTGTGTCTGCTTATGAACCTTGGTCTGAGGGAGGAATTTATAAATTTTATCTCAAAGGGAGAAAAAATTAAAATAATTAAAAAGCTTCTGCAGAACAAAAGAAACCAACAACAAAATAAAAAGGCAACCAACCAAATGGAAAAGATATTTGCAAATAACACCTCCAGTAATGACTAATTTCCAAAATATATAAAAAACATACAACTCAACAACAAAAAACAAATAACCCAATAAAAAATGGGGATAGGATCTGAACAGACACTTCTCCCAGGAAGACATACAAATGGCCAACAGCTATATGAAAAAATGCTCAACCTCACTAGCTATTAGGTAAATGTAAATCAAAACTACAATGAATAGTTTACCTGTTAGAATGGCTATTATCAACAAGACAAGCAATAACAAGTGTTGGAGAGATTGTGTAGAAAAAGGGATCCTCATTCATTGCTGGTAAGAATGTAAAATAGTGCAGTCACTATGGAAAACAGTATGGAGGTTCCTCAAAAAATTACGAATTGTTACCATATGATCCAGCAAACCATCTTCTGGGTACCTGCTCAAAAAAATTTGAAAACATTCATTTTCAAATATATATACCCCTATGTTTATTATAGCATTGTTCATGGTGGCCAAGACATGGAAACAACCTATGTTCTTCTATGGAGTATTGGATAAAGAATATGTGATACAATGGCATAATACTCAGCCATTAAAAAAGATGAAGTATTGCCATTTGTAACAATATACATGGATCTTGAGAATATCATGCTAAGCAAAATAAGTCAGACAGAAAAAGTCAAGAACCATATGATTTCACTCAAAAGTGGGATATAAAACTGAAAGCAACAAATGAACAAATGAAACAAGACAAAGAAACAAACAAAAACTCATAGACACAGGTAGAAGTGTGGTGGTTACCTGAGGAAAAGGCGTGTGGGAGCAGATAGTAAAGGGTAAAGGGAGTCAAATATATGATAATGGATTATTTGACTTTGGGTGACAAACATACAAAGCAACATACAGATAATGAATTATAGAATTGTACACTTAAAACTTATATCATGTTATCAATGTCACCCCAACAAATTTAATTTTAAAATACCGTTCCACCAACTCCCAGGTTATGTCTGCCCTCCATGAAGACCACAGGTCTCCCATGCTAGTCCTGCTGTTTGTTTTCTTGTACTCTTTAATTATTTCACACATCTTTGTCTTCTTTATTTTGAATGAACTGCTTATGGCAATGAAAATTTTAAGCCTTAAGGTCACCTGAAAATACACACAACAGGAGTAATGCACCCCTGAGTAAATGACCCCACTGATCCAAGTGTCAGTTTCCTCACCTACAAAATGGAGATAAAAATAGTCCCTTCCTCATAAGTGATGCTGTAAGGAATAAATGAGGTTATGTTTCCAAGAGCTAAGCACAGTGTTGACACATGGGAAGGTCTCACTAAATGTCAGCTTTTATTATGCTGTGAATGATGATCAAGATGAAGGCATTGACTAGGCCAAGAAGATGAAAAACAAAAGATCAAATCAGTGATTGGTCAAGCCAAGGAAAACTCATCAACTCAGACGGTTACTACCTGAACTATTGGAGATCAGAAAGAAACCTGGTTGTTAGTTTGACTTTTTAGCTTGTCAGCCTTTGATAGCTTGTTTTACAGACCATATGGTTTCTTGGAAGATTGTTCTAGCCACAAGAAAGAGCACAGTGTGTCCCCGCTACACACTGGAATAGAAGGGGAATTCTTTCACAAGTCATTGTAATTCCCCAAATTAGAAACTTGACCAAATAGCCAGAAGGTTTAAAAAAGGGGCCCCTCCTTGTCAGCCATGGCAGCCTTGCTGAGTTTCACACAGGGTATCACTCTGAGCTTATGCTGTGGCATAAACTGGCATGTTACTCCTGTCCTGACTCAAGAAACCACTCATGACCTTCTGACTCACCAGCACCTCTTCCTGCAGCTTCTCGGTACAAGTCCCTTCCCCTAAAGGCTAGCCAGTGATAAAACTTATAACCAACAGTTATTAAGTATGTACTAGGTGTCAATTGCTATGTTATTATATCATGACAAGATTCATAGGAGGTGCATACATCTGCTATCCCATTTTTACAGAGGAGGAGACCAGGTGGTGACATTTGGTTAAATTGCCCAAGATCACCTTTCATAGATAGTAAAATGCAAACCCAAGCTCTTTGGCTCCAAAGTTCACATTCTTAACTTTGGATCATGGAAACAGTAGATCTCAGCCTACATAATTTAATGTTAGAATCAGTATTATAGTTAACAGATTAAATAAGTTCATATGTAGTATGATTTGAAAGGTAGAAATGTCTCTTTATTTATAATAATCAAAAAACAACTAAAATATCATTCATATTTCTGGAAATTCCTATATGCTCATTTCTTTAGATCAACATATTAAGGCCCTTTGCAAAGGTTATCTTCTCAGGAAGAAAATGATATCTATTAATATGTACTATGTGTTGGGTAAGTGTGCCAAGGTTCTTGGGTGATTCTTGACTACATCAAAGTTTGAGAACCTCTGTCCTAAGGGAGGTCTCCAGACTCTCTACCTCAACCATCGCCCCATGTAGCCAACTCAAACTCTCTCTGTCCTCATTCCTGAACTCAACACTCACTCTTCCTATAATATTACAATATCTCTGACCAGCCAGCCTTCAACTTAAAACCTTTTTTGTTGTTGTTGTTCAAACCAAACTGATGAATCTCAGAAGGGCCAGAGGGGAGGAAGAGATTAATCAAAGAATTTATATGCATATATGCATAGTCCATGGACAGACAGTAGTGTGATAGGAATGGGGGTGGGGGGTGCAATGGAGGGGATCAATAGGGGGAAAAGGGATAACTGAATACTTTCAATAATAAAGATAAATTTTTAAAAATAGATAAATAAATAAAATAAAAGTCCAACCAGATTATCTCTGAGTTCATTCTAGTCAGTGTAGGCAACATCTCTCCATCACTGAGCTGCAAAACTCAGTCATCCTGAGTTCTCCCTCCAACTTGAGAAAACCAACTAAGTTCTATAGATTCTGCCTTTGGGATGCTCCTTGAAACAGCCTTTTTCTACTTTCCACTCCTGTGGCTTTATTCTTGCTCAAGAGCTCATTCAACACCTTTGTTCCCACCCTGCCCACCACCACCACCACCACCACCACTAGGACCAGCTGGGCTGACAAGTCCTGTCTGGTCTCCCAGTCTCTCCCTATCTTTGCGCCTATCCCCACACTACAGCTCTGATCACATCATTGCTATGAATGTGCAAAGGCTTCCCACCTTTCAAATGCTCTATCACTAAAGTTTGTCCAGAGCGTGGCTCTAACTTACCCCCCTATGCCATCTTTTCCAACTCCCAGGTAAGCCCTGATGCTTCCTAACCCCACCACAGCTCATATGGTCCTCTCATTTATAATGATCTTTCCATTCTCTCCACATAAACATGCCTTAATTTTTATTGAGACCTTGCCCAACGCACACTTTCACCAGTATTGCTGGGTACTCTTGAGCAACTCTGTGCCAGAAAAGAAAGCAGGCTTGGGAGTGGGGCATCTGAACCTGAATCCAAGCCTCCACTTAGCTGGTGGTGGTAACAAAGAAGCCAAATCTTCACCATGGGATTAGAATGGAGGGTTAGGGAATGATGGAGTAATGGAATCAGGCTGACTTGGGGGCCATAAAGACATGTGTCTGAATGTCAGTTTTGCCCATTGCTAGCTACATGGCCACAGTCAGAGTCTATGAACAGTACTTTGATTTTCTCATCTGTAAAAGTGGAATACTATTTCTTTTAGATAACCTTTATGAGAAGAATTAATAAATAAAGTGTTGAGTACATGACTCTCAACAGTAGCATTTATTCTTGTGTATTTAGTCTGCTTCCCATCCTACAAACATCATACACATTTACTGTGATTGCCTTCACAGCCTTTTGCACCGCCCTTAAAGAGTTTATCTTTCTTTGCCATGTTTTCTACTTATTTCAAGATTTTCTTTTCTCTGGACTAAACTCCAAGCCTGCTGACCCAGGAGCTGTTTCTTATCTACCTTTGTATCTATTGTAGAAGCTAGCACAGTGCCCAACATGCTCAAGAAATGTTGGATTTAGTTAAAATTGAGGAGGAGCCCTGACCAGTTTGGCTCAGTGGATAGAACGTTGGCCTGTGGACTGAAGGGTCCCAGGTTCGATTCCGGTCAAGGGCATGTACCTTGGTTGTGGGCACACCCCCAGTAGGGGGTGTGCAGGCAGCAGCTGATCGGTGTTTCTCTCTCATCGATGTTTCTAACTCTCTATCCCTCTCCTTTTCTCTCTGTAAAAAATCAATAAAATATATATTTTTTTTAAAAATGAGGAGGAAAAGGAGCCCCAGGCAGGTGTGGAGGGCAGGAGGGCTGTCCTTTGAGGCACTGCAGAGGGGACCTCCAGGACAGCCAGGGGGCAGAGTTAGAACAGTGTACACCTGAGGGGCACAGAGTAGCTGAAGATCAAGTGTTCCCTTCACCATCTGCCCCCATGGAGGTGGTAAGAGGCTGTGCTCTGAATGTGGTACAATGTTCATGAGGGGGCAGAACCTTTGGGCACCCAAAGTGAAGTTCAAGTTTGAGTTCTGCCCTAAGTAGCTCCCTGAGTCTGACTTCACTCATTCATAGACTAATAAGAATAATGTTACTAACTCCAGAGGGTTTCTGAGAAGGTTAATTCTATGTGAAGTGCCTGCATAAATATATCCACCTTTGAGTGTAACAACTGAGAGGTTTGAGGGAAAATGACCAAAGGGAACGATTAGCCTAATCTCTAATCCCATAGAACCCACCACACTACACCATCTCTGGTTATAGGAAACCCCTTCACATTCCCTGTCCTCCCCTGGGCTGTCAACACAGGTGCCAACGCCTAGAAGTGGTGGTCTAATCACATGCCATAACCCTCTGCATTCACACTCCCATAGGGCAAGAGACATGTATCTGTTCTCTGAGCAGGTGTACTGGGGAGCAGGAGGATGCAGGGGACACAGGCTGCCATCCACAATACTTAGAGCCCAGAGTGAGCTGAGAAGTCCAACAGTGGTCATTGCCAACTCATTGCCAAGTTAAGCCGGAAGGAAGCTACAAATCCAGGCTTGTCTGACTCCCAAACCAAGGCTCCCTTCCTGAGGCCACACTGCTTCAAAGGTGAAGAAGACATAGTCCCAGTTCTTGGGAGTCTCTCAGTCTAATCCCAGCTTTCAACGAAGAAATGAACTAACCGATTGATATGATCAGAAGGAAGAAACATTGCATTCCCTTAATGACCAAAAATTAAAACCAAAAAAGCCCCCAAAGCCTTTATAGATAGGCTGTCTCCTACCAACTCCTATAAGCTGAAGAAATACTTCCAGCCCTTTTAGTCTCTCTTCTAAGCAGAGGGATAAAGACTTGACAAAAATCTCTCCCCACATCTGTTGTCCAGCATCTGTAATTTTAGGGGAAAAGAGGAATGGGCAGAAAAGGATACTGCTCCCTTGGGAGTTGAATTCAAGCTTAGGAAACTGAACAACTTGAGCCAAGAAGCTGTATGGAGTGAAACTCATAAATCCCATTATACAATGTAAGTGTATATGGTGTTTTATGGTCTGGGAATCTGATTTTTTTTTTTAGTCAATTTATTTAAACTAAAAAACCACAAACAAACAAAACAGCCTGTGCATTCCCTACCCCCAACCTGCAACCACCAACTGTTCCTCTCTATCTATGAGATTGGTTTTGCTTTGTTTTTTAGATTCCCCATATAAGAGAGATAATGCAGGATTTGTCTTTTTCTCTCTGACTTATTTCACTTTGCATAAAGAAATCTGATTTCTTAAAGGGAAATGCCCCTTTTTAGCACCAGCCAGCCTACAAAGGGTGGCTGCAGCACCTCACTGCTCTGAGGGGCTGTTAGGGGCCAAGAGAAAGACCATGGATTCCCCTGGGGGCGGGTGTAGGCTCACGATTTTACACTGATCTGTTAACTTCAGAGAGAGAGTTTACATGGGACCCTGACTTTCAGCATTTAAGACCCTCACCTTGGCACCAGTTACTTTCTGAGGGCACCAGGCTGGAAAAAATAGAGGCCTCTGGTGCTTAAATGGGCAGCTCAGAATAGAATATTAGAACTGAAAAAAACCTTGAAATTTAGAACCTGAGGCCTGGAGAGGTGAAGGAACATGCCTGAGATCACACAGCCAGCTAATGGCAGGAACCAAATTGTCTTAGCAGCGACTCAACACTCTTTCCACTACATCAAACTCCAGAATTATACTTTCTACCATTGGCAGAAATGAGGAGGCTCATGCATGGATCTAGGTAAAGCCATGCAAAACTTGCTTTACCTTGAGCCACAACACTCCTCACCCTCCTCCCAGAAGTCTGAGGCCATCCCTTCCTAGCTGGTGCAGTGGAAGTCACATGCCAACATCCTTGAGGAGAACCACCTGCTCACTTGTTATGTTTCCCAGGCCCCCTCTCACCTCTCATTTCTCTTCCGTCAAACACCAAACTTTGTAGGGAATGGGAATGGGTGCTGGGAGGCATGGGCCACTATCCTGGGGCCCAGTGTGATAAGTTAATAGTAATTGAGCAAAGGTAAAATAAAAGAATGAATGAATCACCTATATTTTCTTTTTACAATCTACATGAATATCCTCCCAAATTTATAAAAATGAGTAACTTTTAATATATAAATGCAAGAAAAATATTTCACTTCTATTATAATATATAACTTCTTCACATATTAAGATTATATTTTATATCCTTAAATATTATTTTATACATTTGGTTATATTGGTCCTGTATTTCGTTACATTTATTCTTAAGTATTTTCCCCAACTTTTAACAAATTTCAAACTTAGTTAACAGATAAAAGGAAGACCTCATATACCCTTTATTCTAGACTAGAGGCTCAGTGATTGGGCTGGGCCGGCCCGGGGAGAGGGGCTGAGGGTGATTGGCCAGCTGTGCCCCTGGCCAAACTCCCAGTTGAGGGGACAATTTGTACATTAATCTTTTATTATATAGGATTGGTCAGTTGTTAATATTTTGCCATATTTACTAGTGCTTTCTCTCATACACACATAAACCATTTGAAAGTTAGCTGCATAAATCAGATCACTTCACCTCTAACAATCCTGCCTGTACCTCTCTAAGAACATTTTCTTACATAACAACAGTACTATTATGATGCCCAAGAAATTAATGATATAAAATTTCTTAAATGTGATTTAACTCAGAGCACAATGTGTTGAGAGAAAAGGAAATGTTCACAGCCTAAAAAAGTTTAACCTCACACTCCTTCAATCTGATTGACTTGAATCCCAAGGTCTTGATTTTGCAATAGTGCACGTTTGGGGTTCTGCCACGGCCTTCATCACATCCTTCCCACCCTGCAGACATTGAACTTCTCACATCTTATGCCAGACACTCTGAAGAAACAGGCTTAGGTGAGGCTACATCCTCACTCATTCAGATTCTAGCTTCTAGGCCCTCAGCCTAAGTCATGAAATACTAATATTAGACAAGCTTTACAAAGGGCGGGAAACTGGATGGAAAGCAAGACAACTCTTGCTGATTTGGAAAAAAAAAAAAAGAGCTTATATCCATTTCATGGAAGCCTGGTGTTTTGAATTCAAACACAGAGCAGAGTTCATGAATATGTATTTTCCACATGAATCTGCATTTATTTGCTCTGTCTTCAGAGGTGGCATTTGTAATCCAGGGTGCTAGCATTTCTCCCAGGTTCCTGTAAATTTCCCTTTGGGGTCCACTTAACTGGTTGTGGGAAACTATAGCTGAGTGATAAGGAGACTCACAGTGATACCAAAAGAAGAGAAAGAACAAGCATATGGAAAGCACACAAACAACTTACATTGAAAATGGCCACAAGAAACAGGAAACAACGGTAAGTCATTTATAAAGAGAAATAGACGAGCAACTTTTTAAAAATTTAACAAAGTTGCCAAAAGGGACAAAGAAGTAACTTGTGTTGGGACACTTCTATCTTTTAATGTCCTTAAAAAAGATATCTCTAGTGACTATAGGATAAATAATATGCTGCCTGGCAAAGGCTGTCTGTAAAGCTCAATCAAGGGACTAAGGAACAGAGATGAGTTTGCCACCTGCTGCACTGAAGTACTCAATTTCAGTTATTTAAATGTAAAAAGTGGCATCTGGGGAGAGAAAACACTTTCTGATAAGAAAGGAAACCTAATATTTTCGAAACTAATAAAAATAGTAAAGAGTATATAATTCCCAGAGCTGAAAGAGCCACATTACCAAAGCAAGTGAAGACTGGTTCCGTATTTGTAAGATGACTAACAATAACAAGAATCAAATGAATGAACTTCACACGTACACTGATAAATATGAAACTTCAAATATGAAACTTCTACTTTGCGCTTATTTGGCTCCTTTCTTAATAATTTCCCATATTTGTCTCAATATTTTCCTCAAAAGAAAAAAATATGCAAGTGCGTCTAAACGATAATTAGTTGGCATCGCTTTTTTTTTTAATTTCTTTATTGATTAAGGTGTCACATATTTGTCCTCATCCCCCCATTCCCATCCCACACCCCTCCCCACGGATGCCCCAACCCCCTGTTGATCTTAACCATTGGTTAGGCTCGTATGCATGCACACAAGTCCTTTGGTTGATCTCTCCCCCCTCTCCTCACCCTCCCCTACCCTCCCTCTGAGGCCTGAAAGTCTGATCGATGCCTCCTTGTTTCTGGTTCTGTTCTTGTTCATCAGTCTATGTTGTTCATCATTTCCCCCAGATGAGCGAGATCATGTGTCACTAGAAATATACTTATAAGAACTGAATGTGAGAGGAGCAATAATAGTTATGCTGACAGGCAAATGAATCAGTCTGTAGTGAGTTTCTTTCTGGACCAACAGTTCTTTTGAGACCCAATTTCAATGTACACCAGTTCCTTATGTGTACATGTCAGCACTGACTTTTCAGCTCTGGATGGTGGACAAATGGTGGTAATGCAGGTCCGACTCTCTCTGGTTTGGTCTCGGCCAGAGCCAGAGGCACGGCTTCACCCAGACTCAGGGGCGCGTGGCCTCACCCGGACCCAGGGGCGCGTGGCCTCACCCGGACCCAGGTGCGCGTGGCCTCACCCGGACCTGGGACCCAGCCTCACCCGGATCCAGGGGCACACGGCCTCACCCAGACTCGGGATTCAGCTTCACCCGGACCCAGGGGTGCGTGGCCTCTCCCAGACCCAAGGGCGCGTGGCCTCACCCGGGCCCGGGACCCGGCCTCACCCGGATCCAGGGGCACACGGCCTCACCCGGACCTGGGATCTAGCTTCACCCATACCCAGGGGCGCGTGGCCTCACCCGGATCCAGGGGCACACGGCCTCACCCGGACCCGGGATCCAGCTTCATCTGGACCCAGGGGCGTGTGGCCTCACCCGGACCCAGGGGCATGTGGCCTCTCCCAGACCCAGGGGCGCATGGCCTCACCCGGACCCAGGTGAAGTTGGCATCTCTTAAGGTAGAACCTATTATAACAGTATTTTGTAATGGCCAGAATGAAAACATCGAAGGATGCATGCACACTAAAGCTTTGAATCAATGTCCATGCTGCAGGCCTATTTTTTAAATAGGTAAACAAAGTTTTAAGAACCAAAGGAAGAAAAAAGAACTTTAAACCTAATGGATCTGTTGAGAGTAGAAATATCGTTTATCTATTTCAATAATAAAATGGACATTGAAAACAGTGGAAAACGTCATAATGATATATACAATTATACAATTTGCTGTCTTTTTAAATTTTGTTTGTCTGAGATCACACACTTGGCTTTCCATGTCCCTGTGTGGCCCAGGGAGTGGACATTCTGAGAAGTCTTACATGGGAAGTTCCCTTGCCTCCCTTCCCTCATACCTAAAGGCACATTAATTAGATACCTGCAGCTAACAGGTGTGGTTCTAAAATGAGATACTTTTTACCCCTTGCATTTTATTAAAAATGTGAGAATATAATTTATTTTGGTGAAAGACTGCACAACAGTGGTTTAGTAGGAAACACTTTAGAATTAAGCTGCTGCTTTACTATTCATGCTTGTATTCTTTTTTTTATCTTTCTTTTTAAATCTTTATTGGTGAAAGTATTACACATGTTCCCTTTTTTCCCCCATTGACCCCCTCCACCCTGCACCCGCCCCTCCCAGGCCTTCACTATTGGCTGTGTCCATGGGTTATGCATATCCTATCTAATAAAAGAGTAATATGCAAATTAACCATCACTTTGCTACACCCACAAGCCACGCTCATCAGCCATGCCCACCAGTCAATCAGAGCGAGTATGCAAATTAACCCCAACCAAGATGGCTGCGGCCACTGAGCCAGCAGGAGGGAGGCTTGGGTTTCCCTGGCGATAGACGAAGCCAAGTTTCCACACACCCTGGTGGGCCCAGGCCTCCACTCAAGGGTATAAAGTTTCAATTATAGAAGAAAAATAAACAAAAATGGCGGCAGCCATGGAGCTGCAGAGAGCAGGAGGCTAGGGTTGCCCTCGGCAATAGAGGAAGCCAAGTTTCTGCAGCCCTGGCCAGCCCAGGCCTCCGATTAAGGCTACAAAGTTTCAATTATAGAAGATAAATTAATTCCAACAGAAATGGCAGCAGCCATGGAGCAAGCAAGAGGCTTGGCTCCGCTCAAGACTACAAAGTTTCAATTGTAGATAAATAAACCCCAGATACCAGGGCCTCTGCTTGGGTCACCGGTGGGGGTGAGGGGTGGGCATGGCCGGCCTGCAAACTGCCACAGGCCCCTCACCCAGGCTGCTCCACACCCCAAGGGAACCCCCACCCTGATCTGGGACACCCTTCAAGGCAAACCAGCTGGCCCCCACCCATGCACCAGGCCTCTATCCTATCTAATAAAAGAGTAATATGCAGATTGACCATCACTCCAGCATACAAGATGGCTATCCCCATGTGTTCAAAGATCCTGCCCCCATGTGGACACAAGATGGCCACCACAATATGGCCAGCAGGGGAGGGAAGTTGAGAGGGACCAGGCCTGTAAAGGAGGGGAGTTGGGGGCAATCAGGCCAGCAGGGGAGAGCAGTTGGGAGGGACCAGGCCTGCAATGCAGGGCAGTTGGGGGCGATCAAGCCTGCAGGGGAGGGCAGTTAGGGGTGACTGGGCCTGCAGAGAAGGGCAGTTGTGGGGGACCCAGGCCTGTAGGGGAGAGCAATTGGGGGTTCCTGGCCTGCAGGGGAGGGCAGTTAGGGGTGACCAGGCCTGCAGGGGAGGGCAGTTAGGGGCAAACAGGCTGGCAGGGGAGCAGTTAGGCATCAATCAGGCTGGCAGGGGAGTGGTTAGGGTGTGATCAGTTTGGCAGGTAGAAGCAGTTAGGGGCAATCAGGAAGGCAGGCAGGCGAGCAGTTGGGAGCCAGCAGTCCTGGATTGTGAGAAGAATGTCCGACTGCCCGTTTAGGCCCGATCCTGATGGATCGGACATCCCCCGAGGGGTCCCATTTTGCACATGTGCTCATTTTCAACTGGTCCAGAGGATTTTGAAAGAAGAAGGCACTTTTCAGAGGCTCCCTCCAGGGGTTCAGAGTCCCCTGCCCAGGAACTCGGACAGGTTATGTGTGGTTTGGCTTCATTCTTCAAGCCTCTCTGTGACCCTATTTAAAAATATCAAAAGCAGAGAACTTTCAGAGCTAAATCTGAAGCAATGATGACTATAAGCCCCCTGAGACTACTCAGGGTTCAAGCAGACATCTGTCCCCACTTAGCTCAGATTCAAACCCTGACTGCTCCCTCCCAGCTAAACTGGAAGCCCGTGGGTGTGGTAGGCCAGGCACAGAGGTCTGAGGCATGTGCCTTGTTTTTGTTGGCCCAATGGTGCCCACACTTCACCCTTGGAATAGCCTACAAGTGTTTTTGCTCCATGTGCCTACACTGGCATAGAGAAAAAGAAAGGTCCATTCTAGGAAGGTGGGCCCAGAGGAGCCGGGGCCCGCTGAGGAGTTCACAGCGTCCTTGTCATGGAACCATCTGCTCTGGGTGGAGGGCAAAGCTAACATTTTGCACAACTCAACAAGGCCCCTTGCTTAATTAGGGCACAATCTGCTTTCTCCCCTGGGTGTGTGTCCTATTCATGGATGTACCTCACCAGCACCCATTTCACCACAGATTTTTTTCTGGCCATTGGCTGCACCTGTGGGGGAGTATAAAGTTCTGAATCAGGTTCTATTGCAGACCACCTCAGTCTAAATCTTTGGTGACAGAGCCCAGGCATCTCTCTTTTAAATTTTTTTAAAAATCTTCATTCTTTATTGATTTCTTTAGAGAGAGAGGAAGGGAGAGAGAAAGAAACATTGATCAATTGCCTCCTGAACATGCCCTGACCGGGATCAAACCAACAGCCTTGGGTGTAAGAGACAACGCTCCAATCAACTGAGCCACCCAGCCAGGCTTCTCTCTTGTTTTAAAGTTCCAGGCCTCTGCAGTGCCTCCCATGCAGTGCCCTCTTCCATATTTGAGTCACCTTTCACACGTGCAAAGCAGTAACTTCTGACACCTACTTCCCAAACCCCCCACAAGACTGCCCTCACTTCTGGACTCAGTCACAAGCTCTGGGGTTCTCAGGCCACCTGGCACTTCTTACCAACTGGCTATAAATTCAGAGGTTCCCCTAACTCCCTCAGGTTTGATAACTCACTAGGATGACTAAAAAAAAAAACCACAAAAAACAACACTATACATGTGATTAAAGTGTTATCATAAATAATATATAAATCGGGACCAGACAAAGGACTTGAGTGAGGTTCTGGATGCGTTTCTCTGCCCTCTCCTCATGCCCTTAGGATGTATTACCTTCCTGGGACATTGATTTAGTCACAAACCAGGAAGTTCCACTGAGCCTTGGAGTCCAGAGTTTTTATTGGGGGTTTATTCCAGGGGCATCATTGATTAAATCATTGGCCAGGACATTGACTCATCTAGCTAGCCCCTATTCCTTCTGGGAGGTTGAGCTGACCTCACATGACACAAAGACCTGATCCTCTACTGACCTTGTTGGTCTTCCAGCATGGCCACCCCTATTCTGAAGTGCCGAGGGCCCACCAGAAATCACTTTGTCAGCATAAACTATCAAGGTTCACCACAATAACAAAGATGTTCCAATCACTGGGGAAATTCCAGGGTTTCAGAGGCTCCCTCCAGGGGTTCAGAGTCCCCTGCGCAGGAACTCGGACAAAGGTAGGTCAGATTCTTTACTCTGGAGGAGGTATGTACCTGCGTGCCTGAGTGTTCCTCTACTCACACATCTCTGCATCTCCTGCCATGCAAAGGGTATCTCCTTATTGTGCCGTGCAAAGTTCTTCACTCTCTGGCCTCCTTTCACCTTCCCAGCTCTCCCTCCTACCACACTCAACTCCTCATTCTTCCTTGGACGCCGTACCCCTGTGTGACTTCCCAGATACATTTTTTGCCCTCATTGCCTTACACAAGACTCCTTTATAACCAACACTCGGGCCCCTCCTCAGAGAAGTTCTCCTCAGAGAACTACCCAGCTTCACTGAGCAGGGCTGCCTGCTCAGTCTTTGGTGTAGATAAAGCTCTTTGCTCAATCTTGTTTCTATAATCATGATTAATATTATTACTTATCTACTTAATAGTTTTCCCCAATTGGTTTTCTAGACTGTGTATACATTACAGATGCATTTTTGGCTACAAGTAACTAAAAAGCCTGGCTTAAGGTATAAGGACATTTCTGGCTTGCATAAGCAGTCGGGAAATAACTGGGCCAATGCCCAAAGTGCTAGAGCCACTCAGTGATGCTGCTGAGGTCCTTTCTGTCCTTCCAATCTGGCATCCTTGGAGAAGTGGGTTACCTACCAAGTGTTCATCATTTAAGGGAAAAAGACAGCAGCTACCACAGTTGCAGGAATCAGGTGCCTTCACAACAGAAAGGAAGGGAGGAACTTTCTCCTCTTGCACTTTTCTCACCTTTCAGCAAAGAAAATATATTTGAGTAGCCCTTAGTAGACTTCCTCTTACGTCTCATTGGTCAACACAGGACCGCGAGTTCTCTTCTAGACCAACTCCTGGCAAAGAGAATGAATTGCTGCACTTGGAGCCTATTATGAGACATTCCCTAGAACTGATGTGTTGTTCCCTGAACTTAATTAGGGTTCTTTTAGGAAGAAAAATGGTGGGAATGGTTGGAGTTTTGGGTATGGAGTACATGTATGTCTTCAAAAGGCAATCAAGAGTATGAGGAAGTGAAGGATGAATCAAGGAGGGGAAAAGGAAGCAAGCAAACAGTCAATGGTGGTAAAGAAGGAAGGAAGGAAACAAAACAGAAAGATGAAAAATAAATAAATAAAAATGCAAGGTTCTAGCTTGTAAAATTGAATGTACTTACAACTGAACCATATCATCATGTTTTACCATGCCTAGTTTTCAAGCTTTATGTAAAAAAAAAAATCTTGGTTTATTTTATATTGTGGACCAGTATAAACCAAAGATAATACACTTCCCATCCAGAAGTGACTTTACCACACACTTTCTGGCTTATTTCTGGCTTGCTCTTGGGAAAAGTTCTCTTCACCTCTCTAAAGTGAAGATAAGCACTTTCTCTGGAGGCAATAGTGAAACAGAACAAAATTAAATAACAAATTTTTGCAAACTTAATTTTTCAGCAGAGTGATTTCTCCCAAATCCTCAATATTGATATTCTTGTTGAAGTACTCTTTAGATTTTTAGGCAGTTTAGTCTCTTCAGCAACCACCTTCTAAAAGGCCCAGGTTGACAAGCCTTTTTCCTAAGATGCAGGTTTGCACCTCTCCCCACAATGTCTAAAAGCAGAGAGAGGCTCAGCCAGGCAGTGGGTGTGATGTTTAGATTATTCTTACCTCCCTGCTGCCAAGTGGATCCAAGTTTCAAAGGTTTTGACAATGAAACTCACAGGTTATGTGTGGTTTGGCTTCATTCTTCAAGAATAGATGCTCCACAAGGTCAAAGCAAAACTGTTGAACTAGTATCATACAAGAAGAGGCTGAACCTTCAGAAGTAATATAATGTGTAACATTATATACTGTGTGCTTCAAATTCATGTCAACTGAACCCAGTGGACTTCTCACAGCCCAACAGATCCACCTCCCTGACCACCAACAGCCTGCGTTCATAAGCCAGCAAGTAGGCCCTTTTCTTCAGTGCTGACTCAGAATGAAGGGCACCTTGAACCCCAAACAAACTCCATTGATGGCAGACCCTGCCCCCTTAAACCTATTTCCAATATTCAGTAATGATGTAAATCCTTGAAATTTATACCCATATGAAACCATTATAAATAAATAAATATATATCAGATCCTCAGTTAACATCCTTTCATTATAATGTTGATGAGATGCTGAAGGAACTTAACTCCTGTTTCTATCAATTAGCCTATGGTAAAATTGGTTTCATTATATGTTTTGCTTAAAGTCACAGGACCTGTTAACGATGTTAAAGAAGGTCTTACTGCATGTAAAAACATAATATACAACATACTTATACATATATATAGGTCCCTTGCCTGTATATGGTTCAAAAATGTTGCTTTTTCACTTAATGATATGACTGGCAGAACTTTTCATATCAGCATATTTAGATCTATCTCATTCTGTTTAATAGCTTCAAAATATTTCATGGTACCTGTATTCCTTCATTTATCTAGTCACTTATTTTTGGATATAGAAGGTTTATTTACCTCCCCCATTTTTTGGCTATATGTATATATCCCATCCATAGGGTAAATTCCTGAAAAAGGATACAAGCATTTTAAATTTTGACAGGAATTTCCCACCAAAAATGTTGTACAAATTGACCCTCCCATTGGTACCATGGGAGACCACTGGGTAAACATCATCCATACTGGGTTTTATAAAGCTTTATTTGTTATGTAGATGGCCATATATACTGCATTGTTATTTTGATTTTCATTTCTTTAATTATGAGTGTAAATGAGAAATTTCTTCCATGTTTGGTAGCTATTTGCATTTTTATTGTTATAAACTGGTTGTTGATAATGTTTTTTCAATAAAATTATTGTGAGGAGATTTTTTAAATTGATATGAGAGAGCTCTTTGTACAATAAGGAAAAAGCCCATGATCTATTATATTGCTAATTTTCCCAGTATCCTTTTGACTTTGTGTATTTTTTATGTAAAAGTTAAAAAAAAACTTCTTTTCCAAAATTATTTGAATTTTTCTTCATTACTTCATTACTTTTGGCCTTCCTTCATCAAGAGTACTTTTGAAATCAACCATTTTTTCTTAGACCTTACAATTATAACTATTTTTAATACGTAACACTGCTTTTAAAAGACGATGGCTGCTAATTCATAAACTCAGTGATTCCTGGATGATGTTACTATGAAACATTTGGCAGTTGCACGTGAACTTTTGTCCTTTATTCAAGGAGACAAAATTAAATGCCATTAGCTGCTTGTCCTTCCCACTACATTGCTGTGAAAGGCCGACTACTGAGGAAGCTGCAAGCCAATTAAGTAATTATATAAACAGTCATGACAAAAACTCTCAAGTTTCCTGATTTTTTTATTGTGAGAGATTCCAGAGCTGTTACAGTCCTAATTAAATCTACAATTTACCTTATTTGACTGTAGTGTCATTTCATTTTTGTTTAATTGGGGTAATATGCCTTTTGCTGAACTACTCTGGAGGGTTGTAAAGGCTATAGAGAAAATTGCTGCAAAAGAAGTTTTGAAGATATTTGCTGGGAGGAATATAGTTATTAAATAATGACAAAAAATTTTAGTCATACTCTCTTTCAATATAAGAGATTTTAAAATATCTTACCTGGGTCCTAAAAATCTCACTACATGTTTTAAAGAACTGAAAGCTATCAGGAATGCTTCTAGCTGAAAGTAACAGAAAATGTGAGTAACCATAACGTAAGCAATTGGGTATTTTTGTATGTTTGCTAGGGCTGCCATATTAACGTACCACAGACTGGGTGTACTAAACAACAGAAATGTATTGCCTCACTAGAGGCCCAGTGCACGAAATTCATGCATGGATAGGGTCCCTAGGCCTGGCCGGTGATTGGGGCCAATTGGGGCCTTCCGGCTACCAGGTAGGGCCTTCCTTCCAGCAGCTGGCTGGGGCCTTCCTTCCCCTGGCTGCCGGCTGCTGTCCAGGGCCCTCCTTCATTCCACACCACCCCTTGGTGGTAAGCGCACATCATAGTGAGCAGTCTAACTCCCAGTCAGTAGTACTCCCAAGGGGACAATTTGCATATTAGCTTTTTATTATATAGGATAGTCCCAGAATCTGGAAGTCCAAGATCATGGTACCAGCAGGGTTGATTTCCTCTGAGTCCTCTCTTCTTGGCTTGCAGATGGCTATTCTCTTGGTACCTCTTCACGTGGTCTTTTAGCGATGCTCCTGCATCCCTGGTGTCTCTTAGTGTGTCCAAATTTTCTCTTCTTGTGAGAACACCCATTACACTGAATTAGAACCCACTCTTGTGGCCTCCTTTTAATTCAATAACCTCTTTAGAGACCTTATCTCATAACATGGTTACATTCTGAGGTACCGGAGGTCATGGCTTCAATATTTGAATTTTGTGGAGACACAATTCAGCCCCAAACAGTATTTAATTATCGATAGCATAAAGTGTTGAGGTAGGCATTCCAGGGCCTGGTGTAGGAGCTCGCCAATGTCAGAACCAGCATTTCTGTGTTCCTCACTATATTTCCCTAATGCTTGCAAGATGTGCTGCAGCCGCAGGCATTGCATTTGCAATCAAAGGAAGAAGAAATAGAAAAAGGTGGTGCCTGAGTTTTCTGATTCTTTTAAAAGGAAAGAACTGTCATGGGGCCTTTCTGGTAGGCTTCCTTTTTCACTCCTTTGGCCAGGACTGTGTCACATGGCCATTTCTGGATGCAAGAGAACCTGAACATGCTCAATACTTATGTCTACAGTGGAGTTACAAAAGAAAGAAAGAAGATAGGAGTTGGGTTAGACAACAATCCATCACCTGGATTCTTCTCTGATGTCCTGGGTCCATGTTTTCCTTTCTTTTGTGTGTGTGTGTGTGTGTGTGTGTGTGTGTGTGTGTGTGTGTGTGTGTGTATAATTTGTAGTTCTGGTACCTTTGAGAATGGTTCAAGTCATGATAAAAATTACTGTGGTGGGAACATTTACCATATATCAAATGAGAAATTACTCTTCATTCACTCACATTAATGCTATATAATACTTTTAGTGTTCTATAATTCCAATCCTAATGTAATAAATAGTATTAATTTTATATTTTAAAGAAACAATGGTTGTGGGGAAAATCAAATAACAATAACATAGAAATTTAACTCTTGTTAGTGAACAAAAAGATGTTTGGTGTTTTTTTTTTTTTATTTTGACACCAACATACGAGGGTGAGAATATGAGAAATCCACTATGCAGAACACATGAACTGACAAGGGACCTTAAAGTCATCTGGTCTAACACCTTTTTTCTATCTGCAAGAAAACAAAGGCCATTCAGTAAATTAGTGGGAAAGTCCTAATGAAAGCCCAGATCCCCCCATTCCTAATATAGCATTCCCTATCCTACTTTGTTCTCTCTCTTAGAAAGACTAATACATAATTTAAAATATGTTTAGAAACCTGTAGTCTGTAGCATAACAAATGTCCAGCTTTCTTCAACAAGGGACCTCGCATTAAGGTGAAGCCTGTGGCAACATTCTGAGGGGATTTGTGGACCACCAGCACAAATCCCAGCCACACCGGGCATATCTGGTCCCAGCTACACCGGGCATATCTGGTATACTGTATACCTCAAAGCAGGAATCCCACAACAATAATAAAGGCTGCCATTCATTGAGTGCCTACTAAGTGTGCTAGACACTGAGCTCCTTTGCTTTTACTCCTCATAAAAACTCTGCCAAGGAGAGTCATTAACCCATTTTATGATGAGGATATTGTTAAGGGTTGCATTGTATTTCCAAAAAAGACTTGTTGAAATCCCAGCCCACCCTGCCCCCACTACCTCAGAATATAAATTATTTGGAAATAGGGCCATTGCTGATGTGATTAGTAAAGATGAGGTCATACTGGGGTAGGGTGGTCCCCAAATTCAGTGCAATTTGTGTCCTTATTAGAAGAGGAGACAGACACACAGGGAGAAGAAGGCTATGCGGTGACAGAGGAAGGGATTGGCGTGGTGCACCACTAAACCAAGGAATGCTAAGGATTGCCAATGATCACCAGAATCCAGGAGAGAAAAAGAGAGCATGGCCTTGTCAGCATTTGACTTTGGACTCTGGCTTGTAGAACTGTAAATTTATGTTCAATAAATTTATGTTGCTTTAATCTATAAAGTTTGTGGTGTTGACTGTGCACAAAAAAGTGGACCAGGTATTCCATCAGCAGAAAGGATTTATTCAGAAAAAAAGAAAGGGTTGCGATCCAGTAAGTGCAGGTTAAGTCCTATTCTTTATAGAGGGGAAAAGGAAGTTAAGGGGAGGGGCTGTTATAAGCATAGAGCTCTGTTGTAGCCTTAAAGTTCTTTCACTGTCAACTTTTGACATTTCCTGCTTTTGATCAACAAGATCTTTCTCTGAAAGCATCACTGATCAGCGGTCAAGTCTTGGGACTTCAGTGGCTTGTTGTCCCTAATGCCAAGAAGGACTTCTTTTGGGTGTTGTATATCATGTTGTACAAAAGGTGCATGATCCAGAATCTGCTCATTCTAGGTTCAACTTTGTTCAGAGTTTAACAGCAAGAAGAATACAAACCAACATTTAAAATAAAACTAACTTAGTTTATATAATGATCCTAAACAAGGAGCTCAAACCTGAAAGAAGTGAAATAAGGGGTCATTACTGTCTTGGACATCAAAACTCTTGATGTCAGGTGTAACAACCAGAGAGGTTTACCCTTTTCACTCTAAATTTGGATATGTGGGGGAAAGGCATCTTCCTTCCAAGAAAAAGAAAGGGAAATAAAGTAGGAAACAAAGGAAAGAAAACTATGTATAGGCAGGTCCAGTCATTCTGGGAAAGCTGTCTCCAGATACAACCTGCTTTAATTTTTTGACAGCTGTAATTTCAGTCACCAGACTATGCCATTCCAATCAGTGTTTGATGCTACTATTAGGTGTGCCACATGAATCTGAGAGTATACTCCCTGGAGGTTAGCAATACAGGGGTTAGAGCACAACAGTTGTAGGGGCCCTGTCAACAATGCTGGAAGGAATTTTTTCCAGGAAACAAAGTCTCCAGGTTGTAGAGTGTGAGATTCTAGGTTTCATCTCCTTGGAGCACACTGTGTAAAGATTGTTCTATCAAAGCATGGTTATCTTCTTTTAAAAAAAAATACACACACACACACACACACACACACACACACACACACCCTAGAGGCCTGGTGCACGAAATTTGTGCACTGGGGGGGGGGGGGTCCCTCAGCCCAATCTGCATCCTCTCCAATCTGGGACCCCTCAGGAGATGTTGACTGCCTGTTTAGGCCTGACTATGGAATCGGGCCTAAACAGGCAGTCGGACATCCCTTTCATAATTCGGGACTGCTGGCTCCCAACTCTTGCCTAATTGCCTGATTGCCCCTAACCACTTCCCTGCCAGCCTGATTGATGCCTAACTGTTCCCCTGCTGGCTTGATCATCCACAACTGCCCTCCCCTGACAGCCCAGTCACCCCCAAATGCCCTCCCCTGCATATTCCCTCTTTATTAGATAGGGTTTTTTCTTTAACATATTGGACAGTGTACCTGCTGTGGTCTTGACAAACCAGTAAAAATGTAAACCCAAACTAAAAGTGTCATAAAATAAACTCCTTAAACAGGAATTTCATGAGACCTTGGAAAGGTGATATCATGTGGTTGTTGGGCTTATATTTGAATAAGTAGAAGGTTTATAGGTGATTTCACACTTTTCATATTTTCTAAAAGTTTCCTTTTCTTTTATAAACAATAGACATGTAATCAACTGTCCATCTTTCCCTCCAAAAATTATTTTGAAATGGCAAAGTCAATTGGAGCCAAGTCTGTTAAGTAATGCAGGTGTCAAGATGGAAGGCTTTAAAAAAAAAAAAAAAAAAAGATGGAAGGCTTTTTCACATAGAGGTCTACTAACACTGTACTTATCCATTTTCCCGCAAACTTTTGGCCCATTTTTTTCCCTTCTGCTAGAAATACTCCTTCCAAGATGACTTTCTTCTCTTAATAATCTCAATCCTCTACCTATGAAAGTTCTACTCAGCCTTTGAGGGTTGGCCAAGTCTCTGTGGCCCTCTCCCCATCCTTTCAGCCAGATCTGCTTGCTCCTTCCTCAGTGTTCCCACAGTGCCGTGGACACAGCTCCAGCACAGTCCACAACCAGTTGTCACTGTTTCCTGGGAACATCCTGTCCTATTCTCTTCCCTTTATAGGGGAATCAAGCTGGAGTTTTGCAGGTTGGGAAGAAGCTGGCGGTGGCTGAAAGCGGAATGTGCCTAGAGGGGTGCAGACGCCTCCCAGCCAACAGGCCTATGGCCCGGACCATGGCTGGGAGTGGATTGCATGGGAGAAGCGCGCCCACAGCCCTGGCCACAGCTGGAAGCGGAACACGCTGAGAGGGGCGCAGGCATCTCCCAGTCGACAGGCCTACGGCCAGGGCCACAGCTGGGAGTGGATCATGCCTGGGAGGTGTGGCTGCCTCCCAGGCCCACAGCCATGGCCGCGGCTGAAAGCTGAACGCACTGAGCGGGGTGCAGGTGCCTCCCAGCTGACAGGCCTACAGTCCTGTCCACAGCTGGGAGTGGATCATACCCAGGAGGCAGCTGCCTCCCAGGCCCACAGCCATGGCCATGGCTGAAAGCGGAACGCGTGGAAAAGGGCTCAGGCACCTCCCAGCCAACAGGCCTACGGCCCGGGCCATGGCTGGGAGCGGATCGCACCATAGAGGCGTGGCTGCCTCCCAGGCCCACAGCCCTGGCTGAAGCTGGAAGCAAAACGCGCTGAGCGGGGCACGGGTGCCTCCCAGCTGACAGGCCTACAGCCCTGGCCATGGCTGGGAGCGGAACTCACTGAGAGGGGCACAGGCGCCTCCCAGCTGACAGGCCTATGACTAGGGTCACTGCTGGGAGCAGATCGCACCAGAGGGCTTGGCCGCCTCGCAGGCCCACTGCCCGGGCCAGGGCTGGAAGAGGATCTCATGGAGGGGGGTCCAGCCGCCTCCCAGGCCCATGGCCCAGGCTGGGGCTGGAAGCGGATATGGGAGGGAGGTTGGGGGGACACGGGAGCCTCCCAGGTGGATGGCCAGGGCTGCGCCAGGGATGCATGGGCAGAGGCTAGTAGCAGATCGCGCCGGGGGTGCGGCCATCTCCCAGGCCTACAGCCTGGGCCGCACTGCCAGCTCTCAACAGCAGCCCTCCCTGGGACTGGGGGTCTCTGGCGGGCCTGAGAGGACTAGGCACCGCCATCTTGTGTCTATAGGCGCCGCCCTTTTGTCATGGAGTGATGGTTAATTTGCATATTACTCTATTATTAGATAGGATATATATATTAATTTCAGAGATGAAGGAAGAGGGAGAGAGAGATAGAAACATCAATGATGAGAGAGAATCATTGATCAGCTGCCCCGTGCATACCCCACATTGGGGACCGAGCCTGCAACCCAGGCATGTGCCTTGACCAGGAATTGAACTGTGACCTCGATGATGCACTGAGCCATGCTGGCCTGACAAGCATGATTATTTTAAATATAAGCATTAGGCTTCTAAAATATTGACATATATCTTCCTTTATCAACTGTGGATCGAAAGAAGCCAGAGCTAAATGTATGGGGAAGGGGTCCTGTAATTATTTCAAAAGGTGAGAGTATGAATTCTAAAACGGATGAGTCTGAGACTTAGAAGGACCAATAGCAATGATTTCATGCAAGGTATTTGGAGGGTCTCTATAAACGTGGCCAACAGAATGTTATAGGAGGCACACTGTATATTCTGCCAACATCAGTTAAAAATTTTGCTCATAAAGAGGATAGCAGCTGATTCCATTGGAACAAATAATCAGTGCTTTCATGTTCAGCTATAGTGCTCTCAGAAATGGAACAAATAAACATAGTGAAGGGTCATTTAATTCACCTAATTAGCTATTTTGACATCTACTATCAAATTTTAGCATTATTCCCCCCTTTTGGGAGAAATAAATTCTGTCATGATATTTTCTAAGTTTCAGCCTAAAAATAAATAGGGGCAGAAAACTTAAAGTAAAAAAGTATGTACCTGTTAAAGGGCTTAAGAAAAGGGAGTAAGTTCAGAGACAGAAATTTGTTGAGGTTTATTTTATTTTATTTTATTTGGCAGAGGTTCTCTCTACTTACATGTTATTTTCTTTTTTTTTCCCCATCAGTACTTATCCCTTCTATGCCTTCTTCTACCTCCACCCCCTCCACCCCTGCAATCACCATACTGTTGTCCATGTCCATGAGTTCTCTTTTTTTTTTCTTTTTCTTTTTTTCAATCTCTCCACCTCCCACCCCACCCCCAACACCAAAGCAAAACAGAAACAGACTCATAGGTAGAGAGCAGGAAAACAGCTGTGTTGGGGTTTATTTTAAATTCCCACTATTTGAACTGTTTTATTCCACTGAGGCAGGGTATGTTTCAGACCAATGGGTTGAGCACTGATGTGTAGCTCCACTGTCGATAAGAACGAAGAGAGTCATTCCCAATTTGGAGAAAGGTTTCTCTGAGCTGATTAAGAAGGAGAATTTGGAAAAATCCCTGTAGTTCTTCAGAGCCCTATTATAGGAGATTAGAAGGATCTTGGGAAACTGATCAAGAGACTGAGGACACCTTTAAAAAGGTGCTTACATTTGTGACAATTTATTTTTTGATGCCCTGGATCTTTGTAATAGTAACAGAAGCTAGAAGGCTTTAAATTTTGTATCAGGTCCTTTATTTGCTATGGTTTACAATGAAAACTCTTAGTAGTCTTATATCTAGGTGGCTGCTCATCTAGGGCATAGGCATGCTTAATTAACCAAATGAAGAGTGGACATGGTTTCCCATTCCATCTTGGTCCCTTTAACTAAGAGGGAAAATTCTTAGTTCCACCTATTAAGAAACAGAGTAAAAGGCTGCCCGCATGTAATCAACTTCCAAAGGAAGGCCAGAAGGCTCTTTAAAGACATCCTAAATTCAATTATAATAGTCATGAACAGATGCATCATAGTTTTGCAAACAACTCTCAATTTTGTTCCAACTACCCGGCTTTGAAAAGGCTATGGCAATTGCTCAGTAGAGGTCTCCAGTGAGTTTTCTAGCATTTTACCAAAAATCAGGAAGTTTGTTTTTTTCTAAGTCCCTTTCAAGATGCCCCCATCAGGAAGCCTCATCCAATGCTGACCGTGGCCTTCACTAAATAGCAGCTGAACTAGTTGATATGAATCAGAAAACCCAGGCTGGTAGGTTTGAATGACTAGATTAAATTCCTCAGTGAATCTATGAGGATCTTGTTACCTCAGGAAATTCTTTAACTATGGATTGTAATTCAGCTTTGGTTCAGAAAACATAAAAGAGTTGGGGTTGCCCAGCTGATGTGGCTCAGTGGTTGAGTGTTAACCTATGAACCAGGAGGTCAGGGTTTGATTCCCAGTCAGGGCACATGCTAAGGGTTGTCATCTTGATCCCTAGTAGGGAGCTTATAGTTGGCAGCCAATCAGTGATTCTCTCTCAGCACTGATGTTACTATCTCTCTCTCCCTCTCCCTTCCTCTCTGAAATCAATCTATACTAATAAAAGCCTAGGTGGCCCTTGCATCCTCATGCTACGCCCTCATGTCATCACAAGATGGCCACCTCACATCATCACAAGATGGCCACCACAAGATGGCCATCACAAGATGGCCACCCCAAGATGGCTACCACAAGATGGCTGGCAGGGGAGGGCAGTTGGGAGTGATCAGGCCAGCAAGGGAGGGCAGTTGGGGGCAAACTGGGCCTACAGGGGAGGGCAGTTGGGGGCAACCAGACCTACAGGGGAGGGCAGTTAGGGGAGATTGGGCTGGCAGGGGAGCATATAGGCGTCAATCAGGCTGGCAGGGGAGTGGTTAGGGGTAATCAGGCAGGCAGGCTGGTGAGTGGTTAGGAGCCAGCAGTCCTGGATTGTGAGAAAGATGTCCGACTTCTGGTTTAAACCGGCAGTCGGACATCCCTCGAGGGGTCCCAGGTTTTTGAGGGTGCAGGCTGGGCTGAGGGACAACCCTTCCCCCTGACCTCATCCCCAGTACACAAATTCCATGCATCGGGCCTCTAGTAAAAATATATTTTAGAAAAGACTCGAGGGCTTACTAGAATCCTCCAAAGGCTTAACTTTAAAGGGAAGTACTGGCAGTTCAGAGGAGGAGGGAGTGGGTCTCAGAGGGGTAGACAATGGAGACAGAGCCAGAGTCAAAGTCAGGAGTCCAGGGCAATAAGCCTATGAGGTAAGGCTTGAGACAAAAGAATTGAGTAAGAAGAGCAAAATCTTAGTTATTATAGTTATGGCTCTAAGGATAAAGCCTGAGGTGAAGGATTCAAAGGAGGAGATCTTGGTGGCTTCAAAGGTGGAAACTGAGAAAGGAGCAGGGGGAAGGGCAAGTTGGCGCCAGAGCTGAGGAACACAGGGCCTCAGAAGCCATCTCCACTTTCTTTAAAGGCCTGGGCTGGGGGGCCAGAGGGAGGAAGGGCTGGGAAAGGACAATGGGAGAAAAGGGGGACATATGTAATAGTTTCAACAATAAATAATTTTTTTAAAAAGTTTGTTAGCCTCCATTAACTCTAAAGCTTTATTTTGCAAAGAGGCAACTTCAAAAATCTGGTCATCTTTGGATAGCACTTGCAATAGCACTTAAAATTGCCATTCCATTCAGTTTTTGCAATCTCAGGGCTAGGATTGTCCAATTCACTTTTTTTTGTTGGTGTTGTCAATCTTCACCTAAGGATATTTTTTCCATTGGGTTTTAGAGAGAGTGGAAGCGATGGAGGGAGAGATATCTATGTGAGAGAGACACATCAATTGGTTGCCTCCCTTACATGCCTAGACTGGTGCCGTGGATCAAACCTGCAACCCGTGAACCCTCAGTGCACAGGCCAACACTCTAACCACTGAGAAACACCTGCCAAGGCCCAATTCACTTTTAAGAAAAGTCAGTTAGGGAGTATCAAAGACTCCCTGTAATGATTATGGATGTTCTAAATTACTTTTGATCAGATCGGTTCAAAAATGTGCATGAGGCGAGACAGCAATTTTTAAGCATAAATTCTGCCAGGATCCCATTGGAAGGTTGCCATGAAAATTTTTAGATAACTGAGATCCCATTTTTTTGATGCTTTTCTCTAGTGCAGGGGCCCAAAACAGTCTAAAACACCTCAGAACCTGCTTAATACCAGCCACTCTCACTTAGCACAGTCAGATACAAGAGGGATCAGATCAACAGCTAAACAGCCATGTCTAGTAGACACAGCCTGCTCTTGAGAATCAGATCAGACGCTAAAACACATTTCAATGGGCATTCTGGTTCAAGACAGAATCATACTGAAGGCTTACACTGTTTCTGTGAAAACAACCTCCAAATTCAAGAAAAGGGGGAATTTCCTGGAAAAAACATAGCCTAGATAAATATAACCAAGTTATTAGACATAGAGTTCATAGTATAGGTTATAAAGACGCTCAAGGATCTTAATGAACACTACAAGAAACTTAATGGAAACTATAAGGAACTTAGTGGTAACTAGAAAGAACTTTGAACAAACTATTTCAGCATGAGAAAATATAGAAATTATAAATAAGAAACAAGCAGAAATGAAGAATACTATATCTGACATCAAGAATATGCTGGAAGGGATTTGCAGGCTTGATGAAGCAGAGGATCAAATAAGTGAATTAGAAGACAAGGAAGGGGGGAACCATTCAATCAGAGGAGCAAAAATTTTTAAAAAAATAGTTAAAAACCATGAGGAGCCCTGACTGGTTTGGCTCAGTGGATAGAGCATCGGCCTGCAGATTGAAAGATCCCAGGTTCGATTCCGGTCAAGGGCATGTACCTTGGTTGTGAGCATATCCCCAGTGGGAGGTGTGCAGGAGGCAGCTGATCGATGTTTCTCTCCCATTGATTTTTCTGACTATCTATCCCTCTCCCTTCCTATCTGTAAAAAAAAAAACAATAATATATATATATATATATATATAATAATATATTTTTTTTTTAAAGCATGAGGAGAGTTTAAGGGAACTCCAGAACAACATGAAATAAAACAACATCCACATCATAGGGTTACAGGGGGAGAAGAAAGTGAGCAAGGGATAGAGAACCTGTTAGAAGAAATAATGACAGAAAAGTTCCCTAAGCTGGTGAAGAAAAAAGCCAAATTTCAGAAAGCATAGAGGGTACCAATTGAGATGAACCTCAAGAGATCTACTCCAAGACACATCATAATTAAAATGGCAAATGTTAAAGACAGAAAGATAATGTTAAGGGCAGCAAGAGAGAGACAGTCAGTGACCTATAAGGGAGTTCTCATAACACTGTGGGTTAATTTCTCAACAGAAACATGGCAGGCCAAAAAGGAATGGCATGAAGTATTTAAAATAATGAAAAGCAAGGATCTAAAACCAAGACTAGTCTATCCAACAAGGCTATCATTTAAAAGTGAATGTGAAATAAAGAGCTTCCCAGAAAAAAAAAAGCTAAAGTAGTTAATTATCAACAAACCAGCATTGCAAGAAGTGTTAAAGCGACAATTGTAATAAAAAGAAGTATATGTAGAGAGAAACATAGATATAAAGAATAAAAATGACATTAGAAAAATACCTATCAATAATAACATTAAATGTAAATGGATTAAATGCTCCAGTCAAAAAACATTGAGTAGCTGAATGAATAAGAAAATATGACCCATATATTTGCTGTCAACAAAAGACCCACTTCAGAACAGAAGACTCACACAGGATGAAACTGAAGGAATGGAAAAAACTTTTCCATGGAAATGCCAACAACAATAACAAAAAAAGCTAGGGTAAAAATGCTTATAACTGATAAAATATACTTCAAAGCAAAGGCCATAACAAGAGATAGAAAAAGGCCATTATATAATACTAAAGGGATTGTTACAACAACAGGATATAACCCTGGTAAACATATATGTATGCAATATAGAAGCACCTAAATATATAAAAATGATCTTGGAGGACTTTAAGGCAGAGATTGACAGCAATACATTCATACTAGGGGACTTTAACACCCCATTGACATCACTGGGTAGATCTTCTAGACAAAAGTAAACAAGGACACAGAGACCTTAAACAGTACAATAGATGAGATGGATTTAATTGACATTTATAGAACATTTCACCTCAAAGCTGCAGAATATAAATTCTTCTCAACTTCACCTGGGACATTTTCAAAGATAGGCCACATGTTAGGACACAAAATACATCTCTACACATTCAAGCAGACTGAAAGAATATCAAGCATCTTCTCAGATTACAATGGGATGAAACTAGAAATCAACTACAATAAAAAAAAATTAAAAACATTCAAACACATGGAGGCTAAATAGCATGTTCTTAAACAATGAATAGGTTACTAATGAGATCAAGGAAGAAATCATAAACTTCCTAGAAACAAGTGAAAATGAATACACAACAACCACAAATCTCTAGGATACAGCCAAAGCACTCCTGAGAGGGACGTCTGTAGCATTATAGGCCTATTTCAAGAAATAAGAAATATCTCTAATAAGCAATCTAACCCCAAACTAAAAGAATTAGAAAGAGAACAACAAGAAAATCCCAGAGTAAATGGAAGCAATGAAATAATAAAAATCAGTGCAAAAATAAATGAAATAGACACTAAAAAAATAAAAATACAAAAGACCAATGAAACCAAGAGCTGGTGCTTTGAAAATATACACAAGATTGATGAACCGTTATACAAACTTATCAATATATAAAGAGAGCCCTAGCCAGTTTGGCTCAGTGGTTGGAGCATTAGCCCGAGGACTGAGGGGTCCTGGGTTTGATTCTGGTTAAGGACACAAACCTCAGTTGTAGGCTTAATCTGTGGCCCCAGTTAGGGAGTGAGCAGGAGGCAACCAATTGATGTGTCTCTCTCACATCAAAGTTTCTCTCTGCCTCACTCCCTCCCTCCCACTCCCTCTAAAAACCATTGGAAAAGGTATCCCTGGGTGAGGAATACAATAAAATAAATAAATATAGAGGACCCAAATAAATAAAATCAGAAATTAAAGAGGTGAAGTAACAATTGACACCACAGAAATATAAAGGATTGTAAGAAAATACTATGAACAACTATATGCTAACAAATTGGACAACCTGGGAGGAAGTGGACAAATTTCTAGACACATACAATCTTCCAAAAATCAACCAGGAGAAATCAGAAAAACTGAATAGATCAAAAATAACTAATGAAATTGAAGCAGTAATCAAAAAAACTCCCAGCCAACAAAAGTCCTATGCCAGACAGCTTCACAGGGAAGTTTTAACAAACATTCAAAGAAGAACTAATACCTCTCCTCAAACTATTGCAAAAAACTCAAGAGGAAGCAACACTTCCAAGCTCTTTTTATGAGGCCAGCATTATAGTAATTCAAAAACCACATAAAGACAGCAAAAAGAAAGAGAAAGAAGGAAGGAAGGAAGGAAGGAAGGAAGGAAGGAAGGAAGGAAGGAAGGAAGGAAGGAAGGAAGGAAGGAAGGAAGGAAGAAGGAAGGAAGGAAGGAAGGAAGAAACTAGGCCACCAATTTACAAGAATAAACTCGAAATTAAATACTTAAATGTAAGTCATGACACCATAAAAACCTTAAAAGAAACCATAGGCAGCAAAATCACAGACATCTCTTGTAGCAGAATTTTCATGGATACATTGCCTAGGGCAAGAGAAACAAAAGAAAAAATAAACAAATGGGACTACATCAAAATTAAAAGCTTCTGCACAGCAAAAGAAACCAGCATCAAAATGAAAAAGGAACCCACTGTATGGGAGACCATATTTGCCAATGATACACCTAATAAGGGTTTAATTTCCAAAATACATAAGATATTCATGCAACTCAACAAAAGAAGACAAATAATCCAATTTAAAAATGGGCAGAGGACCTTAAAAGACACTTCTCCACAGAGTACACACAAATGACCAAGAGACATATTAAAAAATACTCAACATCACTAAACATGTGAGAGATGCAAATTAAAATGACATTGAAGGACAACCAAGATAGCAGCATAAGTAAACACCTGAACTTGCTGCTACACACAAGCACATTAAAACTGCAACTAAAAGACAAAATGAATATCATCCAGAACCATAGGAAGGCTGGCTGGGCGGAAATTCTACAACTAGAAGGAAAGAGAAAAGCACATTGAGTCTGGTAGGAGGTGTGGAGGTGTGGAAGTGTGGAGGTACAGAGGTGTATGCAAAAGGGGCTGGCAACTGGGTACACTGTTGTCTTTTTCAATCAGGAGGGAAATACAAGCTCCTGAATGCTCTGAACTCCAGTTCCAGGCAAGACTCTGGGGACCCAGACTCATATGGAGAGAAACTGGACTGTCTGGCATAGGGCAGGAACGCAAGCGCGGTTTTCTCTCAGAGGTGCTTGCAACGATCATTGTTCCTACACAGTGCCATGGGACACAGAGACCTGGGGACCTCTTCCAGGCAGGGCTGATTGGCAGCCATTGCTGCTTGCTCTGCCCTGGTGATTCTCTGAGACCTCACCCCACCCAATTTACAACCCCACCCAACCTGTGCCCAGAGGCTTTTGCATATGAATGGCCTGGCCTTTTGCAATCTAAAACCTAACAAACTGCAGCTGGGACAGAGAGCCCCAGAGCTTCCAAAAGAAGGCCCAAGGCTCCACAGCAGCTTGCATTACTTCACAGCTAGGCCTCATCTGGGCACCTCCAAAACCAAAACAAAGAGGAGGAATATGCAGATCTCTCTGTAGCTCCTGCTGGGTGGCCTCAGGCAGTGGCTGACTTTGTAACTCCTTGGAGATCCAAGAGCCAGTGTACCCAGTGGTCAGAGTGAGACCATCCAGATTACAACTCTTCAGATCCATAAGAGACACACTCAGGGGGAAGACTCAGTGAGCACCAAAGCCCCACTGAAACAAGTCCTGCCCCATAAGGGTGTCTCCAGCACAGAAGTTCTCCCAGCGTAGACATAGCTGATCCTCACATTCAATTGGCCTGGAGGTCAATTACTCCCAGTGATACCAACAACTATCAAGACTTAACTACAACAAGGCTGTGCGCACAGCCCACAAAGGGGTGCACCAAGAGTGTCCACCTCAGGTAATTAGGGAGGCTGAGCCCCTGGGCCCTATAGAACACCAACCACACAAAGCCACTCTATCAACACAGGGAAGCAGCCAAAATTGGAAGACAAAGAAACAGGTAACAAATGAAAGAAATGGAGGAAAGCAAAATACTGGGTATAGAGTTCAAAACCATGGTTATAAGGTTACTCAAGAATCTTCTAGAAACCTCCAAGAAATATAGTGAGACCCTCAAGGATATGAAAAAGGACCAATTAGATTAAGCATGCACTGACTGAAATAAAGGATAATATACAGAGATCCAACAACAGACTAGAGGATCCCAAGAATCAAGTCAAAGATTTGAAATACGAAGAAGCAAAAAACACCCAACTGGAAAAGCAAAAAGAAAAAGAATCCAAAAAGAATATGAAGATAGTGCAAGGAATCTCTGGGACAACTTCAAGAATACCAACATCCGAATTATAGGGGTGCCAGGAGAAGAAAGAGAGCAAGATACTGAAAGCCTATTTGAAGAAATAATGACAGAAAACTTCCCCTACCTGGTGAAAGAAATAGACTTACAAGTCCAGGAAGTGCACAAAACCCCAAACAAGAGGAATCCAAAGAGGACCATACCAAGACACATCATAATTAAAATGCCAAGGGCAAAAGACAAAGAGAGAATGTTAAAAGCAGCAAGAGAAAAACAGTTAGTAACCTACAAGGGAGTACCCATATGACTGTCAGCCGATTTCTCAACAGAAACTATGCAGGCCAGAAAGGAGTGGCAAGAAATAGTCAAAGTGTTGAATAGCAAGAACCTACAACCAAGATTACTCTATTCAGCAAAGCTATCATTTAGAATTGAAGGTCAGATAAAGAGCTTCACAGATAAGAAAAAGCTAAAGGAGTTCATTACCACCAAACCAGTATTATATGAAGGCTGAAGGGTATTCTTTAAGAAGAGGAAGTAGAAGAAAAGGGTAAAGATAAAAATTATGAACAACAAAGTGAAAACAAATAAATATCTATCAACAAATGAATCTAAAAATCAAGTGAATAAAAAAATCTGATGAACAGATTAAACTGGTGAATATAATAGAATCAGGGGCATAGAAAGGGAGTAGACTGACAATTCTCGGGGGGAAGTGGGTGTGGAGGATGTGAGAAGAGACTGGACAAAAATCGTACACCTATGGATGAGGGCAGGGAGTGGAGGGGGAACCAGGTGGAGGGGAACTATTGGGGGGAAAAAGAGGAACATCTGTAATAATCTGAACCATTAAGATTTATTTTAAAAAATGACATTGAGGTATCACCTTACACCTGCCAGAATGGACACCATCAATAAATCAACAAAGGACAAGTGCTGGCAAGGTTGTGAGTTAAAGTGAACCCTAGTACAGTGCTGGTGGGAATGCAAACTGATGCAGGCACTATGGAAAACAGTGTGGAATTTCCTCAAAAAATTAAAAATGGAACTTCCATTTAACTCCATTATCCCACCTTTAGGAATATGTCTTAAGAATCCTGAAACACCAACCAGAAAGAATATATGCACCCTTAAGATCTGGAAACAGCCCAAGTGCCCATCTTGAGCGGGTAAAAAAAAAAGCCGTGGTACATTTACACCATGGAATACTACACAGCTTTAACAGAAGGATCACTTACCCTTTGAGACAGCATGGAGGGACCTGGAAAGTATTATGCTAAGCAAAATAAGCCAGTGGAAGAAAGACAAATACCACATAATCTCATTTATATGTGGAATCTAATGAACAAAATAAACTGATGAATAAAATACAATCAAATGCATGGATATGTGGAACAGATCGATGAATTTCAGAGGGAAGGGGGCAGGAGAGCGTAAGAGATTAACCAAAGAACTTATATGCATATATGTATTGTCCATGGTCAGACAAAAGTGTGGTGAAGGCCTGGGGAGGGGCAATTTGTGAGATGAGGGGGGGCGATGGGAGGAAAATGGAAGGGGACATCTGTAATACTCTCAACAATAAATATATTTTTTTTATTTTTTTTATTTTTTTTTAAAATATATTTTATTGATTTTTTACAGAGAGGAAGAGAGAGGGATAGAGAGCTAGAAACATCGATGAGAAAGAAACATCGATCAGCTGCCTCCTGCACACCCCCTACTGGGGATGTGCCCGCAACCAAGGTACATGCCCTTGACCGGAATCGAACCTGGGACCCCTCAGTCTGCAGGCCGACGCTCTATCCACTGAGCCAAACCGGTTTCGGCTATTTTTTTAATTTCTTTATTGATTAAGGTGTCACATATTTGTTCTCATTCCCCCATTCCCATCCCACACCCCTCCCCACACATGCCCCCACACCCCTGTTGTCCTTAACCGCCGGTTAGGCTCATATGCCTGCACACAAGTCCTTTGGTTGATCTCCCCCTTTACCCCCACCCTTCCCTACCCTCCCCCCAAGGCCCGACAGTCTGATCCATGTCTCCTTGTTTCTGGGTCTGTTCTTGTTTATCAGTCTATGTTGTTCATTATTTCCCCTAGATGAGTGAGATCATGTGCTACTAGAAATACACTTATAAGAACCGAAAATGAGACAAGCAATAATGGTTATGGTGACAGGCAAATGAATCAGTCTGTAGTGAGTTTCTTTCTGGGCCAACAGTTCTTTTGAGACCCAATTTCAATGTCCAACAGTTCCTTATGTGTACATGTCAGCACTGACATTTCAGTTCTGGATGGTGGACAAATGGTGGTAATGCAGGTCCGACTCTGTCTGGTTTGGTCCTGGGCAATCTGCAGTGATGCACAGCTGCTAACTGCTAGTATGGGAAGGCCACATCAGCGTCTTCCGTCTCTGGACTGCTTCTCTTCTGTCTTCATGGCTGGAGTAGTCCTGTCGATTCCTCTCTGTTGCTGGAATCCACATGGTCTCGGAGTTGTTTTCTGAAAATATACAATTATATTCTCGACCAAAAGTTAATAAAGGAATATTTTCTATAAATTTGACTTGGGATCCTATTTAATTTTTTGCCCAAATGATTTTCCTCTGGCTTGTTTTGACACCTTGTGTGTTTTTCATGGGTGTCTTGCTTTTAGCCTTACAATTAATTTTCTAAAGTATTAATTTTCTAGATGTAATTTACTCATAGGTTATTTTTCCTTACATGATATTCTTCTACTACCCCCCCCCTTTCTTGATTTAAATATTAGGAGGCTTTTGAAAATTTTATAATGTAGTCTTAATTTTTTGCACTATAATATTACTGTTTTAGGTTCATTACATAGTGTGCAATATTATCATGAGATGAACTACCAGTAAAAATTTTAGTTAACACTTTAGGAACACCTTTTTGTCCAGTACAATTAATTTTTCTAGCATATTCGCTTGTTTCAACTAACCAATTTAAATTTGCCTGAAAACTTGACTACTATTTTACTGTCAAATTTATTACTCTAACAACAATCTTATTTTACCCTATAAATATTAGTGGAAAGGATTATTTGCCTTCTTGAGTAGGTCCTAAGCATTCCTGGTGGTAGGCTGGATTTAGATATCATAAACCCACTTCCCCACACCATAGGTACAAGACAACTCGAACAATTCTTGTTGGAGTGAGAGGGCAGCTGCTGTCGGCCAAGTCTCTGTCGGTCACCCAATAAATATTTTTAAACAATAATTTATTTGGGAAAAAGAAAGGATTGCAATTGTGTATGTGCAGCATGGTGAGCCACATGCAAGTCCCTGAGATAAAGAGGAAGGAAGTTCTGTGCAGAGGGTAAGAGGAAGTTAAGGGGAAAACTGTTATAATCGCAGAGCTGTGTAATAACCATAGAATTCTTCCTGTAGGATTTTTGTGTCCATCAGAGTGTGAGAGCTCTTCCCATAGGCCTTCCTGATTCCTGTCTTGGTTAAGGTCTTTCATAAATTTTGACAGTGGTAGTTTGTTATGACAGCCCCAGGAAACTAGCATAGATACTGAGGTTCATTAAGGAGAGAGCCTGTCCGAACCCACTCAGCCAGGGTTCAAATTGAGGTCTCCTGGTTCCAAAGTGTCATGCTTCTTCTCTACTCTACTTAGCCCATCAAAGCCCACATGAGTGGTGGAAACAGTATGATGGCACTTCCCCAACCACTGCTGAGCCAGCAGAGACACATGGGAGGAGGGAAGGAGCAGAGTGCTCTTCCAGGAGAGGGCTCCCCCTTTTCTCACTGTGGCAGTTATGCAAGCCAGCTTGCTCAGAGCAATAACTCCCATAGAATAACCGCAACTCAATGGTTCAGGGAAGAAATATTTATCCTAGGAATACGAATATGGTTAGAAAAGGCTTAATAATAGTAACAGCAATAGCAATGGCAGAATAATCAATCAGGTGCAAATTCTTTATGATTTCCCCTACTGAGGCAGACAGGGCAATGTTACATTGTCCCCATGCTAATGCTGCTCCTTGACACTGTTTCTCATCTGAGGAGCTGGGGGCTCAGATAGCTTAAGTGGCTTTCTTAAAGATCTGCATCAGAGAAATGGGATTTGTGTTTCAACCCTATGGACTGACTCTATGCCAGGTGCTGCCCTGATATAAAAACAATACACAGGCGGAGCTCAGGAGACAGTACACAGTGTGCACTAGGCCACTTCTGTGAGGCTCCCAGATGAAGGTATCCTCCTCAGCTTCTGGGGAAGATGCATTCATTCTTTTAGACTCTGGGCACAAGAATATTTATTAATCATAAAAACCAGAAGAAAGTGAATACAGAAAATTAGAGCATTGTCTGGGGGATCCTAGATTACAGGGAAGAGAGAGAAGTGTAGAGACTGAGGGAAACAAAGTGGGAAGGAGATGGAGGTGGTGCCCGCACCCCCACTGCTGTTACGTGCGTATTCAAAAATAACTAGCCCATAAAAGTCCCCTCCTTTCTAAGTGTCCGGTGTTTGTTGCTTGGTACCAAGTACCCCAATCTTCATTTTCCCCGTCCCCATTCCTATTTTATAAAGCTTGAGGTTATGTCAACAGATGACAAGTGGATAAAAGTCGAGTGTGCAGATGGGGAAGTTGCCATGGGCTTACTGACCAACACCAATAGAGGAAAACTGGTTGGGGAGCAGAGTCCCCATGGACTGCACTTTATGTGCCCTTTCGGTGTGTCGTAAGTTCCCAAAGCCTTCGTCAAAAATTCATGACACCTTATTTAAAAGACTCTATTTCAGTCCAGTCAGTGTTGCTCAGTGGTTGAGCATGGACTTATGAACCAAGATTCTTGGTTGGAGCACATGCCTGAGTTGTGGGCTCGATCCCCACAGTGGACTGACGTTTCTCAGTAATGTTTCTATCTCTCTATCCTTCTCCCTTCCTTGCTCTCTAAAATCAATAAAAACTTTTTTTTTTTTTTTTAGCACATCACTGTTTACCCCTGGTTGCCTGGTTTTCTCTAAAGCTGTGATGGCAGCCAAGCACCTGCTCTCTGACGAGTGTAGTTTTGCTATTAACCACTTGGCATCTTATGAGCTGCACGTCAGTGATGCTTATTTATCTATGACCTGTAATTCCATTGAAGATTCAGTAGAACCTCTTTTTGCCAGTTTCTTTGAATACCAAGCTGAGGTGAAGAGGAAAATGGAAAGCAATTTCTAAAACATCTAAGAAAATGTGGGAGTAAAATCTGCTTTCTAGTGTTTAAGAGGCCTGAGATAGATAACTGGCAAACAGGTATAAAAGCATGAGAGTCTGCCCTGGAATCGGAGAACCAATTAACCAAGCTCCTGCTAGATCTGAAGACCACAGCTTTTTCCAAAAATGAATATGGTGTCTTATGCTTTTTGGAAAAGTTCTTGGATGAACAGAATGATGATACAAACGACCTGCAGTTCCGGCTAGGATATTGTAAGGAATTAGAGAATCAGGCCCAGGATGAGTAAAACCCATTGAAAAAGCCTGCTGAAGTGTTAGGTAAATAGACCTAACATCTGAAGGCAACAAAGCAAGTTTTCCCATTGTAGTAGGTCCCAAAATAAGCTACTTAAGAATCGTGTTCTTCTCCATTTGACAGATGACTGCTTTCCTTCATTGGTGTGTGTACAAATAAATATGCTTTTATATTATAAAAAATTTTTTTTAATACTCTATTTCACTCTTATGTTCACTATTCTTTCCCACAGTGAATTAATATAAATCAAAGGAAAAATTTTACTCGGGATTTCTCCCAAAACCTTGATCAGGGAACAAATATTTTTACATTCAAAAGAGAAATAAAACAGAAAAGAAAAAATATTTTGAAAATTTCCTCTGATGAGTTGATTTTCCACCACCTGCTGTGCTCTCTTCTCTAGGCCTTATTTTCCATTTTTTCAGACATCACGAAGCAGAAAAGAAACTTATCTTCTACAGACACATGCAGGATGAGGCATCCACCCACACACTCTAGGCTGTAATGGCGGGGGTAGTTCTCATCATTTCATAGAGGGAAACCTCTCTCTGAGGAGACCAGAGAGAGAAGAGGTGGAATGTTCTGCTCACCAGAGACTGACAAAATAAATTAGAGAATTGGGCTCCATAAGGCCAAGAGGGCAAGAGAAATAATGAAAGAAGAGTCACAGGGGGTGGGAGCATCCAGGGAAAGGTCAATGGGGGGAAAGGGAGACATATGTAATACTTTAAACAATAAATAATTTAAACCTAAAAAAAAGAAAAGAAAAAGGAAAGAACAGCCACATAGAATATACCACCAACCTCTGTCTTTCACAACCCACAGCCCTCTCTCCAGGCTCCTGAAAACCCAGGTCTCAGGAATTTTATCTGGGATAGTGATGGGTAAAAAGACGGCTCTAGGAAGAATTGTTATAATCAAGTAAGAGTCTTGCATCTGATCTCAAACCTGTGTACACACACACACACACACACACACACACACACACACACAAATGAAATTTCTTTCTTTAACTAGAATCAATTTCCCTTTGAGTATCCATTTTATTTGTTGGCAGAAATTTGTTTTGAGCCAAGTCAGACCCTCCACTACCTCCACACACCCACGATCATGTTCAAGTAGAAAGCCAAGCTCACCTACAGCCCTGCCCTACCTCTGAGCCACTTGTAGACAGAAAATCCTTATCCTGGCAGCAACCAGAAACCCTGTGAGCTGCCTTGGCTCATCTTCTCAGATACACCATTTCTATTTTTGCTTTTTTGGTAATTCCCTTTTACCCTGTGGCCATGCACCCGCCTCCATTGCCACTGTACTATAAGCCACCTAGGGACTTCAGAGGAAAGCTATTCAAAACACAAACGCAGTGAAAACTCTATGCCAGTGTTGCTTTTTCATCCTTTAAGGAGAAGGAACTCTCCTGAACTGCTGTCAGCCTATTTGATGTGTTGTCTTCTTTCATGTTACTACCAGTCTCCAAAGGGTCAACTAAAAATGAGGGTCTTGCACAGAATAAAAGTGGGTGTGTGGGTGGGGATATATTAACCAAAGAATTTGTATGCATATATGTATAACACATGGACAAAGACACTAGGGCAGTGAAGGCCTGTGGTGGGGGAGAGAGGCAGGCTGGAAGGGATCAATGGGGGAAAAAAAGAAACATCTGTAATACTTTCAACAATAAAGATAAATTAAAAGAAAAAATTGAAGTGCCATTTTCTGTCCATATTATTTTGCCCAATTTTCTTTACCATAATATCAATGAACACACACACACACACACACACACACACACACACACACACACACGATTTCTCAGTGTTGGATGTGCTGTATGGATATTCTCATCCACTATTTAGTAGAAATGTGAATGTGGTGTGTGGTGAGTACTTTGGCAGTAGGCATCAAATAATCTTACACATTTTATTTATTTATTTTCAGTCTTTATTTATTTTATTTTTTTTAATTTCTTTATTGATCACAATGTTACATATATGTCCTTATTCCCCCATTAGCCCCCCGTGCCTCCCCTCATGCCCTCACCCCCCCTATTGTCTGTTTCCATTGGTTAGGCTTATATGCATGCATACAAGTCCTTTGGTTGATCTCTCCCCCTTACCCACACCCTCCCCTACCTTCCCTCTAAGGTTTAATGGTCTGATTGATGTTTCTCTGTCTCTGGATCTATTTTTGTTCATCAGTTTATGTTGTTGATTATATTCCATAAATTAGTGAGATCATGTAATATTTATATTTCTCTGTCTGGCTTATTTCACTTAGCATAATGCTCTCCAGTTCCATCCATGCTATTGCAAATGGTAAGAACTCCTTTTTTACCACAGCGTAGTATTCCATTGTGTAGATGTACCACAATTTTTTTATCTACTCATCTGCTGATGGGCACTTAGGCTGTTTCCAAATCTCAGCTATTGTAAATTGTGCTGCTATGAACATAGGGGTGCATATGTCCTTTCTAATTGGTGTTTCTAGTTTCTTGGGATATATTCCTAGAAGTGAGATCACTGGGTCAAATGGGAGTTCCACTTTTAGTTTTTCGAGGAAACTCCATACTGTTCTCCACAGTGGCTGCACCAGTCTGCATTCCCACCAGCAGTGCACAAGGGTTCCTTTTTCTCTGCATCCTCCCCAGCACTTGTCGTTTGTTGATTTGTTGATGATAGCCATTCTGAGAGGTGTGAGATGGTACAGCATTGTCGTTTTGATTTGCATCTCTCCGATGATTAGTGACTTTGAGCATGTTTTCATATGCTTCTTGGCCTTCCTTCTGTCTTCTTTCTAAAATATTCTATTTAGGTTCATTGCCCATTTTTTATTGGGTTGTTTATCTTGCTTTTGCTGAGTTGTATAAGTTCCCTGTAGATGTTGGAGATTAAGCCCTTATCAGTGATAATATTGGCAAATATGTTCTCCCATGCAGTGGGCTTTCTTGTTGTTTTGTTGATGGTTTCTTTTGCTGTGAAAAAGCTTTTTATTTTGATGTAGTACAATTTGTTTATTTTCTCTTTAGTTTCCATTGCCCTAGGAGCAGTATCAGTGAAGAAATTGCTTCTGCATATGTCTGAGATTTTGCTGCCTATGAATTCCTCTAGTATTTTTATGGTTCCCCATCTTATGTTTAAGTCCTTTATGCATTTTGAGTTTATTTTGTGTATGATGTAAGTTTGTGGTCTAGTTTCTTTTTTTTGCATGTATCTGTTCAATTTTCCCAACACCATTTATTGAAGAGACTGTCTTGACTCCATTGTATGTTCATGCCTCCTTTGTCGAACATTAATTGAGCATAGCTGTTTGGGTCGATTTCTGGGTTCTCTATTCTATTCCATTGATCTATATGTCTGTTCTTGTGCCAGTACCAAGATGTTTTGAGAACAGTGGCTTTGTAATACAGCTTGATATCTGGTATTTATATCCCACCTACTTTGTTCTTCTTTCTCAGGATTCTGCAGCTATTCAGGGCCTCTTTTTATTCCAGATGAATTTTTGGGAAGTTTGTTCTAGGTCTGTGAAATATGCCATTGGTATTTTAATGGTGAGTGCATTGAATCTATAGATTGCTTTGGGTAGTATGGACATTTTAATAATGATGTTTATTCTACCAATCCATGAACATGATATATTCTTCCATCTATTTAAGTCTTCCTCTATCTCTTTTTTCAGTGTCCTAGAGTTTTCCGCTTAAAGGTTTTTTACCTCCTTAGTTAAGTTTATTCCTAGGTATCTTAATTTTTTTGGTGCAATGGTAACTGGGATTGCTTTTTTAGTCTCTCCTTCTGTAAGTTCATTATGGTGTATAGAACTGCCATAGATTTCTTGGCATTAATTTTGTATCCTGCTACATTGCCGACTTCATTTATTAAGTCTAATAATTTTTTGATGGAGTCTTTAGGGTTTTCTATGTACAGTATCATGTCATCTGCCAGTAAGGACAGATTTACTTCTTCTTTTGCAATTTGGATGACTTTTATTTCTTCTTCTTGTCTGATCACAATGGCTAGTACTTCTAGTACTATGTTAAACAGGAGTGGTGAGAATGGGCATCCCTGTCTTGTTCCTATTCTTAGGGGAAATGGTTTTAGTTTTTGCCCATTGAGTATGATGTTGGCTGTGGGTTTGTCATATATGGCTTTTATTATGTTCAGGTATGATCTTTCTATTCCCACCTTGCTGACAATTTTTATCAAGAAAGGGTATTGGATTTTGTCAAATGTTTTTTTCTGCATTAATTGATATGACTATGTGATTTTTATCTCTCAATTTGTTTATGTGATGTATCATGTTTGCGAATATTGTACCATCCTTGCATCCCTGGGATAAATCCTACTTGGTCATGGTGTATGATCTTTCTGATGTACTGCTGGATCTGATTTCCTAGAATTTTGTTGAGGATTTTGGCATCTATGTTCATGAGGGATATTGGCCTGTAATTCTCCTTCATTGTGTTATTTTTATCTGGTTTTGGTATTAGGGTGATGCTGGCTTCATAGAATGAGCTTGGAAGTGTTTCTTCCGCTTGAATTTTTTAGAATAGTCTGAGGAGGATAGGTTTTAGTTCTTCTTTGAATGTTTGGTAAAACTTCCCTGTGAAGCCGTTTGGCCCCAGGCTTTTGTTCGCTGGAAGCTTTTTAATGTCTGCTTCAATTTCTTCCATAGTTATTGACCTATTAGTATTTTTAGAATCTTCCTGATTGAGTTTTGGAAGGTTGCATTTTTCTAGGAATATGTCCATTTCCTCCAAGTTGTCTAGTTTGTTGGAATAAAGTTGTTCATAGTATTTTTTAACAATCCTTTGTATTTCTGTGGGACCTGTTGTTATTTTGCCTCTTTCATTTCTGATTTTGTTTATTCGGGTCCTCTCTCTTTGCTTTTTGGTGAGCCTGGCTAGAGGTTCATCAATCTTATTTATCCTTTCAAAAAACCAGCTCTTGGTTTCATTGATCTTTTGTATTTTTTGGGGGGTCTATATGTCATTTATTTCTGCTCTGATCTTTATTATCTCCTTCCTTCTACTCACTCTGGGTTTATCTTGTTGCTCTCTTTCTAATTATTTGATTTGTAGAGTTAGATGATTTATTACCATTTTTTCTTGTTTTTTGAGGTAGGCCTATAGCATTATAAACTTCCCTCTCAGGACTGCTTTCATTGTGTCCTATAGATTTTGGATTGTTGTGTTTTTATTGTCATTAGTTTCCAGGATGTTTTTAATTTCTTCTTTGATCTCTTTGGTAACCCAATCACTATTTAATAGCATGCTATTCAGCTTCCAAGTGTTTGAATTTTTTGGGTTGTTTTTATTGTAGTTTATTTCTAATATTATGCCATTGTGATCTGAGAAAATGCTTGATATGATTTCAATCTTCTTGAATTTGGGGAGATTTTACTTGTGACCCAATATGTGGTCTATTTTTGAAAATGTCCCATGTGCACTTGAGAAGAACGTATATTCCGTGGCTTTGGGGTGAAATGTTCTGAAGATGTCAATTAAGTCCATCTGATCTAGTGAGTCATTTAGGATTGCTATTTCTTTGCTGATTTTGTGTCTAGAGGATTTATCCAGTGATGTCAGTGGTGTATTAAAGTCCCCTACTATGATTGTATTGTTGTCAGTCTCTCCCTTGATATCTTCCAGGAGCTTTTTTTATGTATTTGGGTGCTCCTGCATTTGGTGCATATATGTTTATCAGGGTTATATCCTCTTGTTGTATCAATCCCTTTAGTATTATGAAATGGCCTTCCATATCTCTTGTTATGGCCTTCACTTTGAGGTTTATTTTGTCAGATATAAGTATTGCTACCCCAGCTTTCTTTTCATTTCCATTTGCCTGAAAGATATTTTTCCATCCCTTCACTTTCAGTCAGTGTGAGTCCCTTGTTCTAAGGTGGGTCTCTTGTAGACAGCGTATGTATGGATCATGTTTTTTTTTATCCATTCACTCACTCAAAGTCTTTTGATTGGAGCATTTAGTCGGTTTACATTTAAAGTTATTATTGAAAGGTAATTGTTTGTAGCCATTTTTACTTTTTGTGCCTGTGTTCTTTCTTACTTTTTTATTTCTTCTTTTTACACCAGTCCCTTTAGCATTTCTTGCATTGCTGGCTTGGTAGTGATAAACTCCCTTAGCCTTTTTTTGTCAGTGAAGCTCCTTATTTCCCCTTCAATTTTGAATGATAGTCTTGCTGGATAGAGTATTCTTAGATTCAGTCCCTTGCTTTGCATCATTTTGTAAATTTCCTTCCATTATTTTCTGGCCTGAAGTATTTCTGTTGAGAAATCATTTGATAATCTAATGGGAGCTCCCTTGTATGTAACTTTCTGTCTCTATCTTGCAGCCCTTAGGATTCTTTCTTTGTCCTGAACATTTGCCATCGTAATTATGATGTGTCTTGGTGTGGGTCTTTTTGGGTTCATCTTGTTTGGGACTCTCTGAGCTTGTGTTACTTTTTTCTTCCCCATATCAGGGAAGTTTTCTGACATTATTTCTTCAAATAGGTTTTCTAACCCTTGTTCTTCTTCCTGTTGTTCTGGCACCCCTATTATTCGAATGTTGCTTCGTTTCATGTTGTCCCATAGCTCCCTTAGGCTCTCCTCCTGTCTTTTAATTTTTTTTCTCCAATTGCAGTTCAGTTTGGGTGTGTTTTGCTTCCTTGTCTTCTAATTCGCTAATTCGGTCCTCTGCTTCTCCTAGTCTACTGTTGAACCTTTCCATGGTGTTTTTTTTATTGCTGCTATATCACTCTTCATTTCTTTTTGATTCTTAAATAAGTTATTGATTTTTTCATCCATTTCTTCTTGATTCTTACATAAGTTGTTGATTTTTTCCTCCATCCGGTTTATGAACTGTATCACCCTTATTCTGAATTCTTTTTCTGACATATTGCTTGCCTCTGTTTAGCTTAGCTGCTTTTCTGCCAATTCCTCCTTTTCTTTCCTTTAGGGGTTTCTTTGTCTACCCATTTTTGGTCTCACCGATTGATCTAGATGTAGAGTCATGCAGGGGCTGCTCCTTGGGTGGCAGTGGTTCCTCAGGTTGCAGTTGCTCCTCAGGCAGTCGCTGAAGTGTCTGCTCCTCAGTTGGCAGAGGATCCTCCGGTGGATGCTGTTCACAGCAGTGGTGTCTCCTTTGGCTGGTGGGGAAGGCTGCTCTCACAGCTGCTATTCCTTGGATGGGGGGTGGGCTGCTCACGTGGCTGCTGCTCCAAAGATCAGGGCTGGCTACACACTGATGCCGTTCCTCAGATGGGGTGGGCTGCTTGTGAGGCTGCCACTTCTTGAACAGGGGCAGGTTTCTTGCCAAGCTGGTGCTCCTCGTATGGATGCAGGCTCCTCGCACAGCTGCTGCTCCTCAGATGGGGGACAGGCTGCTTGCTTGGCTGTTGCTCCTCAGGTGGGAGTGAGCTGCACATGTGGCTGCTGCTCCTCAGACCAGTGCAGGCAGCACAGGACTGCCACTCCTCGGACGTGGGCAGTCCGCTAGTGTGGCTGCTGCTCCTCAGTCGGGGATGGGCTGCTTACCCAGCTGGTGCTCGTCAGTTAGGTGCAGGCTGCATGTGGATGCTGCTCCTTGGACCAGTGCGGGCTGAGAAGCACTGCCGCTCCTTGGATGTTGGCGGTCTGCTCATTTGGCTGCTGCTCCTTGGCCTGGGGTGGGTTGCTCGGGCGGCTTCTGCTCCTCGAATGGAAGTGGGTTGCTCATGGCACTGCTGTTCCTCAGACAGGGCCAGGCTGCTCACACAGCTGCTGCTCCTTGGACAGGGGATGGGCTGCTTGCGTGGCTGCTGCTCCTCGGATGGGAGTGAGCTGCACATGCGACTGCTGCTCCTTGGCTGGGAGTGGGCCACTCAGCCACCTGCTGCTCATCGGTCCGGTGCAGGCTGTGTGTGGCTGCTGCTCCTCAGACCAGTAAGGGCTGCGCAGGGCTGCTGCTCCTTGGACGTGGACGGGCTGCTTGGGTGGTTGCTTCTCCTTGAATGGGTGTGGGCTGCTCACATCACTGCTGCTCCTCAGATGGGGGCAGGCTGCTTGTGTGGCTGCTGCTCCTCAGATAGGTGCAGGGTGCGGGCTGTGCGGGGCTGCTGCTCTTCAAATGTGGGCAGGCTGCTCTTGTGGCTGCTGCTCCTCAGACGGGGTGGGCTGCTTGCATCGTTGCTGCTCCTCAGACAGGGGAGTGGACCACTTATACAGCTGCTGCTCCTAGGCCTGGGGTGGGCTGCTCCCGGGGCTGCTGCTCGTGTGGTTGCAGTGCCCTGGGCCGCTGAGTCTCCTTAACCAATTCGGGTTGGATGTTACTCATTTCAGCTGTTCTTTCTATCTTCTCCGGGACAAGGTTTGGGACACGTCTGTCTGTTCTGCTGTCATTTTGTCTCCTCAATCTTACACATTTTTAACACCCATCAATTCTACATGGAAGAATTTTAATTCTATGTTTAAAATGACATATACACCCAAAAATGTATGTGTGAAATATTTATTAAAGTATTGCTTAAATGGTGAATAACTGGATATAATCTAAAAGCCCAGAAATTGGGGTCTCAATATATTAGGGCATTTCCATACAATGGAGAAGCTCTACAGCCATTAAAATTCATTATAGATTAATATTTAACCACATGAAAAATGTCAATGGTAATTGGGAAATTTTATAACACAAAATAATATGTATAGCATGATTTTAGTAAAAATATATTTATATTATTTAATATGAATAGAAAAAAGACTAAAAAACACACACCTAAAAGCTGAAATGTTATTATTAGTGTTCCTTGATTATGGGCAGTTTAAATTTTTTCTTTTTCTAAAATGTTCACAGTGAATTTCTGTATCTATATTACTTATAATCAAAACTTTTTTAAAAAAGTCACTAGATGTCCAGTGGTATTACAATAATTTTGAGTATTTTGTTTTCAAAATATTCTCTCCAGCAGAAAGCCCCACAGAAGACAGCTCAGTGTCTAGCACTAAGGATTGTATACAAGCTTAAAATAATAAATTTCACAGAAATGAAAAACATTTGTTTCACATACCTGCTCCAAATTGGAAGCTAAAGACAACAGCTCCTGCTGAATTCAAAATGAGTTTTAAAAAAATACCTTCAAAATAAACAAAAAACCATCATCTATCACATACTATTTCAGGAAAACATTAAATTCACTTCCCAGTTGATCGTCCAATCCCTCCCTATTATTCTTCCTATAAAATGAATCATAAGATGAATGATCACATGAACCATACAGGATCTACTGATCATTGGCAACATTGAAATTCAAGAAGGTAGAAATAGCACACATCTGAATCCTGCGAAGGTAGAGTTTAAAAGGACAAATGAAGGAAGTGTATATATAAAGAAGTGGCATTTTAAAAAAACATATATGCAGTTGACCTTTGAATAATGTAATGTTTGGGGGGTACTGACCCCTCATACAGTAAAATATTCATGCATAATTTTTTAGTCCTCCAAAATTTAACTACTAATATTCTGCTGTCTGCTGTTGACCAGTATTATGTACTGTATTCTTACAATGAAGTAGCTAGAAAAAAACATTTAAAAAGTCATAGGAAAAGAAAATGCATTTATAGTACAGTACCTGTTTGTTGAAAAAAATATGTGTATGAATGGACCTGCTCATTTCAAATCTGTGTGTTCAATAGTAAACTGTGTGTTCAATAATAATCTGTGTGTTCAATAGTAAACTGTATACACCATAAAGAATCTTGAAGACAAAAATATAGTTGGAAATTGTCTTAGTAAAGAAAAAGTTCTTTCTATATATCATTATATTAATATTAAATTTTTACAATATATTTTTATTGATTTCAGCTAGGGAGAGAGAGCTAGAAACATCAACGATGAGAGAGAATCATTGATTGGCTGCCTCCTGCATGCCTCACACTAGGGATCAAGATCGCAACCTGGGCATGTGCCCTGACTGTGACCTCCTGGTTCATAGGTCGACACCTGACCACTGAGCCATGCCAGTCGGGCTATTAATATTAATTTTTGAAAGAATGTATTTCACAGAAATGAAAAAAAAAACATTTGATGTTGAAAAGATGAAAGCCACTAGTTAAAATAATTAATTTAATTAACCTGAAGAGTTAATTTCATTTTGGGTTTGATTTATGATATTTCAATATGTTGATTTTAAAATTTTAATTAAATGAAAGGACACATATAAACATTCTTCTTTTGAGTAAATCATTCTTTATTCAGAGACAGAAACTATGTACATAAGCCCTACAGTTAATATTATGTGTGTTGGTGAAGATGACAGCAGAATTTTAGCCTTTTAATATTTCTTGGACTGGTCTTTATCCATCCTTAAGATGATAATTCATTTGATGTAGCAAAACTATTTCTTTATTCTAGAACTATCAAGAGAAGTACAACTATATCTGGCTTTCTGGTTTATGCCTAGAGAATTAGATTCTAGGTCCAACCCCATCTAAATAGTTATTTGGGCATTGGGTATAGTTTTTGACCACTCTGGGCCTTGGGACCCTCATCTTTCAGATGGGAATAGAAATAATATCCCATAGTATTCTCAGTATTGTGGAAAGAACAAAACCAGACAACGGACCAATGAAGGATCAGCCACTGATGGTGACTAGAATTTAAATAAAAAGGATTTGGAAGAAATAATATTGATGATGCCATAGGTTGTTTCCCTCATTCAGAGTCAATTCTTAATCAAGGTCATAGCTTGGCATTAGAGGGGCTTAGGGGGATGCAAAGCCACTTCTTGGTCTTGAGATATCAGATACAAGTTATTACTTAGAACTCCCATGGTACTTTCCATAAAGTTAAAAAACTTATTCCACATGTTGCCTATTTTAATTTCTACTGAACATGGCTTTCTCCAGCCCTGGCCTTGGAAACACTGCCTGTCATGTGTCACTGACTGAATAACAGTCTCTATCCTCAGCAGCAACCATAAAAAATTTGCCCATGTCCTTAGGGAATTTCATTTTTATTAAAATTTCAATTTCCCCCCACTACCCCACACTATTTTCACTGTATTTTTGTTTAGTTGGTAGAGTGAAAGACAATACCTGCTTTATTTTCTCTCAGGTATGTAAAGGTTTGTTGATCTCTAAGACAGTTTTCTGAATTGAATTGATTAATAATGGCCCTCATTGAAGAACAATGTGGATGGGGGATTGGTAAATTGGGGCCATATCAAATTTACTTAAATATTTTTATTTGTTTTTGTCTTTCGTATTTCTCTCCTCAGAATCATATAAAATTGAGTTGAAATAATCCACTCCATCACTTTATTGAGAAAATAGACTCAGAGAAATAAAGTAGCCCATAATGAAAAGTTAAACAACCATTTAATATCAAAGTCAGGGCCAGAATCAAAGTCTTCAAGTGAGAACTCACCTCCACCACCCTCTCTTAGATCACATCTTAGAATAGTGACACAACTTCCTCTCCCTGGAAGTGTTTGCCTCAACATTGCCTAAGCTCTTGAGGTTCTTGACTAACTACTGCTACCCTGAAGAGGAAGTGAAGTGACTCTGTGAGTGACCCACTCAGCTCTGGGTATTGGAGTGCAGAGGAGTCTCATGGGAATAAGTTCCCTATGCACCTTAAGTTGTCATTGTTGTCATTTCAGCATCCAGGCCTGTGACCACACTCACCACATTGGAAATAATGGATCACAAATGTTTGTCATTTTAAGATCCATTGAACTCCTCCAGTCAATACTACAGTCCCATTTTTTCTATTTCTCTGTGGACTTCAACCAGGAGTTTTAAAAATGTTAGAGACATAGCAGCTTTTTTTCGTCCTTAGAACAAGTTCCAAGAACTGTGTTTTCCAGAGTAGGGAGTAGGGAGGGGTCAATCTGTGGAAGTACATGAGCTGTATTGGGTCCTGACACTGGGTCTTTGGCCAGCACATCCCTGAATAAGCACAGACATCCTCTAAGATGCATCTAAATATACTATTGCTTTTGTGGGCCCCTTACAAATAAAAATTTTAAAATTTATTTCATGGGTATATTAATATAATAACAAAATCCAGTTGGATTCATTATTACATACTCACTATTATTATACTCATTGTTTTATCTGGTGTTTTAAATTCTATTTTAATTTGTTTATATTCAATAATATTTTGTATTAGCTTTATGTATATAGCACAGTGGTTTGGCAACCATCCTATCTAATAAAAGAGTAATATGCAAATTAAACATCACTCTGCTACACCCACAAGCCATGCCCACCAACCAATCAGGAGCGAGTATGCAAATTAACCCAACCAAGAAGGCTGCAGACACGGAACAAGCAGGAGGTTTGGGTTTCCCCAGCAATGGAGGAAGCCAAGCTTTCTGCCTGCCCTGGCCTGCCTTAGCCTCCACTTAAGGCTACAAAGTTTCAATTATAGAAGATAAATAAATCCCAACAAAAATAGCTGCAGCCACAGAGCTGGAGAGCAGGAGGCTTAACTTGCCCCCAGCGATGGAGGAAGCCAAGCTTCTGCAGCCCTCGCCTGCCTTGGCCTCTGCTCAAGGCTAAAAAGCTTCAATTATAGAAGATAAATAAATCCCAACAAAAATGGCTGAAACCATGGAGCAAGCAGGAGGCTTGACTCCGCTCAAGGCTACAAAGTTTCAGTTGTAGAATATAAATAAATCCCAGATACCAGGGCCTCTGCTTGGGTCGCCGGGGGGTGTGGACAGCCTGCAAACAACCACAGGCCCCTTGCCCAGGCCAACCCAAGCCATAAGGGAACCCCACACTGATCTGGGATACCCTTCAGGGCAAACCAGCTGGCCCCCACCCATGAACCAGGCCTCTATCCTATCTAATAAAAGAGTAATATGCAAATTGACCATCACTCCAACAGACAAGATGGCTGTCCCCATGTGGTCAAAGATGGCTGCCCCCATGGGGACACATGATGGCTGCCACAAGATGGCCAGCAGGGGAGGGCAGATGGGAGGGACCAGGCCAGCAGAGGAGGGAAGTTGGGGGCGACCAGGCCTGCAGGGAAGGGCAGTTGGGGGCAAACAGGCTGGCAGGGGAGCAGTTAGGCATCAATCAGGCTGGCAAGGGAGTGTTTATGGGGTGATCAGGCTGGAAGGCAGAGCGGTCAGAGGCAATCAGGAAGGCAGGCAGGTGAGCAGTTTGGAGCCAGCAGTCCTGGATTGTGAGAGGGATGTCTGACTGCCCGTTTAGGCCCAATCCCAGTAGGGGTCCCAGATTGGAGAGGGTGAAGGCTGGGCTGAGGGACACACGCCCCCCCCCCCAGTGCATAAATTTCATGCACCGGGCCTCTAGTATACTATACAAAGTGTCCACCCACTTGATATTTCCATTTCCCACCTGGCACCATATACACTTATTACAATACTAGAGGCCCGGTGCACGAAATTCGTGCATGGGTGGTGGGGGGGTCCTTCAGCCCAGCCTGCACCCTCTCCAATCTGAGACCCCTCGAGGCAGTTGGACATCCCTCTCACAATCCAGGACTGCTGGCTCCCAACTGATCGCCTGCCTGCCTTCCTGATTGCCTCTGACGGCTTCTGCCTGCCAGCCTGATCACCCCCTAACCACTCCCCTGCCAGCCTGATTGATGGCTAACTGCTCCCCTGCCAGCCTGTTTGCCCCTAACTGCCCTCCCCTGCAGGACTGCCCCCCCCCAACTGCTCTCCCCTGCAGGCCTCGGTCCCCCCCACAACTGCCCTTCCCTGCAGGCCCGGTCACCCCTAATTTCCCTCCTATGCTGGCCTGGTTACCCCTAACTGCCCTCCCCTGCAGGCTTGATCGCCCCCAACTGCCTTCCCTTGCAGGCCTGGTCCCTCCCAACTGCCCTCCCCTGCTGGCCATCTTGTGATGGCCATATTATATCCACATGGGGGCAGGATCTTTGACCACATGGGGACAGCCATCTTGTGTGTTGGAGTGATGGTCAATCTGCATATTACTCTTTTATTAGATAGGATAGAGGCTTGGTGCATGGGTGGGAGCAAGCTGGTTTGCCCTGAAGGGTGTCCTGGATCAGGGTGGGGGTTCCCTTGGGGCATGGGGCTTCCTGGGCGAGGGGCCTGTGGTGGTTTGCAGGCTGGCCACACCCCCCAACAACCCAAGCAGAGGCCCTGGTATCTGAGATTTATTTACCTTCTACAACTGAAACTTTGTAGCCTGGAGCGGAGCCAAGCCTTCTGCTTGCTCAATGGCGGCAGACATTTCTGTTGGGATTTATTTATCTTCTATAATTGAAACTTTGTAGCCTTAAGTGGAGGCCAAGCCAGGCCAGGGTGTGCGGAAAGCTTGGCTTCATCCATTGCCTGGGAAACCCAAGCCTCCCTCCTGCTGTCTGTGGCTGCAGCCATCTTGGTTGGGTTAATTTGCATACTCACTCCTGATTGGCTGGTGAGCGTGGCTTGTGGGTGTAGTGGAGGTATGGTCAATTTGCATATTACTCTTTTATTAGATAGGGTTATTGGCTATATTCTCTATACTATATTTTGTATCCCTATGACTATTTTATAACTAGCATTTTAATTTGGTATATGTGTTTATTTTGTTCTTTATATTCCACATATAAGTGAAATCATATAGTATTTATTTACCTTTCTTTGACTGACTTATTTTACTTAGCACAATACTCTCTAGGTCCATTCATACTGTTGCAAATGATAAGATTTCATTATTTTTTATGGCCAAGTAATATTCCATTGAATATATGTACCACAGCTTTTTTTATCCACTCATTTATTGATAGGCACTTGAGTTGCTTTCATATCTTGACTACTATAAATTATCCTGAAATGATTATAGGGCTGAATACATTCTTCCAAATCAGTGCTTTTAGATTTTTGGATATATACTAAGAAGAGGTTCACTGGGTCATAAGCAGTTCCACTTATTTTATTTTTTGAAAACCCTTCACACTGTTGTCCATTTTTGCAGGTTGCACCAATCTGCATTCTAACCAAAAGTGAACAAGGGTTCCCTTTACTCCATATCCTTACCAACACTCATTGTTTATGGATTTATTGATGGTAGCCATTCTGACAGGTATGAGATGATATCTCATTGTTGTTTTTATTTATATTTCACTGATGATTAGTGACATTGAGCATCTTTTCATATGTATACTGGCCATCTATATGTCTTCTTTGGAGGACTGTCTATTCAGGTCCTCTGGCCATTTTTATTTGGATTATTTAGGGGGGTTTTGGTGTTGGAGTGTATGAGTTTTTTATAAAATGTGTATATTAACCTCTTAGAGATTTATCATTGGCAAATATCTTCCATTAAGTAGGTTGTCTTTTTGTTTTGTTGATGATTTCTTTGCTGTGCAAAACTTTTTAGTTTGATGCAGTCTTATTTGTGTTTTCTTTTGTTTCCCTTGCCCAAGGAGATATATCAGAAATAGAGATTTTACTGCCTTTGTTTTATTCTAGGAGTTTTATGGTTTTGAAGTTTGCATTTAAGTCTTTAATCCATTTGGAGTTTATTCTTGAATATCATGTAAGAAGGTGGTCTAGTTTCATTTTTTGCATGTATCTGTTCAATTTTCTGAACACCATTTATTGAATAAACTGTATGTTCTTATCTCCTTTGTCAAATATTATTGACCATATAGACATGGGTTTATTTGGAGGCAATCTATTCTGTTCTATTGAATTATATGTCTGATTTTATTCCAGTACCATGCTGTTTTGATTACTATGGCCTTGTAATATACTTTGATATCAAGTAGCATGGTACCTCCAACTATGCTCTTATTTCTCAAGATTGGTGTGGCTATTTGTTGTCTTTTGTTGTTCCATATAAATTTTTATATGACTTGTTATAGTTCTGTGAAATACACCATTGATATTTTTATAGGAATTGCATTGAATCTATAGATTGCTTTAGGTAGTATGAACATTTTATTAATGTTAATCTTTCTATCCATGAGAATGGAATATTTGTATCTTCTTTAATTTCTTTCTTCAGTATCTTATCATTTTCTTTTACCTCCTTGGTTAAATTTATTCCTAGGTATTTTTTGATACAATTGTAAATGGGATTGTTTTCTTAGTTTTCCATATATATATATATATATATATATATATATATATATATATATATCTTTATTTATTTCAGAGAGAAGGGAGAGGGAGAAAGATAGAAATATCAATGGTGAAAGAGAATCATTGATTGACTACCTCCTGCACGCCTCCCACTGGGGATTGAGCCCACAACCCCGGGCATGTGTGGTTGACCAGAATCAAATAGAATCCAGGACCCTTCAGTTTGCAGGCCAACACTTTATCCACTGAGCCAAGTCAGCTAGGGCTTAATTTTCCTTTCTGATAGTTCATTATTGGTGCTTAAAGACACAACTGACTTTTGAATATTTATTTTGTATCCTGCTATTTTACTGAATTTATCAGTTTTAGTAGTTTTGGGGTGGAATCTTTAGGGTTCTTTTTATAATATCACATTATCTGCATATAATGACAGTTTTACTTCTTTGATTTCAATTTGGATTCATTTTATTTTTTCTTCTTCTCTGATTGATGAGGCTAGGATTTCTAGTATTGTATTGAATAAGAATGGTGAAAAGTGGACATCCTGTCATGTTACTGCTCTTCAGAAAAACTCTTTTTTTTTTTAGCTAAAATGACTATTTTTTAATTCCAATATTGTTATTATTTATTATTCTTATAATATTTTTTTCTTTTTCAGAAAAGCTCTTCTGGTTTTTCACTGTTGAGTATGATATTAGCTGTGAGTTTGTCATATCTGGCTTTTATTATGTTGAGGTACGTTCCCTCTATTCCCGATTTGCTGCGAGTTTCATCATAAATGGGTGTTGGATCTTGTTAAATGCTTTTTTCTGCATCTATTGATATGATAATAAGATGTTTATTCTTTATTCTGTTTATGTGGTATATCATATTAATTGATCTGTGAATATTGTACTAACCTTGCATCCTGGAAGAAAGCCCATTTGATTATGGTGTATGATCTTTTTAATGTATTGCTGAATACAGTTTGCTAATATATTGTTGTGAATTTCTGCACCTATCTTCATCAGAGATATTGGCCTGTAATTTTCTATCTGGTTTTGGAATTAGGATAATGCTGACCTCATAAAATGATCTTAGGAGTCTTCTTCCTCTTGAATTTTTTGGCATAGTTTGAGAATGATAGGTGTTAGTTGTTCTTTGAATATATGCTAAAATTCATCTGTGATGCCATACAGTACAGGACTTTTGTTTGTTGGGAGTATTTTTTTAATTACTGCTTTGATTTCATTAGTTGTAATCAGTCTGTTCAAATTTTCTAATTCTTCCTGAATCAGTCTTGGAAGATTGCATGTTTCTAGGAATTTAACTATTCCTTCTAGATTGTCAAATTTGTTGGTATATAACTATTTGTAGTATTTTTTATAATTCTTTGTATTTCTGTGGTGTCAAGTTGTCACTTCTCTTTCATTTCTGATTTTATTTATTTTGGTTCTCTCTCTTTATTTCTTGATGAGTCTGGTTAAAAGTTTATCAATCTTGTTTTTCTTTTCAAAGAACCAGCTCGTGATTCCATTGATTTTCTTGTATTGTTTTTTTACATTCTACTTTGTTTATTTCCACTGTGATCTTTATTATTTCCTTCCTTATATTTATTTTGGGCTTTGTTTGTACTTCTTTTTCAAATTCCTTAGGTGTAAGTTGTGATTGCTTATTTGAGATTTTTCTTGTTTCTTAAGGTAGGCCTGTATTTTCCTTTTCCTGCTGCTTTTGCTGTGTCCCACAGATTTTTTTATTATTGTGGTTTCCTTTCCATTTGTCTCAAAGTATCTTTTGATTTATTCTTTGATCTCTTTGTTAACCCATTCATTCTTTAGTAACATGTTATTTAGCCTCCATGTGTTTGTGTGTTTTTCAGTTTCTTTCTGGTAATTGATTTCTAGTTTCATATCATTGTAGTAGGAGAAGACACTTGATATTATTTTAATCTTCTTAAGTTTATTGAGACTTGTTTTGTGTCCTAATGTGGTATATCCTGGAAAATGTTCCATGTGCACTTGAAAGGAATGTATATTCTACTGCTTTGGGGAGAAATGGTCTGAAAATAACAATTAAATTCATTTGACTTAGTGTTCCACTTAAGGCTGCTATTTCCTTGTTGATTTTCTTTCTGGACAAACTATTCATTGATGTCAATGGGTGTTCAAATCCCCTGTTTTGACTGCATTTCTGTTTACCTCTTCCGTTATGTCTATCAATATTTTCTTTACATATTTAGGTACTCATATTGGGTGCATAAACTGTTACAAGAGCTATTCTCTCTTGTTGTATTTATTATTTTATCATTATATAGTGTCCTTTCTCTCTTAAGATAGGCTTTGTTTTAAAGTCTATTTTGTCTGATAAAAGTAGTGCTATTCCAGCTTTGTTGTTTGTTTCCATTTGCATTAAATAACTTGTTCCATCCTTGTACTTTCAGTCTGTCTGTATCTTTCATTCTGAGTTGGTTGTCTTGTAGACATCATATGTATGGGTCTTATTTTCTTATCCATTCAGCTTTTGATTGGAGCATTTAATGCATTTACATTTAAAGCGATTATTGATAAGTATATATTTATTGCCATTTTATTCTTTATAACTATTTTCCTCTTTTTTTTTTTCTTTCTTCTTCTTAAAGAAGTCATTTAACCTTTCTTATAATACTGGTTTGGTGGTCATAAACTTTTACTCTTTTTATCTGAGAAGATCTTTATTTCTTTTTTAACTTTTTTTTTTCTTTTTACAGAGTAAGGTGGTCTGTTTTTGTGTTTATTTTTAAGTCTTCATTGTTGAAAGTATTACAAATGCCCCACCCCCTTTTTTTTTAAATAAAAGTTTGCTGGCTAGAGTAGTTTCGGTTGTAGGTCCTTGCTTTTCATCACTTTGAATATTTTGTGCCAATCCTTTCTGGCCTGAAATGTTTCTCTTGAGAAATCAACTGACAGTCTTATGGGAACTCCCTTTAGATAACTTTCTGTCTCTCTCTTGCTGCTTTTAAGATTCTCTCTTTGTCTTTAACCTTTGCCATTTTAATTACAATGTGTGTTAGTGTGGGCCTCTTTGAGTTTATCTTATTTGGGACTCTCTGCACTTCCTGTACTTGTGTATATTTTTTCTTCACCAGATTAAAGAAGTTTTCAATCATTATGTCTTCAAATAGGTTACTAATCCCTTACACTCTCTTTTCTTCTTGTGGTACCCCAATTATATGGATGTTGTTACATTTGATGTTGTCCCAGAGATCTCTTAAACTATCCGCATTTTTAAATTATAAAAAGTTTTGCTCCCTTGTCTTCTAAATCTCTGATTTAATCATCTACTTCATCTAATTTACTATTGATTCTTCTTAATGTATTCTTCATTTCAAATATTGTAGTCTCCATTTCTGACTGATTCTTTTCATATTTTTATGTATTTTTTTAAGTTCTCACTGAGTTAATTCATTCTTCTCCTAAGTTCCTTGAGCATCTTTATAACCATTGTTTTGAACTCTGTGTTTGGTAGATTGCTTGCCTCCATTTTACTTGGTTCTTTTTCTGGAGATTTTTCCTGTTCTTTCATTTGGGACATGTTGTTTTGTCTCCCCATTTTGGCTGCCTCTCTGAATTTGATTTTGTGTATTAGGTAGATGTGCTACACCTCTTAGTCTTGTTAAGGTGGCTTTATGTAGTGTCTATATATAAAGGTGGCTTGTTAAGGTTAAGGTGGCTTTATATAGTGTTTTGTTAGTCTCAGTGGTGCAGTTTTCAAGATCACCTAGGATATGTTCTCCAAGAATGTCCTTTGAATAGATTATGTAAATCCTCTTGTGGTAGATGAGTCTTGATTGCTATTGGCCCATGGGTGGGATTAACCCTCAGGCTGGCTGACTATGAGGACCAATCCCAACCACAAAGTGCTATACAATGGCTGATCCCATGAAGCATAATTTGCCCCAGCAGGGTCTCGTGCCTGCTGAGATCTTCCTTTGGATGTGCCACTTGTGAAACTAATTGGGTCACGCTTTTTTGTGGTCTGAATCTTACCACCAGGTGTGTTGTTTCTGAGGCCCTTGGGAGGGACTTTGGTGCAGATAGATGTCCAGCACTGCCTGTGACTATCCTGGGCTATCTGCTTAGAACTATAAACTAACCTGCAGTTGTGCCTGGAAACTAAGTTTGTGTGGGATGGGCCAAGCTGCACACCAAGGCCAACTTCCACCAGCACCAAGCTTGGGGGTAGGTTTGCAAAAGGTCCAAGGCACCACAAGTTCTGCCTCTGTCTGCTGGCCTCCAGTTAGGCTCAGGTGGTACCTGAGTTGCATGAGGTAGGTTCTCAGTGAGTCACCAGGTGAGGGCAACTGGTATTCACCAGGTTGATACAGATTCAAACTCAGTGCCAGTGCTGGGTCTGAGACCACTCAGCAACAGTCTCAGGGTATCCCAAAGCCAGCTGCCACCCACCAAATGTCCACAGTTTTTAGTGGTAGGGCTAGATCTCAGAGAGTCATCAGGGTGACACAGCAGGACAGATCCACTAGCCCTATCCTCCCAACCCCTGGTGCCCTTGCCCTGCTGAGCTCATGCCCTGCAGAGGAGTCAGTTGGCTGTGACCAGCCTGGAATCTCAGTGCAGATTCTCTTAAAAGGCTTTCACAAAGGTCCAAGAAAACAAACCGAGGTTGAGACTGAGTTGTGTGGCTCTAGAGTGGGGGCCATTTTCCCTCACTCACTCAACTAGCTCTACAGTTCCTATAGAGACCCATCCCTTCACATGGTCAAATCTTGGTCTGCTTGGGCCTGATGAATTCTGCTGGCCACAGCACTGGTCAGGCATTAGGGAAAAGGGGTGGAGGATAGAGAGGAGGGATGTTCCTACCCAAGAGCCACACAACTCAGCCTCTGACACCCCTTGAGTTTACCCTCAAGAGCCCTCAAAAAGTCTACAATGTGGGCCCTGTCAGCTGACTCCTCCTCCTCCTCCACAGGGCCTGAGTGTGGCAAGATAGGGTGACAGAAGTGAGGAGGGTGGGACAAGTGTATTCCTTTGTGTGAATTCTGTATGAAGGGGAGTGCTTGACCCAGGAAAGGACATCTGTGTGCTGTGTGGGGGAAGGACTCAGCACAGGGTCCCTGGTGTCTGTCTATTCAGCCCTCTCCCCAGAGCCATAAAACCCCGTCTGTCCTCTCAGAACTCCAGTCCACTCCTATCTGCCAGAGCCCAGAATGAGTGGCTATGAACAAGATTTTGTATGCTGACCCGTTAAGAGGGTGCCTGGGTTTGTAGCAGTCTCTTGTTTCTCCCTGACAGAATCACCTCTGATTTTCACAGCTGGTTGTTGTGTGGGCTCCTCTTATAAACTCTTGTGCTCTGGGATGGGAAACCTAATGTGAGATTGAGAACCCACACTTCTCAGAGTGGACTTTTGCAGCTGAGATATGCTTCCAGATTCTTGTTTGTTCTGATTTTAAAATAAATTAACATTAAACATGTTTGAAGACCCTAAAAGTAGCATGCATCCCATTCCTAATAGAGAAGTTGACCCTCATCAGAATCAGATAGGCTGAGGAAAATCCTAACTCTGTTGCTTTCTCTTCATAGCATCCTGAGTTCCCAAAATCACTGTTTTCTTTTCTCTAAAGTGGGGATAATCTTCAATCTTCTGCCCATGGCTGTTGTGAGGACAGAATGATATTGATGCAAATAATAGGAGCATTTTGCTGCATCCCACAACTTCCTCCCTTTCCTGGCAGACTGATCCTAGATGTCTCCCCTCTGAAATTATAACCACTGGTTCATGTCATAGCCACTAACATGACATTTCCTAGACATCAGATAATTTTTCTCCACTATATGACATTCCCTTTGTTCTTGTCAACATGTTTAGAACATCACTAAAACTTCTCTCTGATGATGTCTACTCCACTTCATATACTTTCCATTGCTGCACAAACACAAGCTAACCTGTCTAGAATACTTCACCTTGAGCATATTTTTAAAAATTTGCTAAACAATAGTGCCACACCAACTATGGGAGACAAAGGAGGAATATACACTGAGTGGCCAGATTATTATGACCTCTGAATGCATAATAATCTGGCCACTCAGTGTATATCCTATATAATGAAAGGCTAATATGCAAATTGTCCCCTTGACCAGGAATTCAACCAGCAGACAGGCCGGCTAACTGCCCATGTCCCCTACCCCTGGCCAGGCAGGCCAGACCCCACCCTTGCACTAATTCATGCACCGGGCCTCTAATATATAAACACTGAGTGGCCAGATTATTATGACCACCCCATCAGTACTACATTGGGCCACCTTTTGCCTTCAATACTGCAGATATTCTTCTTGGCATTGACTCCACGAGATGTTGAAAGGTGATGTGAGGAATCTGACACCATGCCTGATGAATAGCACTGTCCAGTTCTGTGAGATTTGATGGTTGTGGAACCAGCTGCCTGATGGCTCTTCTAAGTTCGTCCCACAAATGCTCATTTGGATTGAGATCTGGTGATTGTGGGGGCCACCTAAGCAAGGTAAAGTCTCCCTCATGTTCTTGAAACCACTCCTGCACAATATGAGCACCATGCCATGGTGCATTGTCTTGTTGGAAAAAGCCATCTCCATTGGCATACACCATCAACATGATAGGATGAACTTGATCAGCAATGATACTTAGGTATGTTGTGCTATTCAGACATTGTTCCACACGAATTAAAGGGCCCAAATCATGCCAGGAAAACACGCCCCAAACCATAACACTGCCCCCACCAGCTTGAAGGGTTGTACTCATGCATGTGGGGTGCATGCTTTCATGCTGTTTCCGTGAAATTCTCATTCTGCCATCTGCATGATGCAATTGGAAACATGATTTAACCGACCACATGACTTTTTTCAGTGCTCGACTGTCCAATCCTTGTGTTCTTGTGCAAATTGGAGACATTTTATCTTGGTAAATGCAGACAGCAAAGGTGTTTGAACAGGCCTTTGGCTTCCATATCCCATACATGCAGTGTACAGCTAATTTGCCTACAAATGTCAGGTGGTCATAATAATCTGGCCACTCAGTGTATATCCAATTAATGGTGAAAATAACCATTGATGTACCAAATAGCATCTTGGGGTCTGTTTTGCTGAGCGATTTATTGATTTTGAAGTGATTATATATATATAACTAGAGGCCCAGTGCACGAATTCATGCATGGGTGGGGTCCAGCCGGCCTGGCCCCAATTGGGGCAGATCAGGCTGGGCCTGTCAGGAGGAGGAGATGGTGGGAGGTTGGCCGGCCAGTCTGCCCCAATTGGGGCTCAATCAGGGCCCGGCCAGCAGGAGGGAGGGGCTGTGGGTGATTAGCTGGTGGGCCTCTCCCCCAGTTGGGGTGGGGAGGCCAATTGAGGGCAGGGATGGCCATGGGGAGGGACTGTGGGTAGTGGGCCTGCCAGCCCCCCCCCCCAATTGGTGTGGGGGGGGCAATCAGGGGTGGAGCTGGCTGGGGGGATGGGCCATGGGCCAATGAGGTGGTGGGGACTGATCAAGGGTGGGCTAGCCATGGGGAAGGGCTAGGGCTATGGGCCAGCCGGCTCCACCCCCGAATGGAGTGGGGAGGGCTGAACAGGGGCCAGCAGCCTGGGGTAGGGGCATTGGCCAGCCAGCCCTGCCCCTGATTGGAGTGGGTGGGCTGATTGGGGTCAGAGCTGGCTGTGGAGAGCAGCCAGGGTCCGATCAGGATGGTGGGGGCCCATTGGAGGCAGGGCAGGCAGTGGGAGGGGCCACAGGCAGTTGGTCAGCTGGCCCTGCCTCTGATTGGCATGGGGGGGCTGATCTGGGGTGGGGCCAGGCAGGGGGAGGGGCTGCAGGAAATTGGCCATCCCCTTCCCTTATTGGGGTGGTGGGGCCCCATCAGGGGCAGGCCAGGGCAGGCCAGGGGAAGAGGGTGGGAGAGGCTGATCAGTGGTGGGCCAGCTCGGGGGAGAGGCCTTGGGAGGTTGGTTAGCTGGCCCCACCTCCCCATCTGGCCATTTTGCTGGCCACAGTGGGCTCATAGTGACTGGTTGTTCTGGTTGTTACAGCATTCCAGTCACTAGCTTTTTATATATATAGATTATATATAATGCAAATGATTCTTGTTCATACAACTGCAAATTAATTGTATCCCAAATGATCATTGTCATCTTGAAAACATTTAAGAAAAAAATTTTTGACATGAAGTTCTTTTCTGATTGTCCTCTTTCTACCAAAGAAGAGGGCAGCAAACACAAAACCGGGCTAAGATTCCATTTAGCAGGACTCCTGTGATTCTGAGTTTGGTTCTCCTACATTCTGCAGAACACATCCTCCAAACATAAACCCATACTCTCCCATAATTATCATGGTGAGAGTGCCACCCATAACAATAATGACATGCATAAGAGAGGGGGACCATAGTGACTCCTACTCAAAATATCCCACATGCTCTTGGTTCCAGCTGTGACAAAGACTTGCAGTTAAATCATCTTCTTGTCCTCACCTTCTTCTCTGCAATGTGGGTGACTTTCAAGCACAGGGTTTAGAAATATATCAACTCCTTTCTGGGCAGGAGGTGAAGAGAAGAATTAATCATCACTAGGCATGAAATGTATTGGTAAAATTTATTACTATCTACAAAGGAACTTGAATTTTCCACAACCATTAGGAATAAGTAAAAAAAAAAAAAATGTTCCTTTGGAGTGACTGTTGTGGAGACATGGAGGATTACAGGAAATCTATAATAATAAAAGTTTAATATGCTAATTAGACCAGACAGCTGAATGACCTTCCAGATGTCATTTCAGATGTCCTTCGGGACAAAACCACCACAGCGGGGGCCAAGGCAGAGGCGGTTAGGGGTAATCAGGCAGGCAGGCGAGCAGTTAGGGATGATCAGGCAGGCAAGCAAGTGGTTAGGGACAATCAGGCAGGCAGGCAAAGGCAGTTAGGGGTGATCAGACAGGCAGGTGAGTGGTTAGGGGCAATCAGTAAGGCAGGCAGAGGGGTTAGGGGCTATGAGGCAGGCAAGCAAGTGGTTAAGGGAGATCAGGCAGGCATGCAGAGTGGTTAGGGGCAGTGAGGCAGGCAGGCAGAGGCATTTAGGGGTGATTAGGCAGGCAGGTGAGTGGTTAGGGGCAATAAGCAGGCAGACAAGTGATTAGGGACAGGCAGGCAGGCGAGCAGTTAGGAACCAGTGGTCCTGGATTGTGAGAGGGATGTCTGACTGTTGTTTTAGGCCATATTGGGCTTAAACTGGCTGTCAGACATCCCCCGAGGGGTACCGGATTGCGAGGGACCCCTCACCCCCCAGTGCACAAATTTCATGCACTGAGCCTCTAGTATACCTGTAAGGACCAGGATAAGAGAGAGACAAAAGAGGAATGGTACACACATTTCTACATAATACCTTTATTGAGATATTATTCATATGTCATAGATTCAACCTTTCAAAATATGAAATTCAGTAGTTTTAAATATATATATGTATATATATGAGAGAGAGAGAGAGAGAGAGAGAGTTGTGCAATCGTCATCACTATCTAATTTAGAACATTTTTATCATCCCTCAAAAAAAGAACAAAAACCTGTTACTCATAAGCAGTCACTTCCTATTTTCTCCTCCCACTGCCCTAGGCAACCAATAATCTTTCTGTGTTTATGGATTTACCTTTTCTATGCATTTCATATAAATAATTCATACAATATGTAGCCTTTTTTGTCTGACTTCTTTCAGTTAGCATGTCTTCAAGATTCATCCAGGTTGTAGCATTTCATTCCTTTTAAACTTCATTCCTTTTTATGGCTGAATAATATTTCATTGCATGGATATACCACATTTTTTAATCCTTCCATCAGTTGCTGGACATTTGAGCTGTATCTACTCTTTGGCTATTATGAAAAACACTGCTGCTATGAGTGTTATGTATGAGTTTTTGTGTAGACAAATGCTTTTATTTCTCTTAAGTATAAACCTAGGAGTGAAATTTCTAGGTTCATGTCTTATATTATAAGGAACTGCCAACTATTCTTCAAAGTGCCTGTATTGTTTTATATTCCTAACTAGAGGCCCAGTGAACAAAATTTGTGCACAGGGAGGGAGGTCCCTCAGCCCAGCCTACACCCTCTCCAATCTGGGACCCTTTGAGGGATGTCTGACTGCCCATTTAAGCTTGGTGGGATCAGGCTTAAACAGGTAGTCGGACATCCATCTCACAATCCAGGACTGCTAGCTCCCAACCGCTCGCCTGCCTGCCTGCCTGATTGCCCCTAACTGCTTCTGCCTGCCTGCCTGATCACCCCCTAACCACTCCCCTGCCTGCCTGACTGATGCCTAACTGCTCCCCTACTGGCCCGATTGCCCCTAGCTGTCCTCCCCTGCAGGTCTGGTTGCCCCCAACTACCCTCCCTTGCAGGCCTCATTGCCCACAACTGCCCTCCCCTGCATGCCTGGTTGCCGCCAACTGCCCTCCCCTGCTGGCCCGGTCACCCCTAACTGCCCTCCCTTGCCAGCTTGGTCGCCCCTAACTGCCCTCCCTTGCTGGCCTGGTCACCCCCAACTGACCTCCCCTGCCAACCTGGTTGCTCCCAACTGCCCTCCCTTGCAGGCCTCATTGCCCCCAACTGTCCTCCCCTGAAGGCCTGGTTGCCCCTAACTGCCCTCTCTTGCAGGCCTGGTCCCCCCCAACTGCCCTCCCCTGCAGGCCTGGGTCCCCCCCCCAACTGTCCTACCCTGCAGGCCTGGTCTCCCCCAACTGCCCTCCCTTGTAGGTCTGGTCCCTCCTAACTGCCCTCCCCTGCTGGCCTGATTGCCCAAAACTGCCCTCCCCTGCCAGCCATCTTGTGGTGGCCATCTTGTGCCCATATGGAGGCAGCCATCTTTGACCACATGGGGGCGGCCATCTTGTGTGGTGAAGTAATGGTCAATTTGCATATTACTCTTTTATTAGATAGGCTAGGGGGCCAGTACACGAATTCGTGCACCTTGAAAGGAACTGTGGGCCACGAAGCTGCGTTGGGCACAGGGACGGGTCTCGGCCCATCTTCCATGCCTTCTGCCAGCAGCCCCACTCCTGCCACCACAACCACTCCCACATGCTACCAGCGCCAACCCCGCTGGCGCCCACTGATGACATGGAGCAATTACAGCCAGCACCAGCAGCAGATGTGAGCGGTAGCTGCCGTCCCTGATCACCCCTCAGGAACAGAGGGAGGTGGAGAAGCCCTGAGGGTTGATCAGGGCCAGAAGCCACCGCTCACACCCACTGACGGCACCAAGCAATCGGGGATGATGCCCACAGTGGGTGCTAGTGGTAGCTCAGACACCAGCGGCAGGTGCGAGTGGGGACATCACCGCCAGTGGGTGTGAGTGGCAGGCAGTCCAGTGCCAGCAGTGGGTGCAAGCAGGGCCGGCACTGGCAGTGGTGCAAGTGGCAGCTCTGGCACTGGCAGCAGATGTGAGCGGGGCCATCACCAGCAGCGTGTATGAGCAGGGCCATCACTGGCAGTGGGTGTTAGTGTGGGAGGGACCACAGTGCATGGGAGCAAAGAATTTTCAGTAACCACCAGAGGCTCGCCCCTATGACAGCGACCAGTGCCCCACCTTGGTCTGGTGCTCCCGCTCACCTGCTCCATCATCCCACCGCAGCCAACGCCTGCCATGTTCTGCACTCTGCCGCCTGCTGCTGACACCTGCCATGTTCCCCTGGTGGTCAGCACACATCATAGCGACCGGTTGTTAGGTTTTTTGGTTATTCTGCCATTTGGTCTATTTGCGTATTAGGGTTTTATAAGTATAGATCAGCAAAGTAAGAGGGTTCTAATTTCTCTACATCCTTGACGCTTATTATTTGCCTCCTTGACTGTAGCCATTCTAATGGGTGTGAAGTATCTCATCGTGGTTTTCGTTTTCATTTCCCTAATAGCATACGGTTTTGAGCATGCTTATTGGTCATTTATATATCTTGTTTGAGTAAATGTGTATTCAGATCATTTGCCCATTTAAAAAAAACTTGTGTTATTTTTCTTTTCATTATTACATTGTAAAAGTTCTATATTTATTCTGGACACAAGTCCCTTATTAGACATATGATTTGCAAATATTTCTCCGATCATATAGATTGTCTTTTCATTTTCTTGATGGTGTCTTTTCCATAACAAACATTTTTAATTTGGGTCAAATCCTATTTATCTTTTACTTTGGGCACTTGTGTTTTGCTGTTTTATCTAGGAAGGCTTTGACTAATTCAAGAATATAAAGATTTACTTCTATGATTTCTTCTGATACTGTTATAGTTTTAGCCCTTATATTAAGGTTTATGGATCATATGGAGTTAACCTTTTTGTATTTAATTTTTTCTATGTGGATAACCACTTGTCTCGGCACCATTTGTTGAAAAGATTATTTTTTTACCTATTAAATTATCTTCACACCACAAATGCTAGGATTTGTTCCTGAACTCAAAATTATTTTCCATTGATCTACATAGCTATTATTATACCACACTGTCTTGCTTTCTGTGGTTTTGTAGTTAGCTTTGAAGTCAGAAAGTGTGAGTCTTCCAACTTTGTCCTTCTTTTATGAAATTGTCCCTGGCATTTCCATAAAAGTTTTAAAAAAAAATAGACAGCTGGGATTTGGGGATTTTGATAGGGATTGCATTGAATTGGTAGATAAGTGAGGGGAGGCTTGGGGAGTATTTTCCATCTTAACAATAAATATTAACTACTTCAATCTATAAGCATGTAATGTCTTTCCAAGAATTTAGGTCTTCTTTAATTTTTTACAATTAATTTTTATCGTTTTCAGTGCACAAGTCTTACATTTCTGTTATTAAATTTATCCTGCAGTATTTTATCATTTTTGATACTATTATAAGTAAAATTGTTTTTTAACTTCCTTTTCAGATCGTTCATTGCTGGTGTATAGAATAAATTAACCTTTGTATGTTGATTTGTACCTTGCCAGCTTGATGAGCTCATTTATTAGTTCTAAATTTATTTTGTGTACTAGAGGCCCGATGCATGAAAATTCATGCAAGAGTAGGCCTTCCTTCCCCTAGCTGTCAGCACCGGCTTCCCTCCAGCACCTGGAACCCGGGCTTCCCTTCTCCGGCCACCCACAGGCACCCGGGACCCGGGTTGGCTTCCCACCGGCCCTGGCTTCATCAGGAAGAACGTCCAGAATGACGTCTGGAAGACGTCCCGTCTAATTAGCATATTACCCTTTTATTATTATATATTATTTAGGATTTTTACATATATATATGACATGCCACCTACAAATAGAAATAATTTTACTTCTTTCTTCCTAATCCAAATGCCTTTACCTCTCTTTCCTGTACAATTACCCCTGACTTGATCCTCCATTGCGATGTTGAATAGAATTGATGAGAGTGAGCCTCCTTGTTTTATTCCCGATTTTAGGGGGAAATACTCAGTATTTTACCATTTAGTATAATGTTAGCTATGAATTGTTTTGTAGGTATTCTTTAACACATTGAGGAAGTTCTCTTACAAATTTAGTTCATTGGTGTTTTTATTATGAAAAGGTGTTGGATTTCGTAAACTTATTTTCTCCATCCATTTAGATGATCCCATCATTCTTATAATCTATTCTGTTATTATGCTGTATCATATTGATTGCTTTTTCAATAAATCAACCTTATATTCCTTGGATAAAATCTACTTGAATTAATCCTTTTTACATGTTGCTGTACTTAGCTTACTTTTATTTTGTTGAGAATTTTTGTGCCTCTTTTTACCCTAGTACAGTGATGGCTAACCTATGACATGCGTGTCAGTACTGACACGCGTAGCCATTTCTGATGACACGTGGCCGCATGCCGAGGATGAAACATTTGCGACTAGAGTCTTTGAATTAGTTTTTTCCTCAAAGTGACACACTACCTGAGTTATGCTCAGTTTTTTGGCGAAGTTTGACACACCAAGCTCAAAAGGTTGCCCATCACTGCACTAGTATAAGAGATTATTATCTGTAGGATGTTTTTTTTTTTCCTTGTGATGTTTTATCACACCTTGTGATGTGATGTAATGTTTTATCTTGTGATGTTCTTTTCCTCCCTTTCATCTACCTATTCTCTTACTACGTTCATCTCCTTGACAGTGACTGTAGGAGAAATAAGAAAGAAAAAAATATTATCTGTTTAGATATTGCAGACTCCTTTAGATTTTACTATCCTGTAGTATCTGGTTTCCTTCTAGTTACTGCTCCTCCACTTGAAAACTACTGAATGACAGAGAAACATAAAAGGAGGTGGGGAGTGAAAGACTGCTCCAGTAGGATCTCCTTCCACTTCTGGGGCCACATGGAGAAAGAGTGAACATATAAAATTTCACTATGGGCCTAGCCCATGTGGGCATCTTAAAGCCCTTACAGAGAGTAACTGTTAGTACTTCAGCAGAATGGAGAACATAAAATTCAACATTTTCTTCTTCCTTAAAATTGTGCAGAGGAAGAGAAATACTATTTCTTCCAAGAAAGTTAACTGTGAGTTTGTTAACTGTGCAAACCTGAGATGATCATTTAAATTCATTCAATAATTTCTCTTACAGTATTCTTAAAATCTGTTATTTTTATTAAAATAACATTAGAGTATTGATGTCTAAGGCTTTGAATGAGCCTTTCAAATTGATTGTAATCTTGTTCTTTTGGCATGTCAATGCCTATATTAAAATATTTTGCCTGATTTATTTACTTATAAGCTGGTTATTTTGGAATAATTTTTTACTTACAGAACAATTGCAGAAATAGTACAAAGAATTAATATTTTACCATATTTGTTTTATCTATGTTAAGGCTTTCAACAAAACAGTGATCACTAGGGTGGATTATAGAACAGGATTTTTATTTCATGAAGTGACAGGCAATCAATGAATACTAAAATGTAAAGCCTTGATAGGGCAGCTTTGTTGATATTCACAACTCATTTCCAAATTTCTTAATCCACTGGTTCTTCTTTTCCATGTTAATTTTGTTTGCTTCTTGAACTCTGTTTCAGAAAGCCCTAAAAATGTCTGTTTTGTCCACTGAAAAATACTGAAGGACCTAAAAGGCCTATTCTCATTATTGTATAATTAAAACTAAAGCAAGTCTTACTTGTCAATCTGGTATCGTATGCCACACATAGGAAGCCCATGTGTTCCTCTAGAATGGTAGGCCAGGCATTCTTGCTTCTAATAAAGTATTCTATAAAGGAGGGCTGATATTCATATATCAGCATGCAGAGCTTAACCCAGATATTAAATGAGTTAAAGAAACTTTCACTTTCTACCTGATAGTGACAAAGTAATTGTCAGAACAAGTAAAATAACAAAACTCAAAAATATTTGGCATGTCATGAAATGTTTATTTTCTAGTTTGAGAGAAAAAAATAATAACATTACTTGGATACCATAATTGCTTTTCTTTTTCCCTTTCTTTCTTGTTCATGGCCCTAGTTGCACAGAATTAGATTAGTCATAATCCATGCCTCATGATACACTCTCAACACTGATCCATACTTCCCCCTCTTTTATTAATTTACTCATTTATTATGTGTAGGAATCTGAAAACACTCATGAACCTATACAGAGCCAATACTTTGGCAATAATTTAATTCTAGTGTTTTGGTCCTTTCCTATCTTATATCTCTGCCTCCCCCAACCAACATTTAGGATGATAAAGCTTGTGTTCATCATTCCCTTGCCTTCCCTTTAAATTTAGTGTTGTTGTTTTTTTCCTTTGCATCTCTTTATTAGCAGATCAATTTATTTTACTAAATTCTTCCCAGAACATTTACTAAGTTCTTCCCAGATCCCATTCAGATATGCCTTTCACATCATTGTATTTTAGAGAATGTTTTCTCTGATCAGTATTGGAGTCATCAATCTTCCTTTATTTTTATTACTGGCAAGGGCAGAAAAAAATCTAATTTCACTGGACAATAAAACCAAGCAAGAAGTACTTTCGTGGGTTGTCTTGGTTACTTCATGTTGGGTCTTTTCATGACACACTCGCTTTGGGTGGCAACTCCTCCACTTACTGAATAGTGCCTGTGGCTAGCCGAGCTTCGTGATAATCAGCTCCGTGAGTTTCCTTTCTGAGAACTTCTTTGTGTGATGGCTGAATTATGAGTCCACACTGAGGAAGTTTTAAAGAGGTGAGGCTCATGTTGGAGGCTTTTGGCTGTATTGTCCAATCCATTGAAGTCAATGGAAGTCGGTTCAACAGGAAGGGAGTATGTCACAGGGTAGTAGAAAGAATACTGGCTTCAGAGCTTGGAGATGTGAATTACAGTTTCAGTTCTGCTGCTCACTAGCTGTGTGACCTTGGGCAAATGGTTTTTAGCAGTCTGGAGCTCAGCTTCCTCTTCTGTAGAATAAACACTTAAACCAAATAATTTCTAAGGGACCTTTCAGATAAGGAACCTGGGGAAAGAGTGGTTAAGTAACCAGTTTAAGGTTTCGCTGCTCCTCCTGCACTCAGTTGGAGAGTCGACATATTCCACTGAGCTCCTACAATGTGCCAGGAATACAGGGGTGAACAAAACACTTACAGTTCCTGGCCCAGGAATTCAGAGTCCTGGCATAATGGGAAGTACTATATATGGTGTTTTTCAGTCAGTCTCACTAAGTTGAGATCTGCTTATGGGCAAGGACACATGTTAAGACTCTCTTGACAGTAAGCAACACAAGCACACTGGAACTAACTCAAGCAAAAGGGAAGACTTATTGTAAGATCTCAGGGGCATGGAGTATTTCATGAAAATTTTAATGGATAGAATCAGGCCATAATAAGAGACTAGATTCATTAACTTGAGTGTAGAGGGGAGCCCAGGAGGTCATTTTTATCTCATTCCTCCTTGTTAGCCTACTTTGTTCTTTATTTTTGCAGTAGCTGCTACTTGTCAGAAAGTAACTTTGACAGCCACACTGTTTTATATGGAAGGAGACAAACTCTTTTTTTTCTCAGTCTCAATTCTGAATTCTTAGGAAAGAACTGTGATTGGCCAATTTTGTGTCAGCCACTCTTCCCCCACCCCTGAAATCCACTGTGGTCAAGTTGGAGTGGAGATTGGGGAGGTTATGTTGTACAAATAATATCTCTTGTTCTTCTACCACGAAGTAGGATGGGAGATACATGCCTAGAAAAGGTCTCCCAGCCTCCAGCTCTAACAGATGCCCATGGTTAATGCTGGCTTACCCATCTCTTGGGGCTGGGCTCTACTCATGCTTTTAAAATGAATACACAGAGAAACCAGGTGTGCAATCAACATATTTACTTGAATACTAATAAAGACATATCAAAGATCTTAGCTTGGACCCAAGTTCCAAATAGTCTTTAATTTGACTAACTGCCCATCCACATGCAGGACAGCTGTAGGCTCTACCCCTCCCCGCGCAAGGGCAGCACCTGGCTCCTTGGGCTCCCAGGAGAGGAGGAGGTCAGGTGCATCCTGTGGTCCAGCTGCTTTGAAAAATGATGAGAGAGAGAGAGAAAAAAAAAGAGAGAGAGCACCAAGGAGAGAGAAGGGAGTGGGAGCAGTGACCTTTATCAGTAAACCCTGACTGTAATGGGTAGCACAAGTAGTCATCCTTGCTGAGGAGTGAGAGAGGGGATAAAGAGAAGTGGGAAATATTCTTTCCAGTACTTCTTAAAGGTCAGAAGTCCCATTTCCCTGGGCTGATGCAAGAGCAGCTGGGGACAGTGGGGGTGTCTCTCTTTGATCATTCCGTAGGTCAAGGAGAATGTTATTATGAGCTAACACTGAAACTAGGCTTTGCCGAATGGGTCTTTGCCCCTAAGGCACCAAAATTTCAGAGCCCAACATGTTTTGTTTCTTTGTTTTATTTTGTTTCCCTTTATTGATTAAGGTATTACATATGTGTCCTTATCCCTCCATCGCTCCCCCCCGCCCCCGCCACTCATGCTCTTACCCCCCAGGTGTCTGTGTCCATTGGTTAGGCTTATATGCATGCATAAAAGTCCTTTGGTTGATCTCTCCTCCTTACCCCCACACTCCCCTACTTTCCCTTTGAGGTTTGATGGTCTAATCGATGCTTCTCTGTCTCTGCATGTTTTGAATAATAATTTGAAAAGACTGTACATGCAATTGAATCCCACCTCCTCAACAAATGCTCTACTACCAGCACGATGGCCTCACCGAAAGAGACCATGAGCCCAGCTCCAGCCTCAGGCCAGCTTGGACACAAGCTGATGGGACTGGAGACCCAGTGTCCCTCTCTGGGTATGATGAGTGGTCCTGGCTTCCTCTTGCTTCCACTTTTCCTGACACATACCCCAGGGCTTCTTTTAATTTCAGGGATTCTTCATGTTGCTTGTCCCTAGCAGCAAACTTGGTGGTTAAGGAGCTGAAGGCAGAAGAGTTTCACTAAGTACTAGAATTCTTTCAATAGTAATTTATTGATCAGTTACTATGTGCTATTATAACTGCTAAGTATGCATTACTGAACAAAACAGTTTACATTCTAGGTCCTGGTGACCATGATGAACAAGTAATGTTTAATAGTAATTTTTCTTATTCCTGTTTGCCTTTTACATGCTTGCACATACACCAGCCTGTTGTAGCTACTTTGAGGATACTCACTAAGACAGCTAGTTCTTCAAGGAGTGATTGCTTCAGGGAGGCGTGAATAACAGATCAGATACCAACACAGATGTGCACAATTGGTTTAGTGGCCATTCAAGCTGTGCAATGGACACTTTCATATTAAAGCTTCTATTTTTACAGGAAGTACATTCTAACCACAAACTGATTTCTTTGTAATAGTTAACAATAAACCTTGAACTTACATTTCTGCTTGGTTTTAATCACATAGACAAAAAAGCAATAGTGAATGTTTGGGTCCTTTTTTAAAAAACAAAGACAACTTTGTGAAAAATATGTATTAAACTTATTTATAATTCATTTGACACTGATCTGTATCCAGTGATAACTGCTTCTTGGAACCCATATCCTCTGGCTACCTCGGGGACCCTTTTTCCCTTACTGGTTCTTCATAAACAGCCATTTATTCATTTTGTAACCCAAAGAAAAGGCACTTTTATCGGGTTCTAGCCTATTGTGTGTATGTTGACTCATAGACACAGCATAGGGAGGAAGTTGAGACACCACCCAGGCCATTCTTCCCTGCAGCATGGCTGAGAGATGGTCATCTACGTGCCGCTGTGGGCCTCCAATGAGCACACACACATCACTCTGGGAAGAAATGACCTTCCCCATTGTCAGGAAGCAATAGTTAGAAAGTTCCTCCTGTGATAAGAATTTGTCTCCCTGCAGCTTCAACCACTGGATTAACGAAGAACCTGTTTGTGCCCTCTTGAGTAAATGGGCCCTCAGATATTAATGCAACAGAGGTTGCAAATTGACTCATGCTGGGAGTTTTATTTCTTCTGCACAAGGTTTTAATTTTTAGGATAATTGCCAACATGTGAAAGTTGGAAGATTTCATATAAACCAGATTTCAAGCTACTTTTTATAAGACTGGAAGATCTGGTAAGCCCAGGTCTTCATTTTTCTGCTTCATGAATAGGCCCTGCACCTACACTGTCTCTCTCACACCTCTTTTCCCAACTGCCCCCCACCAGTTCTTAAATGCCATTGCTCCAAGACTCCTCACCAGGACCAGTGTCCTCCTGTGGATGTTCGGCAGTCATGCCAAGAACTAAACAGGCCTTCAGTTGCTTTGGGGAATGCTGGCCGTAATGCATTGCTCCTTCCTGTGTGGCTGCTGCCCTTCTATTCCTTCAACTTCAAGTCATGTCCCTTTGTGCTGTTCTCATTATTCATTTGCTGAGCGCTTTGGCCAATTAACACCTCCCAGTTCTTGATTAGATCAATGCTGTTATTTGAGTTCCCCACCATTCACATCATTTTTAAAATTTAAATGCAGAATTTTTTAATACATCTATTTTATCTCATTGGTTTAAGGCTCAAACTGTAGATTATCAGAAAACATTTATAATTTCTTAATCTGTCATCCAATGTATTCTGATTCTGTCTTCTACGCATTTGATACAATAAATGATCACTGTGGGCCAATGTACAAGTTATCAACTAAATGCGACATGAGCCATAGCTGGTTTGGCTCAGTGGATAGAACATTGACCTATGGACTGAAGGGTCCCAGATTCGATTCTGATCAATGGCACATGCCAGAGTTGTGGGCTCAATCCCAAGTAAGGGGCATGCAGGAGGCAACCGATCAATAATTCTCTCTCATCATTGATGTTTCTATCTATCTCTCCCTTTCCCTTCCTTTCTAAAATCAATAAAAAATATATATTTAAAAATAAATAAATAAATACTACGTGAAACCATTCTCCTGGTTTTCAGTGTTTCAATGATTCATTAATCAAGACTCCTTTTGGAAATGGATATTTAACTAACTTTTGGAGGTATTTGTGTGTGTGTGTGTGTGTGTGTGTGTGTGTGTGGTGTGTATTAGAGAGAAGGAAAGAGAGGGGTGGGAATGAATTGCAAATTTAATTGGCCAGTTCATTGTTCAGTTATGGTGGAGAGGATCATGTAGAATACATTGGTTCAGAAACAGATAAGTAAACTGCAGGTTTAAATTATACCATTGAATTCTTGTATTAAAGATCCACAAATAAAAATAAAGAATTAGCCAAAACCGGTTTGGCTCAGTGGATAGAACGTCAGCCTGCGGACTAAAGGGTCCCAGGTTCGATTCCGGTCAAGGGCATGTACCTTGGTTGCGGGCACATCCCCAGTAGGGGGTGTGCAGGAGGCAGCTGATCGATGTTTCTCTTTCATTGATGTTTCTAGCTCTCTATCCTTCTTCCTTCCTCTCTGTGAAAAATCAATAAAATATATTTTAAAAAATAAAGAAAGAAAGAAAGAATTAACTGTTGTTGGGGAGTCCCCAAGACCACCCTCAGGTTCAATAATTCATTAGAACTCACAGAAATGAATTTGACAAAGCTGTTTTACTTATGATTACAATTTATTACAGCAAAAGAATACAAATTAAAATCAGCAACAGAAAAACACACATAGCTCAGAATGGCAGGACACCAGGCGTGAGCTTCCAGGTGTCTCTTCCCAGAGAAGTTTTATTGATAGCTTATTTTGTTAATCCAAAAAGATCCTTCAGGAAATTAATTTAAATTTTTTATTTTTTGTATTACAGTTTCAGGTGTACAGCACACTAGTTAGAAATGTATGTAACTTACGAAGTGATCACCCCAATAATTATAGTACCCACCTAACCTCATACATAATTATCACAATGTTATTGACTACATTACATCACCATGACAATTTCATAACTGCAAACGTGTACTCCTCAATCCTTTCATATTTTTACCCAGCCCCCCAAATACCCTTCCATCTTTTACTTAGCATAATACTCTCTAGGTTCATCCATGATGTTTTAAATGGTAGCATATTGTTATGGCCAAATAATATTTTATTGTGTATATTGTCAAAATAAGAAACATACAAACCTGTAGAGAATTTTTATCAGTTTATTTGAGCCAAACTGACAACAATTGCTGGGAAGCAAAATCTCAACAGATTTGAGAAAATGCTCCAGAGAATGGCAGTTTTGCTGTTTATTTTATACATTACAATCAAAGGAGGAGGTATAAGGAGGGTTACATGAAATCCATCAGTGGTGATTAGGAGGCAGGAGAAAGAAAAACAGGAAAATCTCTGAGATTTTGAGTAAAAATCTCTGGATAAAGAGTAAAACGGAGATACCATACTTCTTTTATATTGGAGGGCACAGGATAGTTAATTAATATAATAGCACATAGAAATGGTAATTGGACAACAAGATAACAAGTGGTCTCCTGTTCTGGTGGCTGGTTGTGCCTTGAGGGGTCTGGAATAAGGGGGCTACTCTGACACTCCAATGGTATGTTATCATAGATGCAAAAAGACAATAGACAGTATCAGTTAAGGTAAAGATGACCTTTGTCAAAGAAGATATCGGCCTAGGCCATGACTACTTTTTAGTTAGAAAGTTTTAATTTCAGACTATCCTATGTGGTCACTTTAGGTCTCTGAGTTTGTAATACCCACCATGCAGGCCTCCTTTGGGCTTGTCAGGTTTAGTATGTGGTCCCTTTTTTGTCACAATATGTACCACCTCTTCTTTATCCAATCGTATATTAATGGACACTTAGTTTGCTTCCATAGTTTGGCTATTGTATATAATACTACAATAAACAAAGGGGTGCATATATCTTTTCAAATTAGTGTTTGGGGTTTCTTTAGATAAAGAACTGGAAATAAGATTGCTGAAGCATATGATAGTTCTACTATTAATTTTTTGAGGAACCTCCATGTTGTTTTCCATAATATCTGCATCAATTTGCAATCCTACCAACAGTGCACAAGAGTTTCCTTTTCTCAACAACACTTGTTGTTTGTTAATTTATTGATGGTAGCCATTCTGATAGGTATGAAGTGGTATCTCATTGTGGTTTTAATTTGCATTTATCTAATTACTAGAGGCCCGGTGAGGGGCAGGAGGTGACCCAGCGATCAGGGGAAGGCAACGCCGCCATCACACCTCTGCTGCTGCTACTGCCAGCAGCGCAAGCCTCAGCCGGTCCTCGTTACTTGAGCCTCAGGTGGCCCTGGGCGGATGGGTAGCTGACATCCAAGGCCTGCCTGCACCTCGGGCATCAGCTGGGCAGCCACAATCCGAGGCTTGCCTATGCCTCAGGCGTTGGATTGGCAGTTGCCATCCAAGGCTTTCCTGCACCTTGGGCTGGTCCTGGGTGCTGGGGGGGCTGAGGGTGGGTACGGTCACACCATGCACCTACAAGCCACCCCCCTCCCCAGCTGGAATGAAAGGACTGTGGGACTCCAGTGGCAGGCACAGGGAGCATCCGGACCCACCTGAGGGTGAAGCCGCACTGCATACCTGCCACCCCCCAGCAGAGCTGAAAGGACTGGGGGGACTCCAGCGGGGCTGAGGGGACTGGGCACCACCATCTTTGTGATGGTGTGATGGTCAATTTGCATATTCCCTCTTTATTAGATAGAATTAGTGACATTGAGCATCTTCTTATATGTCTATTGGCCACCTGTATGTTCTCTTTGGAGAAATGTCTATTAAGATCCTCTGCCCATTTTATAATCATATTGTTTTTGTGCTAAGTTCTTTATATATTTTAGATATTAATCCCTTATTGGATATTTCATTGGCAACTATCTTCTCTCATTCATTAGGTTGTCTTTTCATTTTATTGATGGTTTTCTTTGATGTGTAAAATGTTAGTTTGATTTAGTGTCATTGTTTATTTTTTCTTTTTTTTCCAAAATAAAAATTACTAAGATTAATATCAAGGAGTTTACTGCCTATGTTTTCTCCCAGGATTTGTATGGTTTCAGGTCTTAAAATTTAAGCCTTTAATCCATTTTGAGGTTACTCATTTATATGATGTAAAAAAGTGATCTAATTTTGCTCTGGCTGGTGTGGTTTCGTGGTTATAGCATAGGCCTGCTCACTGACAGGTCTTGGGTTTAATTCCCGGTCAAGGACATATACCTGAGTTGCAGGTTCTATTCCAGGCCCTGGTTAGAGTGTGTGCAGGAGGCAACCAATCAATGTGTCTCTCACATCAATGCTTCTATCTCTATCCCTCCTCCCACCCACTTCCACTTTCTCTAAAAATTAATGGGGAAAAAATATCCTTGGGTAAGTATTCACATATACACACACTCACACAAAAGTGATCTAGTTTTATTTTTTTGCATGCATCTGTCTTTACTCCATTGTATATCCTTGCCTGCCTTGTCAGACATTAGTTAAAGGTATTTACTGCCTATGTTTTCTCCCAGGATTTGTATGGTCTCAGGTGTTAAAATTTAAGCCTTTAATCCATTTTGAGGTTACTCTTTTATATGATGTAAAAAAGTGATCTAATTAGTTAAAGGTATAGGTATGGGTTTATTACTGGGTTCTTTATTCTGTTCCATTGGTCTATGTGAATCTTTATGCCAGTTCCATGCTATTGTTTTAATTACTATAACCTTATAGTATAGTTTGATAACACAGAGTGTTATACCTCCAACTTGTAATTTCTCAGGTTTGATTTGACTATTCGGGTCTTTAATGGTTCCATGTAAATTTTTATTTATTTTTTAAATTAAATCTTTATTGTTTAAAGTATTACATCTGTCCCCATTTTTCTCCCATTGATCCCTTCTAGCCTGCCCCAACCCCCACCTAGGCCTTCACCACCCTATTGTTTGTGTCCATGTGTTATGCATACACACATACAAGTTTTTTTGTTGATCTCTTCCCAGCCTCCCACTCTCCCATGCATACCCTCTGAGATTCCACAGTCTATTCTTTGATTCTATGCCTCTGGAGCTATTTTGTTCATAAGTTTATTTTGTTCATTAGATTCCACATATGAGTGAGATCAATGAAATACTGTCTTTCTCAGACTGGCTTATTTTACTTAGCATGAAACTCTCCAGGTCCCTTCCATGCTTACTCAAAGGGTAAGAGATCCTTCTTTTTTACAGCTGCATAGTATTTCATGGTATAAATATACCACAGCTTTATTACCCATTCATCTACTGATGGGCACTTGGGCCGTTTCCAAATCTTAGCTATTGTAAATTGTGCTGCTATGAACATAGGGGTGCATGCATTCTTCCAGCTTGGTGTTTTGAATTTCTGAGGATATATTCCTAGAAGTGGGATCACTGGGTCAAATGGAAGTTCCATTTTTAATTTTTTGGAGGAAACCCCATACTTTTTTTCATAATGGCTGCACCAGTCTGCATTCCCATCGCACTGTACTAGGGTTCTCTTTTCTCCATATCCTCGCCAGCACTTGTCATTTGTTAATTTGTTGGTGGTAGTCATTCTGACAGGTATGAGGTGATACCATATTGTCCTCATTGTCATTTTAATTTGCATCTCTCAAATGATCAGTGACTTTCAGCATTTTTTCATATGTCTCTTGGCCATCTGTATGTTTATTTTGGAGAAGTGTCTATTTTGGTCTTTGGCCATGTTTTAATTGGATTGTTTACTTCATTTTAAGTTGTATCAGTTCTTTATATATTTTGGATATTAACCATTTATCAGATGTATCATTGCCAAATATGTTCTCCCATACAGGGGGCTGGCTCCCTTTTCATTTTGATGCTGGATTCTTTTGTTGTGCAGAAGCTTTTTATTTTGATTAGTCTCACTTGTTTATTTTTTCCTTTGTTTCTCTTATCCTAGGCAATGTATCTATGAAAATATGCTAAGAGAGAAAGAGATTTCTGAGATTTTGCATGCCTATGGTTTCTTCTAGGATTTGTATGATTTCACAACTTACATTTAAATCTTTTATCCATTTTGAGTTTATGTTTGGATATGGTGTAAGTTGGTGGTCTAGTTTCATTTTATTGAATATATTTATCCAATTTTCCCAACATTATTTATTGAAGAGACTGTCTTGATTCCATTGTATGCTCTTGCCTCCTTTGTCGGTTAATTGACATTATAGTTTGGGTCAATTTCTGGGGCCGCTGTTCTATTCCATTGATCTATATGCATGCTCTTATGCCTGTACCAGGCTGTTTCGATTAAAGTAGCTTTGTAGTAAACGATTATCTTGTATTGTGATCTCTTCAACTTTGTTTTACTTTCTCAAGATTGCTGCAGCTATTTGGGATCTTTTTTGGTTCCATATACATTTTTGGAGTGTTTGTTCTAGATATTTGAAATATGCTGTTGGTATTTTAATAGGGATTGCATTGAATCTGTAGGATTGCTTTGGGTAGTATGGACATTTTAATGATGTTAATTCTATCAATACATGAACACGGCATATTCTTCCACTTATTTATATCTTCCTCTACCTCTTTTTCTAACGTCCTGTAGTTTTCCAAGTTCTCGTCTTTTACCTCCTTGGTTAACTTTAGTCCTAGGTCTCTTAATCTTTTTGTTGCAACGGTAAATGGGATTGTTTATTGTTTGTTTTAGTTTCTCTTTCTGAGAATTCATATTAGTGTATAAAATGCCATTGATTTCTGGGTGTTAGTTTTGTATCCTGCCACATTGCCAAATTCATTTATTAAATATAGTAATTTTTTGGTGGCATCTTTAGGATTTTCTGGGTAAAATATCAGGTCACCTGTGAAAATGAGAATTTTGCTTCTTTCTTTCCTTTGGATGCTTTTTATTTCTTCTTCTTGTCTGATTGCTATGGCTAGCACTTCCAGTACTATGTTGAATAAGAGTGGTGAAAGTGAACATCCTGTCTGTTCCTCTTCTTAGGGAAAATGGTTTTAATTTTTGCCAATTGAATATGATGTTCTCTATAGGTTTGTCATATATGGCCTTTATAATGTTGAGATATGATCCCTCTATTCCCAATTTACTGAGAGATTTTGTAAAAAATGGGTTTTGGATTTTGTCGAATGCTTCTTCTGCATCTATTGATATCATCATGTGATTTTTGTCTTTTAATTCATTTATGTGATGTATCACATTTATTGATTTGCAAATATTGTACCATCCTTGCATCCCAGAGTAAACTCCACTTAGTGTATGATCTTTTTAATATATTCTTGGGTCTGATTTGCTAATATCATGTTGAGGATTTTAGCATTTATGTTCATTAGGGATATTGGCCTGTAATTCTCTTTCTTTGTCATGTCTATCTGGTTTTGGAATTAGAATAATGCTGGCCTCATAAAAGAAGTTTGGAAGTGTTACTTCCTCCTGGATCTTTTGGAATACTTTGAGAAGGATGGGTGTTAGTTCTTCTTTGAATGTTTGGTAAAACTCCCCTGTGAAGCCATCCAGACTAGGGATTTTGTTTGCTGAGTGTTTTTGATTACTGCTTCTATTTCATCAGTTGTTTGGCCTCTTCAGGTTTTCTGATTCAGTATTGGGAGATTGTATTTTCTAGGAATTTGTCCATTTCATCCACATTGTCCAGCTTGTTGACATATAGTTGTTCACAGTACTTTCTTACAATCCTTTGTATTTCTGTGGTGTCATTTGTAACGTTTCTGCTTTTGTTTCTGATTTTATTGGTTTGGCTCCTCTCTCTTTGTTTCTTGATGTGTCTGGCTAACAGTTCATCAATCTTGTTTATCTTTTCAAAGAACCAGATCTTGGTTTCAATAATTCTTTGTATGTTGTTTTTTGTTGTTTTTGTTGTTGTTGTTGTTTGTTTTTGTTTGTTTTGTTTTTAGTCTCTGTGTCACTTATTTCTGCTCTAATCTTCATTATTTTCTTCCTTCTACTTAGTCTGGGCTTTTCTTGTTGTTCTTTTTCTAATTCTTTAAGAATTGATTATTAATTTTTCTTGTTTTTTGAGGTAGGCCTGTAGTGCTATGAACTTCCCTCTTGGGACTGCTTTTGCTGTGTCCCAGAGATTTGCAGTTGTTATGTGTTCATTTTCATATGTTTCCAGGAAATTTCTGAAATCTTCCTTGATCTCATTGGTAACCCATTCATTGTTTAATGACATGCTATTAGCCTCCATGTGTTTTAATACTTTTGAGTGTGTTTACTGAAGTTGATTTCTAATTTCATTCCATTGTGATCTTAGATGATACTTGATATGATTTCAATCTTTTTTAACTTGTAGAGACTTGTTTTATGTCCTAACATGTGGTCTATCTTTGTGAATGATCCATGTACACTTGAGAAGAATGTATATTCTGAAGTTTGTGGGTAAAATGTTCTATAAATGTCAATTAAATCCATCTGATCCAGTGTGTCATTTAGAGTCATGTTTCCTTGTTAATATTTGTCTGGAAGAGCCATCCAGTGAAGTCAGAGTGATGTTAAAATCCCTTACTATGACTGTATTGCTGTTGATCTCTCCCTTAAAGTCCTCTAGAAGTTTTTTTTAATATATATTTAAGTGCTCCTATATTTGGTGCATATATTTTTACTGGGTTTATATCTTCTTGTTGGATCAATCCCTTTAGTATTCTGTAGTGACCTTTGTTGTCTCTTGTGATGGTCTTCATTTTGAAGTCTATTTTGTCAGATATGAGTATTGCTACCCCAGCTTTTATTTTCCTATTTGCATGGAAAAATTCTTCCCATCCCTTCACTCTCATCCTGTGTGAGTTGTTTGTTCTGAGGTAGGACTCTTGTAGACAACATATAATTGGGTCATATTCTTGTACCCATTTAGCTAGCCTATGTCTTTTGTTTGTAGCATTTAATTCATTTACAATTAAGATTATTATTGATAGGTTTTTATTTATTGGCATTTTAATTCTATATGCTTATGTCTCTCTCTATATATTTCTTCTTCTCTTTACAGAAGTCGCTTTAACATTTCTTGCAGTGCTGGTTTGGTGGTGACAAACTCTTTTGGCCTGCTTTTGTCTTGTAAGCTCTCTATTTCACCATCTATTTTGAATAATAGCTTCTCTGGACATAGTAACGTAGTAACCTTGGTTTCATATCCTTGCTTCTCATTACCTTGAATACTTCATGCCATTCCATTCTGGCCTGTGGAGTGTCTAATGAGTTCTCAGTGGGAACACCTCACAGCTGTGATATCCCTCTAGACTTTCAGCTGCTATCTGTGAGAACCTGGCCAGCCCTTTTGCACCTCCACACTTCCTAACAGTCTCAATGTGGCATCCACTTTTCATCCTTGGTTATCAGGGTTCTCTCCAGATAGTCTTCAGTTGTTTTTTCAGGGTGGTTTTTCTGTATTTTAGTTGTATTTACAGTTTGGTCCTGGGAGAGTGTACTTAGCTTCCATTGACTCTGCCACCATTTTTAATCTCCAATGTAAATTTTTAGATTTTCTTTTTGTTCTAGATGTTTCAAAAATGTCTTTGGTGTTTTGATAGGGGTTGCATTGAATATATACTATTAGATCGCTTTGGTAGTATAAACATTTTCACAATGTTAATTATTTCTATTCATGAGCACGATATATGCTTCCATTTATTTTTATTTTCTTCAATTATTTTACACAATGTCATAATTTTCCATGTACAGGACTTTTACTGCCTTGGTTAAATTCACTCCTACGTGTTTTATCAAATTTTTAATCTTTTTTTTTAATTGCTTTCAGAGAGGAAGGGAGAGGGAGAGAAATATCAATACCATATTTTCCAGCATATAAGACGACTTTTTAACCCAGGAAAATCTTCTATACGCCCAGTCGTCTTATACGCCAGAAAATACGGTAATGATACCACTGATACCATGACATCTAACATCACTACCATAAGTCAAAGTATACGCATAAACTATCTTGTGGTCTCAGGTAAACAAAAACTAGCCAAGGGTTTAGAAGTTGCCTCCTAGAATCTTTGCAGGAACCTGACTTTCTTTGGAAAGTACAGGTCTGGATGAGCTATACCTATTGAGTTAACCCCTTACTGTAAAGAAGATAGTCCTCTAATTCAGCAATTTCACTGTGATTCATTTTTATTTAATGTAAAAATAAATAATATATTCAAAATTCAAAGGACATAAAGTGGTTTACAATAAAAAGTATTTCTCTCACCTCTATATCCACTCCCAAAAGCAATGTTTTTCAATTCTTGTATATAATTCCAGAGATGCTTTAGATGAGTGAGATGGGCCAGACATGCCCTGGAGCCCTCCCATGGTCCCTCCCTGGCTGGTCAACCTCTCGCATCCCTCCCTGGCCCCAATTGTGCACCAGTGGGGTCCCTCGGCCTGGCCTATGCCCTCTCGCAATCCTGGACCCCTTGGGGGATGTCAGAGAGCCAGTTTTGGCCCGATCCTGCAGGCAGGCCAAGGGACCCCACTGGTGCACAAATTTATGTACCGAGCCTCTAGTTAACAAATAATAATACAAAAATAAACTCCAAGTTTCACATAATCACAACTGGAAACCTACTTTTGCTGACTTTGTATATTATTTTACACCACTGCAAATACATTTTTAGGGTAATTTCCTAGAAATAAAATTGCTGGGTCAGAGGGTATGTGCTTTGGAGTTTGGAAACTGTTACCAAATTTCCCTCCATCGTTGTTTAACTAATTTACATTCCTATTAGCAATATAGAAAATAGCTTCCTTCTGTAGATTCTGTTTTTTTAAAAAAGACTTAATTTTATCAATAGAGAATAAATTTTAGTAAAGTGTTATAAAATCTTGATAAGGGTGAAATTAGCTCAAATATCAAAATAGAATTTTTTTTCTCAACTTGCTCAATTCCTAAATAAACATTTCCCCCTCTTTTGGCCTATTCTTCAATTTTATTCTATAAGCACACAAAAATTGCATTAGAACTTAATTGAACACTATGTCTTGGCCATTAGTTTTGAGGTGAGACTTACCTACTTACAACCCTTGTGTTCTTTCTCTTTTCCCATTTTTTCTTCTTCCTCCTTGTCCTCATTGTGTCTGCTGTATATTCTTTCCTAAGTTTTGCTCTCTGTTAAAAAGATAGATGACTTCCACATTATCATCTATGCCATTCTTATATATTTCTGAGCATCTTTGATCTTGCATGAAACTCTACTAAGTGCCAGTTAACATTGAAGTCAATACATATTTTTTCCGCTCATGGTGTACTCAAATAATACAGCATAGCCAGAATATCCAAGGCTTTCTTACTCAGGGTTGTGTATCTTTGTAGCTAGCTCCATGAATTCTGACTCTCCTTAATTAGGTTGCAAAATGTTTGATATTATGCATTCTCTCTCAAAAAAGAAAAGCTTTTGTGGCCCAGTGCATCCTAGCAGAATTGAAATATATTTTCTTTGAATATTATTTTTAATCATAAATATTGGTCATAGAGGCCAGTGTTTCGGGAAGCTGTAAGTGACTGTTTTCTCTGAACTTGGATTGCCTGGGACTGAGAGATAGTCTGAGTGTTTTATGGAAGAACAAATGTTCTGAGGCTTTTCATCCATCCAGTGCATCCAGGAGTAATAAGAGGAGTATTAATGTATCACATCTGATCACCAACTGTGAGGCAGATGGATAAGAAAAAGGAAGATAAAGAAATCCCTCATACTTCTATATAAATTGTAGACCGCTTAGACCCTAGAATTTCTGGTAAAGTTAGTGTGATCCTCCAATGACATGGAAGACAATAATCGCATGTTTGAAATCTCTAATACAAATAGCAATGAGAGTTCTGAGTTAAAAATTACACAGATTACTCACCATTTTTTTTCGTTTGAGTCCACTGTTTCTTACTTTTCCTTTTTAATTTGGAATACATGTATTATGAAATCTATAATTTTAAACAGTTTTAGTTATATAATTTAGTGGCATTGATTAAATTCACAATTTGTGCTACTATCACCACTGTTTCTGACACTTTTTCATCACCCCCAAACAGAAACTTTATACCCAGTAAGCAGTAATTCCTCATTGCCTTCCAATCCCTGCCCAGCCCTTGATAACTTCTAATTTACTTTCTGGCTATGTGTGTTTGCCTATTCTAGATATTTTAAATAAGAGAAATTATATGAGTTTTGTCCATTTGTGTCTAGCTTATTGCACTGAGCATATTGTTTTCAAGGTTCATCTATGTTGTAGCATATATAAGAACTTCATTCCTTTTTATATTTCTATGGCTAAATAATATTTTATTGTATGTATATACAGTTTATGTATCCATTCATCATTTGGTGGATACTTGAGTATTTCCCACTTTTGGACTATTATAAATAATGTTGTAATAAACATTGACATAAAAGTATCTATTTAAGTTCCTGTTTTTAATTCTAGGAGTGGAATTTCTGGGTAATGTGGTAAATCTATGTTTAACCTTAGAGGAACCATCAAACTGTTTCTCACAATGGCTGAACTATTTTAAATTCTTATCATCAAGCGCAAGGATTCTAATTTCTCCATATCCCTTGCCAACACCTATTTTCTGTTGTTTTAGTATAGTCATTTTGGTAAGTATAATGTGGTATCTCATTGTGATTTTGATTTGCATTTTCCTACTGATTAATGATGTTAACACCCTTTTTAACATGCTCAAGTCTATCTGTATATCTTCTTAGAGAAATGTCTATTCTAGTCCTTTGAACATTTTATTTTTTGGGTTGTCTTTTTATTGCTGAATTTTAGAAGTTCTTTATGTATTCTAGATACTAACCCTTCATCAAATATATGATTTGCAAAGATTTTTCATCTATTCAGTAGGTTGTATTCCACTTCCTTGATAAGTAAAAACTTTCATGTAAAAAAGTTTTAAATTTTGATGTTCAATTTATCTACTTTTCCTTTTTTAGCTTGTGCTTTTGGTGTCAGATCTGAGGATTTACAAACAAATTCAAAGTTGTAAGGATTTATCCCTGTTTTCTTCTAAGAATTTTATTATGTTAGTCCCTATATTTAAGTCATTGATCCATTTTGAGTTGATTTTCTATGTGGTATAAGGTAAGGGTCTAACTTCATCTTTTCTGCATATGGAAATCCAGTTGTCTCTGCACTACTTGTTGAAAATACTATTCTTTTCCCATTGAATGGACTTGTACCATGTAAAAAAAAATTAATTGGTTACAGATGTGTGGATTTATTCAATTCTCAATTCTATTCCATTTGTCTATATGTCTATTCCTATGCCAGTACCACCTTGTTTTGATTACTATAGCCTTGCAATAAGTTTTGAAATCAGGGAGGGCAAGTTCTCCAATTTAGTTTTGCTTTTTAAAGATTGTTTTGGCTATTTGGACTCCCTTGAATTCATAATCCATAAATATGGGATGTCTTTCCACTTATTTTTATCTTCTTTAATTGTTTTCAACAATATTTTATGGGTTTTTATTGTAAAGTCTTTCATTTTCTTGGTTAAATTTACTCCTAGGTATTTCTTTTTTTAGATGCTATTGTAAATAAAATTTATCTTTAAATTTCCTTTTGGATTATTCATTGCTGCTATATAGAAACAACTGAATTGTGTGTGTTGATCTTGTAACCTACAACTCTGCTGAATTTGTTTTCTTTGAGAATTTCTACATATAGAATCATGTCCTCTGTAAACAGAGAGAGTTTTACTTCTTCCTTTCCAATTTGAATGCTTTGTGGCGGGGGGGGGGGAGGGGGGGGGGGGGGTTCTTATCTAATTTTTCTGGCTAGAACTTTCAATATAATGTTGAATAGCAGCAGTAAAAATGGGCACCCTCTTTTTACTTCTGATCTTAGGGAAGAAGCTTCCAGTCTTTCACTATTGAATATAAGGCTAGCTGTGGGGTTTTCATAAATGCCCTTTACCATGTTTAGGAAGTTCTATCCCAAGTTTCTGAGCATTTTTTGTTTGGTTGGTTTTATCAGAAAGGGTGTAGAACTTTATCAAACACCCCTTTTTAGTCAATCTAGATTATCATATGGCTTTTTTTCCTTGTCCTTCTTTTTAAAAATTTTATTTATTGATTTGAGAGAGAGAGAGACATTGTTTCACTTAGTTGTGCATCCATTTGTTGCTTCTGGTGTGTGCCATGAACAGGGATAAATCCCACAACCTTGGAATATTGGGACAATGCTGACCCACCCGCCAGGGCCCCTTTCCCTTCTTTTAATGCAATCAAGCTGCTACATTGATTGATTTACTTATTTTGAACTACCTTTGCATTCCTGGCATAAATTATACTTGGTCATGGTATATTATCCTTTTAACATACCATCTGCTAATATTCTGTTGAGAATTTTTGCACTTATATTCATAAAGGTATTGATTTATAATTTTCTTTTCATATAATGTCTTCTTATTACTTTGCTATCTGAGTAATGCTGAGACCATATAATAAATTAGGAAGTATCTTCACCTCTTTTACTTTTTTGTAAGAGTTTATGAAGGATTCATTTTTAATTCTTCCTTAAATGTGTGATAAAATTCACCAGTGGAGTCATCTGCTCCTAGATATTTTTTTGTTGGGAGGTTTTTTTGTTGTTGTTTTTTAAATAACTGATTTAACCTTTTTACTTGTTACAGATCTGTTGAAATTGTCTATTTCTTCTTGAATATGTTTAGGTAATTTGTATGTTTCTAGAAATTTGCCCATTTTATTTAAGTATTCTAATTCATTGGTGACAAATGTTCATAGTATTCTCTTACAATCTTTTCATTTCTGTAAAATCAGTACTAATGTCCCTGCTTTCATTTCTGGTTTTAGTCATTAAAAACAACTTTGGGTTTTATTGATTCTCTACTTTTCTATTCTTGATTTTATTTATCTAATCTTTATTACTTTCTCCTTTTTTGTTTTTGTTTTTTTGTTGTTGTTGTTTTTCAGAATGTTTCTCTAGTTTTTATAGAGAAACATTAGGTCCCCCAATGTGAAGTTATTGATTTGAAATCTCTTTTTTAATGTTGGTATTTACAGTAATAAGTTTCCCATTGAGCACTGTTTTTGATGCATCCCATGAATCTTGATATGTTGTGTTCTCGTTTGTATTCATCTCTAAGTATTTTCTAATTTCCCTTGTGATTTCTTCTTCGACCCATTGGTTGTTTAAGAGCATGTTGTACAATTTGCACATATTTGTGAGTTTTTTTTCAGTTTTCCTTCTTTTTTTTTTTTGGTTTTTAGCTAATTCCATTGAGAATGGAGAAGATACTTTGTATTAGTTAATCATTTTAAATGTATTGACACTTATTTTGTGACCTGCTATATGGTCTATACTGGGGAATGTTTTATGTATACTTGAAAAGAATGTGATTTCTAACTGGTTGGGGTGTTCTATATATTCCTGTTAGATCTAGTTGGTTAATAGTGTTGTTGGAGTCCTCGGTTTTTTATTGATATTGAAATCTTCTACTATTATAATGGACTTTATTTTTCCTTCAATTTTGTTAAAGTTTGCTTTATAAAGTTTGGCCCTGCCATTTTATGCATATCTATATATATCAAAGGCTAACATGCTAAGTGTCTGTCCAATCGGTCACTATGATGCACACTGACCACCAGGGAGCAGACACTCAATGCAGGAGCTGTCATGATGCACACTGGCCATTTACAGAGAAACAGCACTGAGGACATGGTGCCCACAAAGCAACACTCAGCTTCCCCCACGTGGGACACAGGCCCTGCCACCACCGTGGAGTGACACCCCACCAAATCAGAGCCAATGCTGCTGAGACCCCAGGGCGCAAAATGTGGCCCACAGCCCAGCCCAGCCCGGAAACGGTCGCTGTGGGTGCTGGGTAATGATGTCACATAATGCCTGGCTTCCTCTTCCTAGTGACTAGCATCCTTGCAGTTTCTTCAGCCCAGGAACACGACTTGCTTTACAGTTTAACCAAATACCTGTGAAACATTTTTCTGTGCTTCTTCTCATTTGATCCTCACAGAAGTCCTGGAGTAGGTAGGTAGGAGACTTGGTGGAATCTTATTTTCTTTTCATTAGGTGGAAAATGGAGATTCAGAAAGCTTAGAAACTTGACCTGACTGAAAAGAAGTAAGAAATGGTGGACCTTAAAAATGACTTCAGGTTTTCTCACTGTGCAGAATATAGTCAAACACTGCTGTAGTTAAATAGTTTACCCTTTGTTCTCCCTGTATGATCTACAATAATAATCTGCTTCGTGTTGATACTGCTGTGTTGCTGATAATTACCTGAAAGAGAAGTTGGGGTGCTTCACTGGGCTGGAAAAAGTTTAGCTAAATCAGAAAGCAGGTCTAATTAAGCAAGTTTATTCTCTCTATATAAAAGGCTAAGTTGACTCATGCATGTGTGATACATATAAAGCTCTCGCTGGAGCCAGTCACACGCATGTGTTTTGATCTGTCATTGTCGATCGTGAATTTGGTTGACACTTCTATTATAGAGAAAGGGCAAATAGCAATGTTAAAATATTTCTTCTAATTAATTTCCTTTCAATGTGCACAAATTCATGCACCAGGACATTAGTATGTTTATAATTGCTAGGTCTTTTTCATGAATTCAAAATCTCTACTCTTGCCAACACAGTGCTACCAAACTTATATATCTGCCAATGTGCTTGGTTCTCTTGAATTTTTCATATTGCAAGTGAAATTGTGTATCTTTTTACATGCTTAAAAGTTATTTGCTTTTTTCTTTTAGATAAACTCTTTTCTCTTATCCACAGCTCATTTTTTGCTATTTAAAAATTTTATATAATCACAATAAATTGGGGCAATTTTTCCCTTGTTTCAATGTTATTTATAAATATTTATTTACCAGTATGTCATTTGTTCTTTAACTCTGTGGTGGTTTTTGATTTTTGGTATTTAAATTTATCAATATTTTTTGAGTTTTATGTAATAGTTATCCAGAGATTCTTCACTCAAAGATTAATTTGAAGACTATTTTTCCTTTAGTTTGTTTTAGTACTTTCTAGTTTCATCTATTTTTTAAAATTTATTATTAAATAAATTCCGTTGGGAATATATGCTGGTGCAAAGTGTGAGGTAAGGTTTCATACTTATTTATATTTTCAGATATCTTTCCACTTATTCTAAACCAGTGGTCGGCAAACTCATTAGTCAGCAGAGCCAAATATCAACAGTACAACTATTGAAATTTCTCTTGAGAGCCAAATTTTTTAAACTGAAACTTCTTCTAATGCCACTTCTTCAAAATAGACTCGCTCAGGCCATGGTATTTTGTGGAAGAGCCACACTCAAGGGGCCAAAGAGCTGCATGTGGCTCGCGAGCCACAGTTTGCCGACCATGGTTCTAAACTATATACTTAAAAGTCTGTGTACTCAACTAGCTTTGATGTGATCTAACTTTAACAATTTTATGTTTCCCTGATCAGATAAATTTCCTCTCAGCACAGCATTACATAATGAAATCCTACCTGAAAATGTAGTTCTGTCCCACATTTTGGTAGCAAACATGTCTAGAGTAGAAAAAGCATCTAAAAGTCCCTATGGTAGATAAGTTGTCACCAAGTCAATATTCCTGTCTGTTCCACTCTGACCTTCTCTTCCAGTTTAATAAATTGGCTTCTGTAATCAAGACTCTATCTCTACCCCACTCCAGGGCCATATCTTTATTTTGTGCATATTTAAGTGATCTGCTGTCTTGAAAACTTATTTGATAACCTTAGTTCCTGCATGACTGAGAAATTGAGCCTCATTATAATCTGCTGTTTAAATACCCCAAGGTCAACCACTTATCTGCTGAGCTATATCTCTGAATGTTGCTTTCTGATAAAGGACTTGGATATGGAATATATAAAGATTTATCAAAGCCTAATAATGACAACAAACAAACCCATCAAAAATGGCCAAATTGTAGAAACATTTAAGCAAAGGAGATTATACAAGTGACAAATAAGCACAGAAAAAGATATTCAACATCATATGTCATCATATGAATGAGATACCACTTCACAAATATTATATCTAAAATTATAGCAACTGACTAAGGTAGGTGTTGATGAGGATATGAACCAAATTGAACTTTCCTACATTTCTGGTGGGGATGTAAGTTAAACATATTTGAGCATATACTTACTATATGATCCAGCCATGTTCATACAAAGATTTGTACATAAATATTTATGACAGCTTTATGTGTAATAGCCATAAACTAAAAACAACTTAAGTGTCCATCAATAGATAGATACAGAGAACAGACAGACAGCTGTCATAGGGGAGGGAAATTGGAAGGGCTGGGTGAAAAAAGTTAAGGTATTAAGAAAAAGAAAACTTCATAGACACAGACAACAGTATGATGATTACAAGATGGAAAGGAGGTTGGGGAAGGTAGAAGAGGGTAAAGAGGGGATAAATGGTGATGGAAAGAGACTTGACTTTGGGTGGTAAACACACCATACCACATACAGATGATAAATGGTAGAATTATACACTTGAAATCTATATAATTTTATTTATAATGTCACCCCAATAAATTCAATGAATACATATATATAAATAAATGGTATATTAATATATTGAATACTACTCAATTATAAAAAGGAATCAATTTCGATGTATGCAACAATATGAATGGATCTCAAAATAATAACTGAAGAGTAAAAGCAAACAAAGAGTGTACAAACTACATGATTCTACTTATATAAGATTCTAGAAAGTACAAACTAATATTTAGCAGCAGAAACAGGTCAGTGGTTTCATAAGGATATGGGGTGGGTGAAGAAAAGTAGGAGAAAGGAATTACACAAAAGAGCATAAAGAAACTTTGGGGATGTTGGATACATTTATTTACTCTCTTCATTGTGGTGATGGCTTCATAGGCATATATATATATATATATATATATATATATATATATATATACACACACACACACACACATATGTCAAAACAACAAAGTGTACACTTCAAACATGTGCAATATATTATATAACAATTATTCATATGTCAATAAAGTTGTAAAGGTAAGTATTACTTTGAGAATTGGTATTTGAGTCTGTATGCAATAGGGGAGCTACTGGAAGGTTTTGAGAGCAAGATGATGCTCCTGGTACTATATGTAATATTATCATTGAATTCACAAAACTGATAATTCTGTAAAGTTTTACAAAATATTACTTCCTAGAATGAACTACATGGTACTAAGTTAGAATCAGAAACAGCCTGAGTCATGTTTAACTTACTAAAAACACAGATAAATAAAGAAATAATTGGGCGGTCACAGGACGGCAGTGTGAATGAGTGAGAGAGCTAAAGGGGAGTGCATGCACATGTGGGGCAGGTGTGTATGTGTGAGTGACAGGCAGTTATATTCCACAGGACTGTTGGGGACTGGTGGACCAGGCTCCCCTAGCCAGGCAACCTCTACTACCACTGAAATCTCTCCCAGGGTGGCCGGCTCTGCTGCAGAGACTGTGCATCTTGAAGGAGAGAGCGGCTGTGACTGGGAGCCCAGCCTCACCTCCACCCGGGAAAACCTCGGACACAACCAGGGACCCTGCAGCCACACCAGCCAGGGGCCAGCTGCTTTGAGTGCGAACCCACAAATGCTGAGACTCCAGCCTCCCCAGCTGTGGGCTACTAAAATGTTTGTCCAGGGGGAGACAAAATGGCAGACAGATCCTGCGCCTTCTCACAGAGCAGATAGAAGAAACAGCTGGAATTGGCAAAGTAAACACGGCTGGTGACAATCCGTGGACGGCAAGGTCAGAGGTCGCCTGGAGAGAGGTGGGATCGGGGATCTGGGCTGGAGGGAGAAATGCGCGTAGCTGGGACTAGAGTGTCAGAGGTGATAGATCCTCCCTTCCCCCAACTGATGAACGGAATATGACGTAAAGTGCACCGGCGGCCTGGACATTCCTGAGCACCTAACCAGGCACCTTATATGGACTGTACATTGAATCACCAATCAGCACCTGCCAAATACCCTAAGCCCCCGATTCCTGAGTACCTAAGTGCCTAATCATGTGCCTTATATGAAACCACCAATCAGCGCGTGCCAAGTACCCTAAGCCCCATTCCTCCCCTCAAAAGGCGTGTTCACCTCTGCATGTGTTGCTACTCCCCCTTGCGGGACAGCCTGGCAGGGGTCCTCCTCCTCTAATAAAGCCTGTAGTCCTGGTTTTCGGCCCTCTGTCTCATCTTTCAGATTCTAAGTACCCCCAGGGAGTCCTGGGGGTCGGATTGAGGGGCCATTTGGTCCCGGAAACTAATAAAGAAACACCACCACCTGGAGGCTGTGTTAGAAATAGAGACTTGTGTAAATACCATTGAAAGCAGGCAGAAAACCAAGTGGGCAGATTGATCCTGCCTGTCTGAAACCAAGGCTTTGGCATCTGACACAGAGGAGCAGTGCATGCTGGGAACTTCAACATGGTGCTGACCATCTAACAGGAAACTGAGATCTGGCAGACAGAACAATTTAACATTTTGTTTTTTTAATTTTTTTGGATTAATGTTCTACATTCTATTTTTATTTTTATTTTTTTAATAATTAGTTTACTCCGTTAGCAAGCTGCGGCTCGTGAGCCACATGCGGTTCTTTGGCCCCTTGAGTGTGGCTCTTCCACAAAATACCATGGCCTGGGCGAGTCTATTTTGAAGAATTGGCAGACAGAAAAATAAACTAGCCACCATGGGACATTAAAACTCAGCTGAAGTGAACAAACTTCACTACTTCACTATTTTATTTTTTACTAGAGGCCCAGTAAATGGATTTGTGCACTGGTGGGGTCCCTCAGCCTACCCTGCAGGGATTGGGACTAATCTGGTTCTCCAATATCCCCCCAGGGGTCCTGGATTGAGAGAGGGCACAGGCCAGGCCAAGGGACCCCACCAGTACATGATCGAGCCAGGGAGGGACTGTGGGAGGGCTCCAGGGTGTGTCCAGCCCATCTTGCCCAGTCTGATGGGCCAGACTCCAGCAGTAAGCTACCTACTGGTTGAAGCGTCTGCTCCCTTGTGGTCAGTGCACGTCATAGCAACTGGCCAAATGGTAGAAAGAATAGTCAGACACTTAGCATATTAGGCTTTTATTATATAGGATCTTTTAGTTAAGAAACTAATTTTTTTTCTTTTCTCTTTCCTATAATTTTATTTTTTATTATTTTTATTTATTATTATTATTATTTTAACATTTTGTTTTTTTAATTTTTTTTGGATTAATGTTCTACATTCTATTTTTATTTTTATTTTTTTAATAATTAGTTTACTCCATTGGCAAGCTGCGGCTCGTGAGCCACATGCGGTTCTTTGGCCCCTTGAGTGTGGCTCTTCCACAAAATACCATGGCCTGGGCGAGTCTATTTTGAAGAAGTGGCATTAGAAGAAGTTTCAGTTTAAAAAATTTGGCTCTCAGAAGAAATTTCAATCATTGTACTGTTGATATTTGGCTCTGTTGACTAATGAGTTTGCTGACCACTGCTCTAACTCATTTTTCCTTTATGACAATCCATTCTTCCTCACTTTTCCCTTTTTCATCCAGTTTCTCTTTTGTTCCTGCTTTGGTTTTTCTCTCTCCTTTCCTTTTACTTCTTGTAAAAAAATTGATCCTCTTTATCTACTTTATTGACACATTACTATTATAGTAGTCTCCATTGGCTTACTCATATATCTAATTTCCTCTCCTCTGCTCCAAGTCCATGCACTCTTCTCTTTTCTCTTTCTTTGCTAGCCAATTTTTTTCTTGTTGTTGCTGTTTGTTTGGTTGCTTGTTAGTTTGTTTTTTATTTTTGTTTTTACTTTATGCTTTTGTTTTTCTTCTCCTCACTTGTTCTCTTCTACTAATAGCTTAATTAGTTTCACTCACCAAAATCAGGCCTAACTGCTCTCTATTCTTTTCTAAAAATAGATGAATATATAGGTAGATAGATTAAAGAAAGAAGAAATTTATTTTTTATTATTCATATATATAAATGTATATATTTTAATACATATTTTTAATTATTATTATTGTTAATTATTATTTTTATTGAGTATTTTGTTTTTTCTTTTTCTCCTTATACTCTCATTCTCTTTCCACCTCCTTTATACTAAATTGTGGCCATTCTTCCATTCATTCAATTCATTTACCTTACCTTCTGGAAATAAGCTCTGCCTCTTCAGATTCAGCTCCCCTCCTTTTTTCTGGGTGTTTGTTGTTTGCATTTTTTTGTTTAGTTGTTAGTTTTGTGGCGTTTTCTTCCCATATATGTATATTTTCTCCTTCTTCTTTTCTTCTTTTTTTCTCTCTCTTACCTTTTTTTCTTTTCTCAATATCATTTTTGCACTCTTTTCTCTCCTCTAATTCTCTTTTATCTTGTGGTCACCTTTATTTGGGGTTATCGGTATCATGAATACATTCATGTTTTGTTCCCTCTGTGTTGTGTCTTGTTGAGTTGTATTTTGTGCCTTTTGGTCCACGTGGTAGAGAGTGAACCACATAACCAGATACCTTGAGAAGAGCAAAAATGGGGAGACATACAAAAAAAAATGGGGAGACAAAGAAACTGCCCCCATATGAAAGAAAATGAGGACTCACCAGAAAAGGAAGTAAATGAAATGGAGGCAAACAATTTCTCAGAGAAAGGATTCAGAGCAATGGTCATAAGGAAGCTGAAAAGGATGGAAGACAAATTCAACAGCATGTGTGAGAATCAAGAGGAAATTAAGAACCAAAAAGAAATGAAGAATGTCATAGCTGCAATAAAGAACACAATAGAAAGCATCAATAGAAGACTAGAAGAAGCTGAGTACCACATCAGTGAACTACAAGACAAGGTAGAAAAAAATACCCAAGCAGAGCAGCAACTGGACAAAATACTTAAAAAATAGGAGGAGAGCCTAAGGGAGCTTTGGGACAACATGAAATGAAACAACATCCACATAATACAGATGCCATAAGAAGAGGAAACTGAACAAGGAATAGAAAACTTGTTTGAAGAAATGACAGAAAAACTTCCCTGATATTGGGAAGAAAAAAAACTCAGTCAAGTCCAAGATGCTCAGAGTCCCAAACAAGATGAACCCAAAAAGACAGACAATAAGACACAACATAATTAAATTTGCAAACACCAATGACAACACAAGAATCTTAAAGGCTGCTAGAAAGAAACAGAAAGTTACCTATAAGGGATCTCCCATTAGACTATCAACTGATTTCTCAACAGAAACACATCAGGCCAGAAGGGAATGGAATGAAATATACAAAATGATGCAAAGCAAGGGACTGAATCCAAGAATACTATACCCAGCAAAGCTATCATTCAAAAATTAAAGGTGAAATCAGAAGCTTCACAGACAAAAAAGGGCTAAAGGAGTATATTACCACCAAACCAGCAATGCAAGAAATGCTAAAGGGACTGCTGTAAAAAGAAAAATTAGGAAGGGAAGAAGGAACACAGGCATCTAATAATAAAAGTGTAATATGCTAATTAGACTGGAGGTCCTTCCCAACATTCTTCCACACGACCTTCTAGATGAAGCTGGGGCTACAAGGAAAGCCCGGGTACTAGTTGCCTTCCAGCAGCCAGAGGGAAGCCCGGATCCCCGGTGCCAGCAACCAGGGGAAGGAAGGCCTACTCTTGCACAAATTTCATATATCGGGCCCATAGTAAAGAATAAAAATGGTGACAAACAAGTACCTATCAATAATAACCTTAAACATAAATGGATTAAATGCTCCAATTAAAGGACATAGGGCAGATGAATGGATAAGAAAACATAACCCATATATCTGTTGTCTACAAGAGACCCACTTCAAAACAAAAGACTCACAAAAACTGATAGTGAAGAGATGGAAAAAATGTTTTCAGGTGAATGGAAATGAAAACAATACTTATATCTGACAAATTAGACCTCAAAGTGAAGACCATAACAAGAGATAAGGAAGGCCACTTCATAATACTAAAGGGAGCAATTCAACAAGAGGATATAACTCTGGTAAACATATATGTACACAATACAGGAGTACCCAAATACATAAAAAAACTTCTGGAAGATATCAAGGGAGAGATCAACAGCAATAAAGTCATAGTAGAGGAATTTAATGCCCCATTGACACCACTGGATAAATCCTCTAAACAAAAAATCAGCAAAGAAACAGCAATCCTAAATGACTCACTAGATCAGATGGAATTCATTGATATCTTCAGAACATTTCACCCCAGGGCTACAGAATATACATTCTTCTCAAGTGCACGTGGGACATTTTCAAAGATAGACCATATATTGGGACACAGGCAAAGTATCTTCAAATTCAAGAAGATAGAAATGATATCAAGGATCTTCTCAGATCACAATGGCATAAAATTAGAAATCAACTACAATAAAAACAATGAAAAAAAAATCAAACACTTGGAGGCTAAATAGCATGCTATTAAACAATGATTGGTTTACCAAAGAGATCAAAGAAGAAATTAAAAGCATCCTGGTAACAAACGACAATAAAAACACAATAATCCAAAATCTATGGGACACAGTGAAAGCAGTCTTGAGAGGGAAGTTCATAGCTCTACAGACCTACCTAAAAAAAAAAAAAAAAAAAAAAAAAAAAATGGTAATAAATTATCTAACCCTACAACTCAAAGAATTAGAAAGAGAGCAACAAGAAAAGCCCATAGTAACCAGAAGAAAGGAAATAATAAAGGTCATAGCAGAAGTAAATGACATAGAAACAAACAAACAAAAAAGATCAATAAAATCAAGAGCTGTTTCTTTGAAAGGATAAACAAGATTGATGAACCTCTAGCCAGGCTCACCAAAAAGCAAAGAGAGAGGACCCAAATAAACAAAATCAGAAATGAAAAAGGTGAAATAACAACCGGCCCCACAGAAATGCAAAGGATTATGAAAAAATACTATGAATAACTCTATTCCAACAAAGACACCACAAAGAAAGAGGACAGGTCAATATCCCTGATGAACATAGGTGCTAAAATTCTCAACAAAATTCTAACAAATCGGATCCAGCATTACATTAGAAAGATCATACACCATGACCAAGTGGGATTTATTCTGGTGATGCAAGGATGGTACAATATATGCAAATCAATAAATGTGATACATCACATAAACAAATTGAGAGACAAAAATCACATAATCATATCAATCGATGCAGAAAAAGTATTTGACAAAATCCAACACCCTTTCTTGATAAAAACTCTCAGCAAAGTGGGAATAGAGAGATCATACCTCAACATAATAAAAGCCTTATATGACAAACCTACAGCCAACATCATACTCAATTGGCAAAAACTAAATCAATTTCCCCTTAGAACAGGAACAAGACAGGGATGCCCACTTTCACCACTCCTGTTTCACATAGTACCGGAAGTTCTAGCCAAAACAATCAGACAAAAAGAAGAAATAAAAGGCATCTAAATTTGAAAAGAAGAAATAAAATGGTCATTATTCACAGATGACATGATATGTACATAAAAAAACCCCAAAGACTCCATCAAAAAACTATTAGACTTAAAAAATGAATTTAGCAATGTAGCAAGATACAAAATTTACACCCACAAATCTATGGCTTGTTTATACACCAATAATGAACTCACAGAAAGAGAAACTAAAAAAACAATTTCATTTATGATTGCACACAAAAAAATAAGGTACCTAGGTATAAACTTAACTAAGGAGGTAAGAGACCTGTACTCGGAAAATGACAGGACTTTGAAAAAAGAGATAGAGGAAGACATAAACAAATCGAAGAACATACCATATTCATGAATTGGTAGAATCAACATCATTAAAATTTCCATACTACCCAAAACAATTTATAGATTCAATGCAATCCCCATTAAAATAAATATCAATGGCATATTTCACAGACCTAGAACAAAAAATCATCTGGAATAAAAAAAGACCCCCAATAACCACAGCAATCCTGAGAAAGAAGAACAAAGTTGGAGGGATCACAATACCAGATATGCAAATTACCCTTCCCCTGTGCATGAATTTTATGCACCAGGCCTCTAGTCAAGCTATATTACAAAGCCATGGTTCTCTAAACTGCCTAGTACTGGAATATGAACAGTCATATAGACCAGGATGCCTTCACAGTAACAACCAAACAGCAGGCTGCATGGGGTGACAAGGCCTGCAGTGGGGGGCAGTGAGGGGCAACCAAACAACTGAACAGCAGGCTGTGTGGGACAACCAGGCCGGCAGGGGGGGGCAGTTAGTGGCGACAAGGCTGGGGGGGGGGGCACAGCTGAGAGTGACCAGGCCTGCAGGTGGGCCATGAGGGGAGACCAGGCCAGCAGTTGGGGGCAACCAGGCAAGTGGGGGAGCAGTTGGGGGTGACCAGGCTGGCAGGGGGGGCAGTTGGGGGTGACCAGGCCAGCAGAGGGTGGCAGTGAGAGGCAACCAGGCCCGTGGGGGGTAAGTTGGGGGTGACCAGGCAGGCAGGGAGGGGCAGTAAGGGGTGACCAGGCCAGCAGAGGGAGGGGCAGTGTGGGGCAACCAGGCTGGCAGCGGGGGCAGTTGGGGGCGACCAGTCCAGCAGAGGGGAGGCAGTTGGGGGTGACCAGGCCAGCATGGGGGCAGTTAGGGGCATTCAGGCCAGCAGACAGAGGCTGTTAGGGGTGATCAGGCAGGCAGGTGAGCAGTTAGGAGCCAGCGGTCCTGGATTGTGAGAGGGATGTACAACTGTCGGATTAGGCCCGATCCCTGGGATTGGACCTAAACTGGCAGTCAGACATCCCCTGAGGGGCCCTGGATTGGAGAGGGTGCAGGCTGGGCTGAGGGGACCCCCTTCCCCTGTGCACGAATTTTGTGCAATAGGCCTCTAGTCAAGCTATATTACAAAGCCACAGTTCTCTAAACTACCTAGTACTGGGACATGAACAGTCATTTAGACCAATGTAACAGAACAGAGACCCATAAATTGACCCAAGCTATTATGCTCAATTAATATTTGACAAAGAAGGCATGAATATACAATGGAGTCAAGACAGTCTCTTCAATAAATGGTGTTGGGAAAATTGGTCACATACATGTAAAAAAAAAAAATGAAACTAGATCACCAACTTACACCATACACAAAAAGAAACTCCAAATGGGTAAAGGACTTAAATGTAAGATGGGAAGCCATAAAAATTTTAGAAGAATCCAAAGGCAGCAAAATATCAGATATATGTTGTAGCAATATCTTTACTGATACAACTCCTAGGACCATTGAAACCAAGGAGAAAATAAACAAATGAGACTACATCAAAATAAAAAGCTTCTGCACAGCAAAAGAAACCATCAACAAAACAAGAAAGCCCACTGCATGGGAGAACATATTTGCCAATGTTATTTCAGATAAGGGTTTAACCTTCAAAATTTGTAGGAAACTCATACAACTTAATGAAAGGAAGATAAACAATCCAATAAAAATATGGGCAAAGGACCTAAATAGACACTTTTTAAAAGAGGACATACAGAAGGCCAAGAGATATATGAAAACATGTTCAAAGTCACTAATTATCCGAGAGATGCAAATCAAAACAACAATGAGGTACCATCTCAACCTGTCAGAATGGCTATCATCAACAAATGACAAGTGCTTGCGAGGATGTGGAGAAAAAGGAACCCTCATGCACTGCTGGTGGGAATGCAGACTGTTGCAGTCACTGTGGAAAACAGTATGGAGTTTCCTCAAAAAGTTAAAAATGGGCCCTAACCGGTTTGGCTCAGTGGATAGAGCGTCGGCCTGCGAACTCAAGGGTCCCAGGTTTGATTCTGGTCAAGGGCATGTACCTTGGTTGCAGGCACATCCCCAGTGGGGAGGGTGCAGAATGCAGCTGATCGATGTTTCTCTCTCATCAATGTTTCTAATTCTCTATCCCTCTCCCTTTCTCTATGTTAAAAAATCAATAAAATATATTTGAAGGAAAAAAAGTTAAAAATGGAACTTCCATTTGACCCAGTAATCCTACTTCTAGGAATATATCCCAAGAAACCAGAAATACCAATCAGAAAGGATATATGCATCCATATGATCATAGCAGCACAATTTGCAATAGCTAAGATTTGGAAACAACCTAAGTGCCCATCAGCAGATGAGTGGATTAGAAAACTATGGTATATCTACACAATGGAATACTATACTGCCATAAAAAGAAGGATATTTTAACATTTGCAACAGCATGGATGGAACTGGAGAGCATTATGCTAAATGAAATAAGCCAGTTGGAGAAAGATATGTGGGATATAATGATCAACATAAATGGATGAACAAAAATAGATCCAGAGACAAGGTAGCACTGAACAAACGATCCAACCTCAGAGAGAAGGCAGGGGAGGGCGAGAGTTAGAGATCAACCAAAGAACTTGTATGTATGCATACTAGCATAACCAATGGACACAGATGCTGGGGTGGTAGGGGCTTGGGGTGGGAGTGGCCGGGGGGGTCAATTAGGGAAAAAGGAGACATATGTAATACTTTAAACAATAAAAAAAGAAATAATTATACAAATGTGTGTATTCAGGAATCAGTACATACACATATTTATCATGATCTGTCTAAGAAGAGGCCTATAACAAGTGGGATACCAGCTATAATGAGCATACCTAGCGCCCAGATCTTGATTTTTAACAATATCATTCACCATTAAAAGGAGCTAGGGATCCTTGGAGAAATGACTCTTTCCAGGACTGTGGCAGGTAAAATACAAGGTGAGTCTTGAGCAGATATCTAGTTGTGTCAGCAAGAAAAGAAGTACTGACGAAACAACTGGGATGATCACTTTTTAAGGTATATAAATGTCTATTCACTATTTTGTATACCTGAAGCTAATATAACATTGTATGCCAACTGTAATAAAAAAAATAAATTTTAAATATGTTTATAACATGTCAAAGGGACACAGAACATAACTTTAAATTGCTCCCAATGGCCAAATTCAGAACAGTTTGGGTAAATAAATAAATAAATAACATAGTATTGGACTATAATCCAAAGTGTAAAATAAATATCCATGGGTTTATATTGATATAAATAAGTGGTTGAATGGATAAATAAGTAGGTAAATCTTATATATAAAGTAAAGCCAAGTAATTTTTGTAGATACTTTGTTCTCCTGGAGGTATAGTTTAACACTTCTCCCTGCTCCATTCTCCTCTTGAGTATGAAATTTGCTTCCAAAGAGAAGAGTATGGACAGGGAGGGGAAACTTTTTGTAGGGATACCTGAAAACCTCTACCTTAGTCAGGTGATCAAGGTTAACATCACTAATAAGTCCTGATGATAGCATGGTCTTCTAATATGATACAATGAGAATGGCACTTTACCTCTGTGGTTTTCCTCCCAAAAACCCATAACCACTGTCTAACCATAAGCAAGCACAGAGACAAACCCAAATAGAGGAACATTTCTACAAAATACCTGACAAGTGCTCTTCAAAACTGTCAAGGTTATAAAAAACTAGAGGCCTGGTGCATGAAATTCGTGCACGGGGGGTGGGGGTGTCCCTCAGCCCAGCCTGCACCCTCTCCAATCTGGGATCCCTCGAGGGATGTCCAACTGCTCTATCACAATCCAGGACTGCTGGCTCCGAACTGCTCACCTGCCTGCCTTTCTCGGGACCCAGCCTCACCTGGATCCAGGGGCACACGGCCTCACCCAGACCTGGGATCCAGCATCACCCGGGCCCAGGGGCGCGTGGCCTCACCCGGACCCAGGGGTGCGTGGCCTACCCGGACCCGGGACCCAGCCTCACTCGGATTCAGGGGCGCACAGCCTCACCCAGACCCGGGACCCAGCCTCACCCGGATCCAGGGGAGCACGGCCTCACCCAGACCCGGGATCCAGCTACACCCGGACCCAGGGGCGTGTGGCCTCACCCGGACCCAGGGGTGCGTGGCCTCTCCAAGACCCAGGGGTGCATAGCCTCACCTGGACCCGGGGGCACGCAGCCTCACCCGGACCCGGGACCCAGCTTCACCCGGATCCAGGGGTGCATGGTCTCACCCAGACCCAGGGGTGTGTGGCCTCTCCTGGACCTGGGACTCAACTTTTATAGTTTAAATTCAATGTGTAAGTGTTTCTACCCTGATAAATAAAATTCCATAAAGGGAATCATTAAGGGGCTAGCAAGGGCATAGTGAGCTGGTTGTGGGCCCCCAGAGATGCAAATTACACTGATAGATTCTTTCAGCTGGGGAGAGAAGGAGGCCTTATCCAAGGACTAAGGGTTGTGAATGAGTCCTACTATCATAAATAAAAGCTGAGAGCACAAGTTTTTGAAGTTTCCATTTGTCATCTAGTAGGTCTCCCTGAAATATCATAAACTTCCCTTAACCTCCAACTAGGTTTGATCCCCTACTCTACTTTCAAAGGACTCTAAATTGTTGCCATTGTGAAGATCTAGTTGATAATGCTTTTCCTAACTGGACTATAAACTCATGAGGGCCATGCTGCCACCTATGCCCTTCCCAACTCCCCTCAAACTACTCTGGCATGGCACAAGTGTGGTTGCACTCAATAAATATTTTGCATTAATTTTTGCCCTAATATTACCATAAATTTAGTGACTTAAAACACAACTGCAAGGCCCCTTTTGCCATCAAAGGTAACATATTTACAAATACCAGGGATTAGGATATGAACACCTTCACAGATGAGGAGGGCTATTATTCTGCCTACCACACATTTGTTGAATTAAAATGTCAAACTATAAAGTGATTAAGTTCTTTTTTTTCATGCATTGTGGGAACTTTATAAGGTTTTGTAACTACTTTTAAAATTTTTTGTTGCATCATTTCAGTTTTCTATAGAGTACTCTTATTGTAATTGGCAGTGATACCCTTAAAAACAAAAGATGAAAGTGTTTCACTTTATAAAGTCAAATGATAAAAGCACTTGTTAAGCACTAAGATGTCTCAGGGACTTGGGTAAGTTCTTCAGTTGCATCATTTCATTTCATTTTCACAAACATGAAGAAATAAAGACAAAATTTAAGATTTAGTTAATCTCCTAAATTCATACAGCTAGTCACTAGTTGAGAAACTAGTATTCAAAACCAAACCTGACAAAGTTCAGAGTAGACATATCCACCGAAAAAACAATGCTGTCTGGCAAAGAAGAGGGCATTTAGGAAACCCCAGCATTAGCCCTTGGCTGAGTCTTTGAGCTAATAATCCAAGAGATGAAATGGGTGGGATCTAACTACCAATAGAGAAAAAAAGGATGTTCTGCCACCTGAGCAAATGAAAAAGAAAAAAGGAGCAATTGAGGCAAGGTTGGAACTGGGTGAATGGTGGATGAAAGGAGTTGAGGTGAGCATGAGAAAGGATCCATTAACCGACCTCTGTCTCTCCATTGAAATGTTATGTATGTGTTACATTTATTTTTGTCATTTTAAAATCTTCTCAGTATTTATTTTCAATTGCATTATTGAGATAAAGCTTATATCCATAATATTCACCCTTTTAAAGTGTACAATACAGGGGACATCCACATCATGGCATAAGGAGAAGACTCCTTTGTTTCTCATTTTAAATATACAAGTCAGATAACTGTAATTCCACAAAAGATTTCCAACTTAACACAGAAACACATCTGAAAGATCTATGCATCAGAACATTGGAAGGTGGTTGTATTACAACTAGAGGCCTGATGCATGAAGATTCATGCAAGAATGGGCCTTCCTTACCCTGCGCCTTCACTCCGGCAAGGAGCCACCTTTCTGCCTTCGCTCCAACCCGGAGCTGCCTTCCCACACTGCTCAGCGGCCTGGAGCTGCTAGGGTGGTGTGAAACGCCTGTGTCGTCTCCATGGCAACGATGCAAGTGTCCCGCCCTTCCCCCGGCCGCTAGGCGCCTGTGCATGCAAATTAACCTGCCATATTTGTTGGGTTAATTTGCATACTCACTCATGATTGGCTGGAGGGTGTCACGAAGGTATGGTCAATTTGCATATTTCTCTTTTATTAGTGTAAATAAGTAGGAAAGGCAGGATGGGAGGAAGGACAGGGACTGTGGCTGCAGATGCAGTTCAGTAACCACTGCAGCTACACAAGGGCAGTTGTGGTTGAAAAGCCAGGCTGCAGCCCTCACACTAGAGCCTAGTGCAGTGATGGCAAACCTATGACATGCATGTCACCACTGACACATGTAGTCATTACTGATGACACGCGGCTGCCTCAGTGGCCGCATGCCGAGGATGAAACATTTCCTGCTCCTGAGGATGAAACATTTGCGACTAGAGTCTTGGAACTCCAAGACTCTAGTCGCAAATGTTTCATCCTCCCCTATTAGACACACTATGCCGGAGGTCTGTAGGCCAAAACAACAGAAGTCCGGCACAGAGCATCTAGTTCTGGGACTTCCGGTTAAGCCGGGATCTTTGCCCTCACTTCTGCCTGCAGAGCAGGGAGCAGCTCAACGCAGCGGGGGACGCATCTCTGGGGTCCCTGCCATTACCAGTAACCAAATAACAGTTAAGCACAGCAACCATTATGTACTGTTCTGGGGTGTCATGGATTTCTAATCCATCATTACTGAGATAAGTGAGGGGGAGGCTGGGAGAGGCGAGGGTTTGTGACGTGCTATGGGTGCCATTTCCTGCCATTAGAAATAGCGGCAGCCATTTTAATTCACATAAGGAACACCATCTTGCTCCATAGTGCAGACTCCATTTCACCACTATTACTGTTGTTCATCCTTATTAACCGCTATTTCTGCTTATTAACCCTGCCCTTTCCTAAAAGACAGTTATATGCACCATTTTGTGGTTAGTTAGGCTAGTTAACCCCTAATTGCCTGCAGGCCTAACAAGCTATCTATAATTCTATCTTCTGTCACTGCCCAAAAAATAAAAAACTAAGGTTAAGTAAAGGTAGTGGTAGTAGTAGTGGCCGACCCTTTCAAGAGACATGGACCGAGATGTATGGCTTTATAGAAAAAAATGGAAGATCATTTTGCATTCTATGTACTGAAACGGTAGTAAGCAGAATGTGGAATATAAATAGACATTTTGAAACTAATCATTCCCAGCTCTTGGAAAAAAGTGAGGATGAAAGGAAGGAATACATTTCCAGGCAGCTACACCTTTATAAGAGCCAGTCTAACTCCATCCTTAAATTTAGGAAAGGCTCTACAAATTTAACATCTGCAAGTTTGAGCATTGCTCACTCTATAGCTCAACATGGAAAAGCGCTCAGTGAGGGAGAATTTATTAAAGAAACTCTCCTAAGATGTGTACCAGTTTATTTCACGATATGCAGAATAAAGATGCAATTATTAAGAGAATATCTGAGTTACCACTCAGTTGAAATATCATAAAAGACCGAATGATGAGACTGAACACTAACGTACAACATCAATTAAAGAGAGACATAAGGAAGTGTAAATATTTTTCAATCTCTCTTGATGAAACTACTGATGTCCCATCACATGCTCAGTTGGCCATTATTGGTCGATATTCTGATGATTTCACAATGAGAGAAGAGTTGATCAAGTTAGTATCAGTATCAACAAGTAAATCAGGAAACGAAATATGTAAGATTGTTATACAAACATTTCGTGACCTAAGCATTGATATCTCTAAAGTTGTGTCAGTGACGACAGATGGGGCACCAAATATGGTGGGGGAAAACGTCGAATTTGTCAAATGGTTTACAGAAGCTATTGGACATCCAATTGTGCCTTTTCATTGTATTATCCATCAGGACGCTTTATGTGCCAAGGCAGGATTCACCGACTTAAACAACTTAATGTCAGTTCTTACAAAAATAGTTAATTTAATAGCTGCTCGCCCCCTTCACAAGCGAGAATTTTCGGCACTTTTACTGGTGGTTGATTCCACCTACAGTGGACTGCTGATGTACAATAATGTAAGATGGCTGAGCCGAGGCAAAGTTCTTAAGCACTTTGTGGAGTGCTTTGAAGAAATTAAGGTATTTCTTGATGATAAGGATCTGGAAAACTTTCCTCAGCTAAATGATGATAAGTGGGTCAACACCCTGATGTTTTTTACAGATTTCTCTGTTCATATTAATGAACTGAACTTAAAGTTACAAGGTTTTGGCAAAAGTATTGATGTTATGTTTGGATACATAAAAGCTTTTGAAAGTAAAGTTAAAATTTTCAAGCGAGATGTAGAAACTAAAATTTATAAGTATTTTCCTCGGGTAACAAAGTATTTTGAGAAGGCCAGTGCAGCTGTACAAAATGAAATGGAACTCTTGCATATGAAGTACCAGCATGTTTTAGACTCGTTACTTGACCAGTTTACTGATAGATTTAGTCAATTTAGAAGTCTAGAACAGACCATGAAAATAATTAAGTATCCTGATGTAGTAGTCTACAGTAGTTTGGAATTAAATGGTTTCCAATGGATGCAAATTGATGATTTGGAGATGCAACTTGCAGAATTTTAAGACAGTATCTGGGCTCAGGTGTTTGTCGACTTGAGGTCAAAGCTTGAGAATCTGGAAAGATGCCGCTTGGAGAATCAAGAGGAGTGCCACTACGAACAGGAAATTTGGAGTGCCTGGAACCGACTACCAGACACTTTTAGCACCCCGAAAAATATAGCAATGGCTTTACTCACAATTTTTCCCTCTACATACTTTTGAGAGGCCTTATTCTCAGCATTAAATAATATCAAAACCAACAAAAGAAACAGATTGACAGATGAAGTTAGTAGCGCTTGCTTGGGCCTGAAGTATACAAAATACCAGCCTTCAATTGAAGATTTAGCCAATGAAATTCAGCAACAAAAAAGTCACTAATAGGCAGGTTAGTTAAAGAATTCCCCCTCCCCCTCACTTATCTTAGTTCACGGCACCCCACACAAGCTAAATAATATCAAGACCAACAAAAGAAATCGACTGACGGATGAACAAAGAAGTCACTAAGCAGGTAAGTTAAATATTTAGTTTTTGGTTTATTAAATACAATTATATATAATAATTATACATTTATGTTATTTAAACTATAAATATTGTGAAATAATGATTTTTCCTCAAAGTGACACACTACTGGAGTTATGCTCAGTTTTTTTGGCGAAGTTTGACACACCAAGCTCAAAAGGTTGCCCATCACTGGCCTAATATAAGAAGGGCAGAAGCATTGTTCCTCCAGAAAAAGACATCCCCATCCCCCTCTCCCTGTTATGGTAGACACTGAAATATTAGGCTGGGGAGCCTTAAACAGTACTGCAATGCAGCAGCCATTGATAGCTGGGGACAGAGCTGGGAGACTGTGAACCACACCAATCCCTGCAGAGCCCTGTGGAGGCCATGAGGATGTCTCCAAAAATACAGTAAGACCAACAGCCATTAGTAAAAAGAAAATAGCACTGGGAGATAGCAAAACCAGTCCTTCATTACCCACCACATTCCCCCACCACAGTGGTGGTATCCTGTAGTCAAAGTGAGTTTTTCTTAGAGGGGACACTCACTATTCCAGTGGGTATGCAGCATTTTCTTTAACTAAAGTGATGCTAATCCTCTGCAATTACAGAGGCACAAGTTGTGCAGTTATAAGAAAACAAAAACATGTGCTCTCACCATTTACTAGATAGAAAATAAACCAAAAAGTTACCACACCTATCAAAATGCTCAGTTGTTAAGAACAAAACAGTATCTAAGCAAGAAAATAGTTCACTACCTCAAATGTGTAGGCAGAGAAACAATCCATCAAATACCATGAACAACCAGGGTAACATGGGAGCACAGAAAGAAAATTAAAAGTCTCCAGAAACCAAATTCAAAGTCATGGAAGACTGTCACTTAAATTTAAAATTTCAGTTATGAAGAAGGTTAACAAGATACAAAAGAATTCAGAAATGCAGTTCAATTGGCTCAGGAATAAAACAAATTAACAAAAGGAATATTTTACCAAAGAAACTATAAAAAATGATCTAACAGAAATCCTGGAACTGAACTCAATGAATGAAATGAGGAATGCCTTACAGGACATTGAAAATTGAGCAGACCAGATGTAAGAGAGAATTATTGAGCTTAAAGATAAAACCTACAAATGACTCAGAAAGGAAGAAGAGAGAGAACTAAGAGAAGAAAGAAAGAAAGAAAGAAAGAAAGACAGAAAGAAAGAAAGAAAGAAAAAAAGAAAAATGAATGAATGAATGAATGAATGAATAAATAAATAATTTACTAGAATCACCTGACTCCATTAGCAAAAGCAACAGGTGGTTGATGATATACCAGAAGGAGAACATAGGGAGAAGGGAACAGAGAGTCTAGTCAAAGAAATAATTGATGAAAATTTCCAAAGTCTATGGAAAAAAACTGGACTTTAGCATAGAGGAAGCTAGCAGAACATCCTACCTAATAAAACAGTAATATGCAAATTGACTGTACCTTCGCTATACCCATAAACCACGCCCACCAGCCACGCCCACCAGCCAATCAGGAGCAAATATACACATTAAACCAGCAAAGATGGTGGGCGGAGGGGGCAGCGCCCGCTGCCGGTGGAATCCAAGCCATGATGGTAGACTGGGGCAGGCGGTTAGTGCTGGCAGCCAGCTGACAAGGTCCTGGGCAGGCGGCTGCCGGCGCTAACCCACGCTAACCCACGCTGCCTGCTCTGGTCCACCATCACGGATCACGGACCTGGGCAGGCGGCGTGATCACGGATCACGGACCAGAGCAGGCAGCATGGGTTAGCGCCGGCAGCCGCCTGCCCAGGTCCCGGATTTTTTTGATTTTTTTACAGAGAAGAAGGGACAGGGACAGAGATTTAGAAACATCAATGAGAGAGAAACATTGATCAGCTGCCTCCTGCACACCTCCTACGGGGGATGTGCCCGCAACCAAGGTACATGCCCTTGACTGGAATCGAACCTGGGACCTTTCAGTCCACAGGGTGACGCTCTGTCCACTGAGGCAGACCAGTTATGGCTGTTGCTTTCTCTTGAGTTCAAAGAGCATGTTACGTTAAAGTTAAAGTTGTAAATACTTTATCTCAAGGGAAATTAGTCAAGCACTCTGAAAGTGTTTTTACTCTTAATGTGGTATACAGGGAGATATTAGAATAAGTTTAATCACTTTATCAGTCATTATTTGCATCAATGTTGTTTTTATATTACGAGTTTGTTATTGTTGTTATATCATTTTGTTATTGTTTAGTTATTAATAAAATTATGTATTATTTTCCTATACATTGTACTCATTTCCTTTTATCTCTCACACTTTTATTATGGAGAAAGGGCAAATAGCAATATTAAAATATTTCATCTAATTAATTCCCTTTCAATGTGCACAAATTTCGTGCACCGGACTACTAGTTTAATTATATAAATATAAAAAGATCTATCCAAGACACATTTTATGCATACTGTAAAAAATAAATGACAAAAAAATTATCAAGGCAGCCAGGGAAAAAAATACTGTAACCTATAAAGAAAACCTCATTAGTTATCATCATTTTTTTAATGGAAACATTACAAGCCAGAAAAAAGGGATCAGCCAAGGATAATTTATCCAGAAAAGTTATCCTTTAAATATGAAGAAGAAATGCAATCTTTCCCAGACAAATCAAAGTTGGGGGAATTTTCCTCCACAAGACCTGCATTACAAGAAATGTTGAAAGGACCGCTTCTGCTGGAAACAAAAAGACAGAAGTATGCAAAACTTTGACAGAGCAGAAAATTGTGACTTTACTTCAGAATAAGATATTAAACAATTATAACATAGAAATTAAAAGGGGGGAAGAGGCATATAAAATAACTATAAATAATGAAATTTGTTAATGAATGTATAACATTACAAAGAGATAATTTGTGACAAAATCATAAAAGGGGAAGTGGACAATAACAACATGTAGGGGTGACTGAAGATTAAAAGCAATCAGAAGAAAAACGACTATTCCATGTATGAGACATCTAACTGAAACCTAATGTAACCACAAAATAAAAATCCAGAGCTGAGACATGAAATATAAAAAGAAGAAATGGAGAAAAAAAATAACAGAAAACTGCCAAAATAAAATAGCAGAATCACCAGAGAGAAGAAAAAAATAGATATAAAGAGCAACCAAAAAACAAAAGATAAAATGACTGTAAGTTTGCATGTATCAATAATCACCATTAATGTAAATGAACTGAAATCACCTATCAAAAGACACAGAGTAGCAGGATGGATTAAAAATCAAGACCCAATTATATGTTGCCTACAGAAGGCTTATTTCAGCTCCAAAGACAAATATAGGCTCAAAGTGAAATGGTGGAAAACTCCAAGCAAATAGCATCCAGAGAAAAGTGATTGTAGCCATGCATATAAGCAACAAGATAGATTTCAAAATAAAAGGTAATAAGAGTCAAAGATGGACATTTTACAACAATGGAGAGGACAATTTATCAAGAAGACATAACACTTATCAATATATATGCAACCTAATCCTGGAACATCAAAATATATAAAGCAATTACTAACAGACCCAAAGGAAGAAACTAAAAAAGTACAATTATGATAGGGGACCTGAATATCCCAGTTATAGCAATGGACAGATCACCCAGGCAGAAAATTGATAAGGAAATACAGACCTTAAATAGCACATTAAACCATAAAGACTTAATTGATATTTTGGAATGTTCCATCCCAAAATGAAAGTATACACATTTTTCTCAAGTTCACATAGAGCATTCTCAAAGACAGACCATATTTTGGGGCACAAAACTGGACTCAACAAATTTAAGAAAACTGAAATCATACTAAGTATATTATGTAAAAAAAATGGTATGAAACTAGGAATTAACTACAAGAAGAAATATGGAAAAATTACAAGTATGTGAGGATTAAACAAAATGCTACTGAACAACTATTGGGTCAAAGAAGAAATAAAAGAAGACATCAAAATATACATAGAAACAAATGAAAATAAAAATATGTCCCAGTGCCACAAGTCCCTGCCCCCGTCCCTGCTAACCAGCTCCTGTGCTCATGAGCCTGGTTGTGACTATGACACCATTAGGACCAATTAGCATATTACCTCTTTATTATATAGATTATTATATAGATGGTGTTGACAGAAAAGCAGACACATGGACCCCTGGAACAGAATTGAGAATCCTGAAATTGCCCCACATATATTAGTACCATATATGGCATCTAATTTCCAACAAAAAAGAAAAAATACAATAGAAGAAAGTCTCCTCAATAAGTAATTTTGGGAAAATTGGAAATCCACATACAAAAGAATGAAACTAGACTTCTATCTGAAACCATACATAAAAATTAACTCAAAATGGATTAAAGATTTGAATATTAGACCTGAAATAATAAAGTACATAGAAAAAAAAACATAGGCTCTACACTTATAGACCTTGATCTCAGAGTGGTTTTGTGAACTTGACCCTAAATGGATGGGACTACATCAAACTAAAAAGCTTCTGCACAGCAAAAGAAACAGAACAAAAATGCAACCAACTGAATGGGAGAAGCTACTTCCAATCAGAGATTAATAGCTAAAATATATTAAAAACTCATATAAATCAATAACAACAAAAAACCCCCACAAATAATCCAATTTAAAAATGGGCAGAGGCCCTGAACAGACACTTCTCCCAAAACATACAAAGGGCTAGCAGATATATGAAAAGATGCTCAACATTACTAGGTACAAGGGAAATGAAAATCAAAACCACAATGAGATACCACTTCACGCCTGTTAGAATGGCTATTATCAATAAAAGAAAAAATAAATGTTAGAGAGGATGTGGAGAAAGGCAACACTTACATACTGCGGGTGGGAATGTAAATTGGTGCAGCCACTATGGAAAACAATATGGATGCTCTTCAAAAAGTTAAGAATAGAGCTACCATATGACCAGGATTCCTCTTTTGAGTATCTACCAAAAAAAATTGAAAACACTTTTTTGTAAAGATTAATGTACCCTTATGTTCATTGTAGCATCACTTCCAATAGCCAATACATGAAAATAGCCTAAGGGTTCTTTGATAACTCCTATATAATAAAAGGGTAATATGCAAATAGACCAAATAGCAGAACAACCGAACAACCAATCAAAGCGTAATATGCTAATGTTATGCTAAGGCTGCTCAACTGCTCTCTATGATGTGCACTGACCACCAGGAGGCAGACAGTCAACTGGTCGACCAGTCACTATGACATACACTGACCATCAGGGGGCAGATGCTCTGACTGGTAGGTTAGCTTGCTGCCAGGGTCTAGCTGATCGGGACTGAGCAAGATGGGCCAGACATGCCCTGGAGCCCTCCCACAGTCCCTCCCCAGCCCATCGGTGGGGTCCCTTAGCCTGGCCTGCACCCTCTTTCAATCCGGGACCCCTCGGGGGAAGTCAGAGAGCTGGTTTCAGCCCGATCCTGCAGGCCACTCCCCTTGGGAGGGCGCCAGATACAGGGCTCATGGCTGGTGAGCGCTGCTGTGGCAGCACAAGCCTCTCCCAATCAATCACGGCAGGCACAGTGGGGCCGGGATGAGCAGGAGCAGCAGGTAGGAGCTGTAGGCAGTGTTGGACTTCGTGTTTCGGCCAGATCCCTGCAGGCCACCCAGAAGGACACCACCCATGCATGAATTAGTGCACCAGACCTCTAGTAGTTATATAAAGAAGTGGTACATAAATACAATGAAATACCACTCAGCCATAAAAAAGGTTAAATATTGCCATTTGTGACAACATGGATAGATCTTGAGAATATTATGCTTAGTGAAATATCAGACGTAAAAGAACAAGTACTACATATATTATTTCACTCATAAGTGGGATAAAAAAAAAAGCAAAAAGTGAACAAACAAAATAAATAAATATAAAAATGGACTCAAATACTGACAATAAAATGGTGGTAACCACAGGCGAATGGGGTTGGGGAAGGAAGAAGAGGGTAAAGAGGATCAAATATGCATATCCTATATAATAAAAGCCTAATATGCTAAGTGTTGGGTCATCCGGTCGGCCATTCAACCAATCAAAGTGTAATATACTAATGATATGCTAAGGCCGCTCAACCACTCACTATGACATGCACTGACCACCAGGGGGCAGACAGCCGACCAGTTGACCAGTCACTATGATGTGCACTGACCACGAGGGGGCAGACACTCCAACTGGTAGGTTAGCTTGCTGCTGAGGTCAGGCTGATTGGGACTGAGCAAGATGGGCTGGACACACCCTGGAGCCCTCTTGTGGTCCCTCCTTGGACCTGACTGTGCACCAGTGGGGTCCCTCGGCCTAGCCTTTGCCCTCTCGCAATCTGGGACCCCTCAGGGGATGTTGGAGAGCTGGTTTTGGCCTGATCCCGCAGGCCAGGCCGAGGGACCCCACTGGTGCATGAATTCATGCACCGGGCCTCTCGTGATAATGTAAGTAGACTGGACTTCAGGTAGTGAGCACATAATAGACTATACAGATGTCATATTATAAAGTTGTACACCTGAAATTTATTTAATGCTATTAACCAACAAAATTCGTGCAAGGGGCTTGGCCCCCGCTGCCCGCCACGGCAGCGGGCCTCTGCCTTGGCCCCTGCACACCGTGGCTTCGTCCAGAAGGAAGGACATCTGGTCTAATTAGCATATTATGCTTTTATTATTATAGATGTTATCCTAATAAATTTAATTAGCAAATAAATTGTAAAAGTCAATGATTTTGATATTCACTAAATTGTGCAATCATCATCACAATCTAATTGTAGAACATTTGCATTACCTAAAAAAAAACAAAAAGTACCCTCAGCAGTCACTCCCCATTCTCATCATTTGATCCCCTGCCCCCAGGCAACTACTGATTTATTTTTGTTTTGTACAGATTTGCCTATTCTGGAAATTTTATATGAATTGAATTACACAATATGTATCCTTTTGTGCCTGGCTTATTTCACTTAGCATAATGTGTATAAGGTTCATCCATGCCAACGCATATATCAGAATTTCATTTTAAGGCTAAATAATCTTCCATTGTATGCTATGCTTACCTATTCATCTGTTAGTGGATATTTGGGTTATTTCCAGCTTTTGGCTATGGTGAAATCAGGGACTTGAACAAATATCTGTTCAAGTCAAGTCCCTGATTTCAAGACTTTTGTGTATATACTCAGAAGTGGAATTGCTGAATCATATGGTAATTCTATTTAATTGTTTTAGGAACTGCCATACTGTTTTCCAGTGTGTACACCTTTTTTCTTGCCTAATTGCTCTGGCTACATTATATTGTAAACTGAATGCCCCCTCCCCATCAAATTCTTATGTTGAATCCCTAATCCCCAATGTGATGGTATTTGGAGGTGGGGCTTCTGGAAAGTATTATGCTTATGAAGGTGACATCCTCTTGAATGGGATTAGTGCCCTTATAAGAAAAATCACAAGAAAGATAGTCTTTCCCTCTCTTCAGTAGGAGTAAACACAAGAAGGAGGTCATCTGCAAACTGTAGAAAGCGCTCACCAGGTACTGAATTGTCAGACACCTTGATCCTAGATTTCCCCTATACCCAATTATGAGAAATAAAGATCTGTTGTTTAAGTCACCACTTAAGGGTATTATGTTATAGTATCCCAAACTGAATAAGACAAGCCAGAGCTTTTAATGCTTTATTAAATAAAAATAGTAAAAATGAACATTCTGGTCTTGTTACTAATTTTATTTTTTTATTTTTATTGAATTTATTGGCTTGGCATTGGTTAATAAAATTATATAGGTTTCAGGTGTACAATTCTATAACACATCATCTGTATATTGTATTGTGTGTTTCTTGTTACTAATTTTAGAGGAAAGCTTTCATTTCCACACACACACACTGAATATGAGATTAGCTGTGAGTTTTTACATATGCTCGTTTTTATTTTCAATTATTTCCTTCTATTCCCAGTTTGTTACGTGTTTTTATCCTTGAAAGAGCATTTAATTTTGTCAAATGCTTTCTTCTGCATAAGTTGAGATGCTTGTTTAATATTTTGCCCCTTCATCCTGTTAATGTGGTTTATTACATGACTGATGTTCATATATTGAAGCATCTTTGCATTGCAGGAATAAATCCTACTTGGTCCTGGTGAGTAGTCTGCTGAATTCAGTTAGATAGTATTTTCTTGAAGATATTTCACATCTATATTGTAAGGAATATTCACTGTAGTTTTCTTTCTTCTAATGTTCTTGTCTGGCTTTGATATCAGGAAAATGCTGGCCTCCTAAGATGAGTTAGGAAGTGGTCCCTCATCATCAACATTTTGAGTTTGAGAATTATTGGTGTTATTTATTCTTTAAATGTTTGGCAGAATGTACTAGTGAAGCCATCTGGTCCTTGTCTTTTTTGTAGGGAAGTTTTTGATTACTGATTCAATATCTTCATTAGTTAGAGGTCTATTTAAATTTTCTATTTTTTTTTCATGATTCAGTCTTAGTAGATTTTGTGTCTCTAGGATTTTGTCCATTTTACATAGGTTATCCAATTTATTGGCATGCAGTTATTCATAGTGCCTTCTTATAATCTTTTCTATTTCTGTAGAATTGGTAGTAATGTCCCCACTTTTATTTCTGATTGTAATAATCTGAGTCTTCTCTCTTTTTGTTTTAGTCCATCTAGCTAAGATTTATCCAATTTATTGATTTCTTTGAAAAAACTAACTTTTGGCTTTATTGAGTTTTTTTTCTATTATGTTTCTATTCTCTATTTTATTTATCTATGTTTCAATCTTTATTATTTCCTTCCTTCTTCTAGCTTTGGGGTTAGTTTGTTCTTCTTTTTCTAGTTCCTTAAAATATAAATTTAGATTGTTGACTGAAGATCCTTATTTTTAATGTAAGTATTTACAGTTATAAATTTTCCTCCTTACAGTGCATTCTTTAAGTTTTGGTATGTCAATATTTTTATTTTTATTCATTCCTAAGTATTTTCTAATTTTCTTTGGATTTCCCCTTGACCTAGATACATGCCCTTGACTGGAAATCAAACCCACAACTCTTTGGTGCATGGCCAATGCTCTAACCACTGAGAAACACTGTCCATGGCACTCCCTCATTTAAAAAAAAATCATTATTGTTGAGAGTATTATTTAAGTCCCCTTAGCCCCATTGACCTCTTCCAGCCTGCTCCTGCCCCCCACCGCAGGCCCTCACCACCCCATTTTCTATGTCCATGCATTATGCATATATGTATACAAGTTAATTTGTTGATCTCTTCCTGCCCACCCTCCCCTGCCTTCCCTCTGAGGTTCTGCTTCTATGTCTCTGGGCCTATTTTTGTTCATCAGTTTACTTTGTTCATTATATTCCACTTATGAGTGAGATCATGTGATACTTACCTTTCTCTGACTGGCTTATTTTGATTAGCAAAATACTCTCCAGGTCCATCCATGCTATTGTAAATAGTAAGAGTTCTTTCTTTTTTACGGCTGCAAAGCATTCCATTTGTAAATGTACCGCAGTTTTTTTTATCTGCTCATCTGCTGATGAACACTTACTCTGTTTCCAGATCTTAGCTATTTTAAATTGCATTCCTAAGAACATAAGGGTGCATATATTCTTTCTGATGAGTGTTTTGGGTTTCTTGGGATATGTTCCTAAAAGTGGGATCACTGGATCAAGTGAAAGTTCCATTTTTATTTTTTTGAGTAACACAGGCCATGGTTCAAGTTTCTGCATAATACCTTCTTTGGAAACTCACACTAGCTTAATACAAGTGAAACACCCACTTCAAATTGATATGTTGTATGTAGGACATCCACTGCATCTTCACTACACAGTGAGCATCAACAGTTTCATCCCAGGTTTTCACTTTCTAAGCACAGATCTTGCTGTGATTGTGGAGATGGTTGTCGAGTACCTGATTCCCTCCCAGAAACTCTGGCTATTGTTAATGCAGTGCCCTGATTTGCTTTGGATGAACAGTGAATTTTAAGCTCTCTCCTGGATGCTACCCTTACCTCCGTGATTGGAGACAATGCTGTGAAAGATCTTTCATCTTGCTTGGTAGCAGTGTTCTTTTGGCGGCCAACATGACTCTAGTACTCTGAGTTACAACACGCAATACTGAAAACCATTACTTGGTATGAAATATAACGTGTATCCTTAAAATTACATTTTAGCCAACAACTTTAAGCTCCTATAACCAGAGTATCCAGACTGTGGGATGGGGATAAACAAAAGAAACGAAAGGTATAGTTTTTGACTACATTCTAGCTTCAGAGACTGAATTTACAAACTGCAGATGCTTGTGGAACAATTTCTCAATGAGTGCAGATTCTTGTTAAACCATTTGTATGACTATATATCATGTTGCAATAGCTTAAGAGATAACAGAATTCGGTGGAGTTAATTGGGGAAAACTTGAAAAAGCATCATTAATCCAGATTTGAAGGAGACCAGACTTTGGACAAGTGGAAGAGTGAGCATTTTCTTGGCCTATATCTCTTCCCTCTTTGTCTTGTTTAAAAAGTATTTTAAAACTTAATCCTATATTATTTTGTCCTCTGACAACTGAGGTCTGATTATAATTAAATTAATAACATTCTAACAAAGAATCTCTGACAAGAAAAGGAAAATATTTGTCCAATGATGTCAAATAAGTGAAGAAAATAGGAAGTAGGGCCTACAATGTCTGGAGATACTTTCTGCCTGACAAGAGTTAGCTCTTTGCTCATGTGTCCCATTCCCTCACAGCAGCACTTGGCCTTGACACTTAGAATTCGCTGCAGGAAGTGTCGCCCACTTGCAGCACATGAGCTGAGGCAGCTAGGGTTGAACCTCAGAACTGAGCTGAGTCTTCCAACACATCATGAGCCACATCACAAGACCTCTGCAGTCCTTGGTACCACTTTCTACAGAGCTTCAAAGCTTGGAACCCTTAAGGGTAGGCATTCTCTTCTGTGCTCCTGGGGCTATCTGGGTCCTAGTCCCAAGTTCCTGTCTTCAAGAAGCAGCTACCTTAAATCCTAAACCATGCTCTGTACTCACCAGCGGCTCCCACACTCCTCTGTGTTGGGAAATAAAACACCTAGTCCTTGCTTTCTGTTTTTTCCCTAAGCCACTTCAGTGGGTCCACAAAAGAATTGGTAGGGCAGTGAGAACGGCTATACGTGAGTACTAACGTGAACTTTCCAGAGCCCGGGAACCGCTCTTGTGCTTGTCAAAGCGCCCTAACTGGAGGCCTTTTGGACTGCAGATGCAGCCTAGGGAGAACTAGAGAGGCAGCAGGCCACTGTGAGGCTATTGGTCTTGGACGTGTATGGGCATGCTTTGCTTTGATGGCAAATACCTCCTTCTCTCATACACTCAAAAACACTGAGTCATGTATCCAACTTCTTCACTTAAGGGAAGTATTCCATTGGGTTCACTTTTTTCATATCATTGATTTGCTGTTCAGGCACGAAAACTTTTACATCATTTTTAACAAACTCTTTAGATTGCATTACAAATTTTCCTGCCTTCTTAAACAGAAAGTATGTATTGAACGTGATTTTAACATTGGATTAATGACTCAAGGTCATCAGCTATTACCACTAGTAAAATCATGCAATTTACAGTTTACCCCAGGAAAAGGGCATGCGTTCTTTTTGTAGGCAGTCACTCAGGATCAAAGTGCATCAAGAGTCATGTGCAGAACTGTTCAGGTAGAACTTGGGGAATGCCATGAAATACTTGCATAATTAATTCTATTACATGAACAAGCAGTTTACTAATGAAAATGTTGTATATGTTCAGGTCAGTTTTTAAAAACAGAAAAAAAAAATTGCTCTGGCAGGTATGACTCCGTGGTTGGAGCATTGGTCGTGCAGTAAGGGATAGCAGGTTCTATTCCCTGTCAAGGGCGTGTACCTGGGTTGCAGATTCAATCACCAGCCCCAGTCAGGGTGCATGCAGGAGGCAACCAATTGGTGTGTCTCTCTCACACTGATGTTTCTCTCTGTCTTCCACTGTCCCTAAAAATCAATGGAAAAATATCCTTGAGTGAGGATTAACAACAACAAAAAATTTAAATACAGGAAATCTTATCCATTAACTTCTTTTTCTGGGTGAAAAACAAACAAACCAAATGCATCATGTTCTTGTAGCTTTTAAACACCTTGCCCATAGGGTCAGGATTTGGGAACCACTCTATTAGTGTATTGAACAGATCAGTCCCATTTGTAAACAAACGGCCTCATCATGTAAAAAAGGAATGTTCCGTGCTGTCTCTTCAGCTTGCTTGTGGGCACTTCTAGAGCAAGGACCATGTCATACTCCTTTTTGCATCCCTGACACAGTGCGTGAGACATCATAAATACTAAATAAATATGGTTGAATAAATGATGATTAGTGTTATTTATGGATTAGGGAAGCATGTACCTATCTAAGTAAGCTATAAAAAGTATTGAATATTTACTATAAATATATATTAACATAAAAAATAACTCAGAAGGTCTGTGTAACCCTGGAAGACTATCACCTCTATGAAAATTATCCATTTTGGATTCTGTAGAGCAATTAGAAAAATGAGTTATTTTGAGATTTGAAGAAAGTGTTCTTTCTATCGTCACTTTGTTCAACAGTAAAACTTTATTTTCAGTGTCTCTGCTCTATATTGTTTACATTTTTGAGGATTTTTAAAAAATCCTCTACAATCTGTAAATAATGTGTATATTTTTTAAAGCATCTCAGTTTGAAAAGACAAGGTTAAACTTCATCTTTTTTTAAATTTCTTTATTGGTTAAGGTATTACATGCATCCTATTCCCCCACCCCCCCCAACTCATACCCTCACACCCCTGTTGTCTGTGTCCATTGGTTAGGCTTATATGCATGCATACAAGTCCTTTGCTTGATCTCTCCCCCTTACTCCCACCCTCCTCTACCTTCCCTCTGAGGTTTGACTTTCTGGTCGATGTTTCTCTGTCTCTGGATCTGTTTTTGTTGATCAGTTTATGTTGTTCATTATATTCCACAAATGAGTGAGATCATGTGATGTTTATATTTCTCTGATTGGCTTATTTCACTTAGCATAATGCTCTCCAGTTCTATCCATGCTGCTGCAAATGTTAAGAACTCCTTCTTTTTTACCACAGTGTAGTATTCCATTGTATAGATGTACCACAGTTTTTTAATCCACTCATCTGCTGATGGGCACTTAGGCTGTTTCCAAATCTTAGCTATTGTAAATTGTGCTGCTATGAACATAGGGGTGCATATATCTTTTCTGATTGGTGTTTCTGTTTTCTTGGGATATATTCCTAGATGTGGGATCTCTGGGTCAAATGGGAGTTCCATTTTTAGTTTTTTGAGGAAACTCCATACTGTTCTCCACAGTGGCTGCACCAGTCTGCATCCCCACCAGCAGTGCATGAGGGTTCCTTTTTCTCCACATCCTCGCCAGCACTTGTCGTTTGTTGATTTGTTGATGATAGCCATTCTGAGAGGTGTGAGATGGTACCTCATTGTCGTTTTGATTTGCATCTCTCGGATGATTAGTGACTTTGAGCTTGTTTTCATATGTCTCTTGGGAGTGCACTGGCCACCAGGGGGCAGCTCCTGCATTGAGCGTCTGCCCCCTGGTGGTCAGTGTGCATCATAGCGACCGGTCATTCCTCCATTTGGTCGATTTGCATATTAGCCTTTTATTATATAGGATAATGAACATATTATGTATTCATTTTAGGTGTACAACATAATTATTTGATATATGTGTACGTTGTGAAATGATCACTACAGTAAGTTTAGTGTATATCTTTCACCATACATAATTACAATTTTTATTGTGATGAGAAATTTTAATCTACTCTCTTAGAACTTTAAAATATGCAATACAGTATTTTTTCACTATACTCACCATGTTATACATTATATCCCCAGAACTTATTTACTTTATAACTGGAAGTTGGTACCTTTTGACCACCTTCACTCATTTCTTCCATCTCGATTCTCTGTTTCTATGAATTCTGTCTTTTAGATTCTACATATATGTAAGATCACACAGTATTTGTTTTTGTCTGACTTGTTTCACTTATACCCTCAAGGTCCACCCATGTTGTTACAAAAGGTAAAATTCCTACTTTTTTAATGGCTGAATGATATTCCATTTTATATATATGAATATATTCTTTAACTATTTATCCATCGGTGAACACTTAGGTTGTTTTCATGTCTTGGCTATTTTTAAAATGCTACAGTGAACATGGCAGTGCAACTATCTTTTCAAGATAGTAATTTTATTTACTTCAGATATATACTCAGAAGTAGAATTGCTCAATCATATGGTATTTCTATTATTATTTTTTTTAGAAACTTCTATGCTGTTTTCCAATTTACATTCCCATCAACAGTACACAAAGGTTCCTTTTCTTTACATCCATCATTTATTTCTTGTTCTTTTTATAGCAAACATGCTAACATAGGTGAGGTGATATCTCATTGTGGTCTTAATTTGCATTTCCCTAATGACTAGTGATATTGAACATATTTTCATGTTGGCCATCTGTATGTCTTCTTTGAAAACACGTCTATTTTCTCCCCTACAACTAAAAGAATATTCAGTAATTGAAGAATTTAGGTTCATAAAATTAAACCTGTATAGACTCTTAATTAAAAATAAAATATGCTTTCCCAAAATTTTTGAATATATGCCTGGCTGCACCCACTGTTATTGTTTCTTTGTTAGTCCATACTCTAAGAATTCAATGACACTTCTCTATTGCTTTCTGTTGTTCTTTGGAATTAGATCTGATGTATGGTTCCTCTTTGTTGCTTCCTCCACCAACTCAGATGAACTCAGTCAAGCAAAGACTAATATTTAGCAAATATTCTTTTAGCAGAATTAGAATCACAGTAGATGTCTATAAATGTAAGTATATGAAATAAAAAACAGTTCTAAAAAACAGTGATTTTATTAATCCCTTCAACAAGTGGAAACTTTGTTAATACTATTAAATTTAAAAGTTTTATTATTCAAAAATAGTTGTGGAGTTGTACTGTGATATCCTTTAACAAAACACCATATAGTGATTAAGTATGCATAATCCAGAAAGAGCTCACATTGGAGTAAAGGTTAAATGTTGGTGCTCTGAAGTTGAACTGACTGAGTATAAATGCCACTCCTTCCACTTACTCAGCATGAGATTAGCGGGACTTACCCTCTTTTAACTTCAGGTTTTGACTCGTTAAAATGGGACTATTGTACTTGACTCATGGGACCATAAGCATTAAATAAGTTAATATATTTAAGTACTTAGAAGAGTTTTGCCCATAGTAAATACTTAATAAATACTATTATTTGTTATTATTCAATGAACATCTTATGAAAAACATATTTTAAGTGGATCTATCTTCAATAAATTTTATTGTCCTGAATTGATGACTATTCCATTTTACATTTGGACATCATTAAGACATGTTACCAAACCAATATCTTTCTTATAGGTTAGGAAGCTTTTTGCTGCAAGTGACATAAGACTCAACTAAATATGCTTAAACCATAAGGATATTTATTCTTTATTCAACAATGATAGTTCCTTTGCCTTTTCATATAAGCTTTATAAGCAGCTTACTGATTTCTACAAAGACTTCTTCAGGGATAAAAGGGATTATGTTAAATTTATAGATCAACTTGGGTAAAATTTGACATTATGGCAATATTGGGTCTTTCACTTCAGGAATGTGGTATACCTCTCTATTTATTTAAGTACTAGAGGCCGGGTTCATGAAATTAGTGCATGGGGGTGTGTGTCCCTCAGCCCAGCCTGTACCCTCTCCAATCTGGGACCCCTCGAGGGATGTCCGACTGCCCGTAGGATCGGGCCTAAACAGACAGTTGGACATCCCTCTCACAATCCAGGACTGCTGGCTCTCAACTGATCACCTGCCTGCCTTCCTGATTTCCCCTAACCGCTTCTGCCTGCCCACCTGATCACCCCCTAACCACTCCCCTGCCAGCCTGATTGATGCCTAACTGCTCCCATGCCAGCCAGTTTGCCCCTAACTGCCCTCCTCCGCAGGCCTGGTCACCCCTAACTGCCCTCCCCTGCAGGCCTGGTCACCCCTAACTGCCATCCCCTACAGGCCTGGTCACCCCTAACTGCCCTCCCCTGCAGGCCTGGTCACCCCCAACTGCTCTCCCCTGCAGACCTGGGTCCACCCAACTGCCCTTCCCTACAGGCCCGGTCACCCCCAACTTCCCTCCTCTGCCAGCCTGGTCACCCCTAACTGCCCTCCCCTGCAGGCTTGATTGCCCCCAACTGCCCTCCCTTGCAGACCTGGTCCCTCCCAACTACCCTCCCCTGCTGGCCATCTTGTGTCTACACGGGGGCAGCCATCTTTGACCACATGGGGGCAGCCATCTTGTGTGTTGGAGTGATGATCAATTTGCATATTATTCTTTCATTATATAGGATTAGATAGGATAGAGGCCTGGTGCATGGGTGAGGGCCAGCTGGTTTGCCCTGAAGGGTGTCCCAGATCAGGGTGGGGGTTCCCTTGGGGTGTGGGGTGGCCTGGGCGAGGGGCCTGTGGTGGTTTGCAGGCTGGCCACGCCCCCCGGAGACCCAAGTGGAGGCCCTGGTATCTGGGATTTATTTACCTTCTATAATTGAAACTTTGTAGCTTGAGCAGAGCCAAGCCTCCTGCTCGCTCTGTGGCTGCAGCCATTTTTGTTGGGATTTATTTATCTTCTATAATTGAAACTTGGTAGCCTTGAGTGGAGGCCAAGGCAGGCCAGGGCTGCAGAAACTTGGCTTCCTCCATTGCCGGGGGCAACTCAAGCCTCTTGCTCTCTCCAGCTCTGTGGCTGCCGCCATTTTTGTTGGGATTTATTTATCTTCTATAATTGAAACTTTGTAGCCTTCAGCGGAGGCCAAGGCAGGCCAGGGCAGGTGGAAAGCTTAGCTTCCTCCATTGCCGGGGAAACCCAAGCCTCCTGCTCTCTCCATGGCTGCAGCCATCTTGGTTGGGTTAATTTGCATACTTGCTCCTGATTGGCTGATGGGCGTGGCTTGTGGGTATAGTGGAGGTATAGTCAATTTGCATATTACTCTTTTATTATATAGAATTATATGATTTCTCTCATCACTGTTTTGTTCATTTTAAATATACAGAGCTAGCACATATTTTATTAGATGTACACCTAAGTATTTATTGTTTATTGGTGCTACTGTAAAGGGTACTATTTTTAAAGTTTTAATTTCCACTTTTTCACTGCTATTTTATAAAAAGCAATTGATATTTTATATAATCCTGTTTTCTGTGGGCTTATTCACTTATAGCTTTTCTCTGCGGAATCACCATGGTGGCTGGGACCCTGTACACATATCCTGAAAACTGGAGGGCCTCCAAGGGGCTCAGGTCCGGGACCTCCCCGCACAACCTCACTTGCACTTTAGCCAAACCAACCGCGCCCCTGAATTTCTCCACAAGTTTCCTGTAGGCAAGGTTCCAGTATTTGAAGGTGACAATGGATTCTGTGTGTTCGAGAGCAATACCATTGCCTACTACGTGAGCAATGAGGACCTGCGGGGAAGTGGTCCAGAAGCAGCAGTCCAGGTGGTACAGTGGGTGAGCTTTGCTGATAGTGATATATTGCCCCCAGCCAGAACCTGGATGTTCCCTCCTTGGACATCATGCACTACAACAAGTAGGCTACAGAGACCGCAAAGGAGGACATGAGGGGAATTCTGGGGCTGCTGGATGCTCACTTGAAGACAAGGATCTTTCTGGTGGGCGAACATGTGACACTGGTTGACATCACAGTTGTCTGCACCCTGTTGTGGCTCTATAAACAGGTTATGGAGCCGTCTTTCTGCCAGGCCTTCCCCAAAACCAACTGCTGGTTCATCACCTGCATTAACGAACCCCAGTTTCGTGCTGTCTTGGAGGAGGTGAAACTCTATAAGAAGGCCCAGTTTGATGTTAAAAAGTTTGCAGAGAGCTAGCCTAAAAAGGACACCCCTCGGAAGGAGAAAGGACCTTGGGAGGAGAAGCAGAAACCCCAGGCTGAGTGGAAAAAGGAGAAAAGGGCAGCTGCTCCCGCTCCCAAGGGGAGGATGGACGAGTGTGAGCAGGCGCTGGCTGCTGAGCCGAAGGCCAAGGACCCCTTTGCACACCTGCCAAAGAGTGCCTTTGTGTTGGATGAATGCAAGCGCAAGTACTCCAATTTGGGAGCACTTTGATAAATACGGCTGGTGGTACTCTGAGTACCGCTTCCCTGAAGAGCTCACCCAGACCTTCATGAGTTGCAACCTCATCACTGGAATGTTCCAGCGGTTGGACAAGCTGAGGAAGAATGCCTTTGCCAGTATCATCCTCTTTGAAACCAACAATAGCAGCTCCATTTCTGGAGTCTGGGTCTTCCGTGGTCAGGAGCTTGCCTTTTCCGCTGAGTCCAGACTGGCAGGTGTACTATAAGTCATACACATGGCGGAAACGATCCGGAAACCATCCTGGCAGCATGGAGACCCAGACGCTGGTGCGAGATGACTTTTGCTGGGAGGGGGCCTTCCAGCATTTGGGCAAAACCTTCAATCAGGGCAAGATCTTCAAGTGAACATCTTTTGCCATGCCTAGCTGCCTGCACCCATCCTTCAGGAAGATGGGGGTCATTAAAGGAAACTGAACATTGAAAAAACAAATTCGCTTATTAGTTCCAGCAATTTTTTTTGTATATGAAATGTTCTATGTAGGTAATCATGTCATATTCAAGCAGAGACAGTTGTATTTATTTTAAATCTGTCTTTCCTCCCCCCGGAATTTTAGTATGATGCTGAATAGGATTGCTGAGAGTGGACATCCTTGCCTGTCCATGATCTTAAAGAGACAACATTTGCTTTTTCACCTTTAAGTATGATGTTAGCAGCAGGTATTCAATAGATTCTCAAGTTGAGGAAGTTCCCTTGTATTCCTAGTTTTCTGAGAGTTTTATCAGGAATATTTTTTTAAAAATTCTGGAACTATCCAGAAGGTCCTTATTTTCTTTAGTCTATTGGCATGGTGAATTATTTTGATTTCTAATACTGAACCAACATTGCATTTATGGGGTAAATATCAGTTGGTAATGATTTATTATACTTTTCAAATATCAGTGGATTTGATTTGTTAGGATTTTGTTCAGGATTTTTCATTTATATTCATAATAAAATTGATCCATAGTTTTCTTTCCTTGTATTGTCTTTGGTTTGGTACCAAAGCAATGTAGGCGTCACAGAGTGTGTTGAGAAGTGTTCTCTGTTTTCCAGAACACTCTGTGTAAACCTGGTACTGCTTCTTTGTTAAATGTCTGAGATATATGCCTATGGAGCTTCCTGAGCCTGAGATTTTTTTTGGAAAAATTTTAAACTTATTTTTTGTGGTAAAATATACAATTTTAACAATTTAAATGTACAATTTAGTTAATAAACTTACATATAAATATATAACAAAAACTAAGTACATCCACAACATTGTACAACCATCACTACTATTTCCATTACTTTTATCATCCCCAATAACTCCTGATTCCTTCCTTCTCCCAGTCTCTAGTAAATTTTATCCTACTATGAATTTGCCTATTTTCTGTACCTCATATAAATGGAATCATACAATATTTATCCTTCTGTTCTGACTTATTTCACTTAGCATAATGTTTTTAAGGTTCACTCATGTGTCAGAATTTTCTTCCTTTTTAAGACTGAATAATATTCCACTATATATATATATATATATCCTGAGTGGCCAGATTATTATGATCTCTGAACGCATAATAATCTGGCCACTCAGCAGTGTGTCAGTGTGTGTGTGTGTGTGTGTGTGTGTGTGTGTGTGTGTGTGTGTGTATACATGTTAGAGGCCCAGTGCATGAATTCATGCATGGGTGGGTCTGGCCAGCTGACCTGCCTGCTGGTTGAACTCCTGGTCAAGGGGACAATTTGCATATTAGCCTTTTATTATATAGGATATACACTGAGTGGCCGGATTATTATATGTTCAGAGATCATATTAATCTGGCCACTCAGTGTGTGTGTGTGTGTGTGTGTGTGTGTGTGTATACACCATATTTTGTCTATTCATTTATCTATTGATAACATATGGTTGTTTCTACCTTTTAACTATTGTGAGTAATGCTGCAATGAACCTTGGTGTACAGGTATCTGAGTTATTGTTGTCACTTCTTTTGTATATATATATATAGTCAGGTATACAGCATTTGTTCCTAGAAATAAGATGACCTTTATTCTAGGTAGTTAATTCAGGGAACTGAGTCAATCTGGTCAGGAGCTGAATTGTATTTGGGTTAGGGTTACCTTCAGTGGACCACTGGCTTCAAATTTCTCTGATATCACATTGCACTTAGGGTGGGAGTTTAGGTCCCGGAGAGTATTGCTTAATGTGTCTGCTGTATTCTCAGCTTTGGGTCTTCCATGTGCTCTTACACCACAGACAGATTTTCTCTCCATGTTCTTGTCTACCACTCCCAGTGGCAGACTGTTGTTGCTTTGTTACTTAGTGCTTGCTATCTTTGGGGTGGGAAACAGAAGAATTCCTTATTGTCATAGTCTAGCTTCAGTCTCAGGCAAGCAGGCCCTGTGTGCCTGGGATTTCAGGGTTGAGCTTTCTTTCCCCTTCTTCTCATGGAGTAAAATTCTTCTGTATAGTATATTTTTTCAGGTCTTGTGTAGGTATAATTGTCAGATAAAACCCAATTAAGCCCTAGCCAGGTGGCTCAGTTGGTTGGAGCATGTCCCATGCACTGGAGGGTCACAGGTTCAATTCCCAGTCATGGCACATACCTAGGTTGTGGGTTCGATCCCTGGTCAGGGCACATATGGGAGGCAACCAGTCAATGTTTCTCACATTGATGTTCTCTCTCTAAAAATCAATACAAGCACATCCTCTGTTGATGATTTAAAAAATAAAACTCAATTAAATACAAATTTTACATAAATAACAAATAATCTTTTACACATTAGTTTGTCCCAAATATTGCACAAATATTTTTTTGTTTGTTTGAAATGCAAATTAAACTGTATTTTTGTTAAATCTGGTAACCCTATGCATTGGACTTTCTTGTCCTCTACCAGTGGTATGAGATTTCTATGGTAATGGTAGAGTATCCTGGGCCAGGTATGTCTTCAATCCCTCTCCCAAAGATAGAGGGTTTTTAGTATTAATCCTCCCTTACCACCATACATGTTCACCTGTGCCCTAGGACTGATGGTATTTCTTGCCCCTCTCCAGGTGACTTAGAGCATTAGTTCCTTGGGGGAAAAGAGTCAGGTGGGACTCCTAACTTTCCTGTTATGGCAGCACTCCTCTTCTCCATGCCTGCAATACCATAGGGGGCTTTCTCCAGTCTCCTGCCCTCCCTACCCTTCAACTGCACCTAAGGGAATCTGGTGAAAGTCTCTGGGGAAGAACCTATAGGTTCTCCTCATGTCAGTCAGATGCTTCTCACACTAGCTCATACTTGACTCCTAGCAATGTGTTAAAATGTTTTAGCTCTTACCTGCTTGTGTGGTACCCAGCTTCTTTTCCTGCCATGTTCTACCATTGGTGGGCAAGTGTTTATATCTTGTCACTCCTTGAAAGGATCTGCCTTTCCTTGAATTTGGAGCTATTTAGTTAAACTATGAACTTAGGTCTCTCTTGCCAAAATGCCTTTGTGTCTGTAACACCCTCTTTGACACTGTGCCTCATCCAGGCTTCATTGTCTGGCTGATGACTGCACCCTCAGGAATGTACCCTGTGCTGGTGGCTTCCCGCTAGGCAGCCCTGAGCGTGAAAGCTGGCTTAGCCATTTACTTACCTATTTGAGACTAATTTTCTTACCTGTGAAAAGGGGAGAATAATATCAATATTCCTCCTTCTAGTTCTAGGAGGAACTAGAAATCTATAATAAAAGCGTAATATTCTAATTATACCAGATGCCCTTCCAGACCAAGCCACTGCGGGCTGGGGCCAAGGCAGAGGCAGAGGCCCTTGGCTGTGGCAGCGGGTGGGGACCCAGGCAGAGGCAGAGGCAGAGGCCCCCGGCTGCTGAGGCCGGGGCCGAGGCAGAGGCAGCGGTGGCAGAGGCCAAGCCCCTTGCACAAATTTCATGCATCGGGCCTCTAGTAATAAATAAAAAAGGTCTAGGCCCTGGCCAGCATTGCTCAGTGGTCAGCATGTTGGCCTGTGAACCAAAGGGTCATGGGTTTGATTCTGGTCAAGGGAACGTACCTGGGTTGCAGGTTCAATCTCAGGACATGGTCCAGGGTGTGCAGGAGGCAAGCAATCTATGTGTCTTCCTCACGTGGATGTTCCTCTCCCTCTCTCTCTCTCTCCTCTCTCTCTCTCTCTCTCTCTCTCTCTCTCTCTCTCTCTCTCTCTCTTCACATCCCTCCTTTCCACTCTCTCTAAAAAAATCAATGGAAAAAATATCCTTGGATGATGATTAACAAAAAACAAATAAATAAACAAAAAACTGGCACCAGGTGTTAGACCCGTAGAGTCAGATCAGATCTGGTTCAACAACCTCGGTATTTGAGTTCTGGCTAAGAGAGAATTCAGAGCCAAGACTCACACTATAAGATAACGTTTATTTAGAAAGTTGCAGAGGTAGAAAAAGTGAGCTGTAGAATAGGTTTAGGAAACAAGTTAGAGGTGAAAGAAGGAAGAGCTTAGGAGAGAGAGGCAAGGAAAACGCACATGGGGGAAGGGTGGTGGAGAAAGACACAGGTGTGCTCCATAGAGAGAGCTGTGCTGGGTCCTCCATCCTAAGGACTTTTACGGGTGGGGATTTTAAGGGAGGACCCAGGGAAGGATCTCAACCACTTTCCAGGTATGTCCTTTCAGGATCGTGGTCAGTGCCAAAGTAGGGGGTTAATATTCAATGCAGCTGGTCCTGAGGTCAGCCATAGTGTCGCCTGTCTGGTTTTGCTGCTCTTCTGGGCCTATAGCTCCAACACAACTGAGGTCTACATGTTATCTCTAGGGATTAATGCTTAAGGGAGTGGTCCTACAAGGGTTTGTATAGGCATCATATGAGGCTATTCTCCTGCCTCTTGTTCCCCCATCTAAAGGACTATCCCACATGCCAGGGGAGGAAAGATCAAGGGGGGGTCCAAACCACAGGACCAGTGATATGAAAGGTCAGAGAAAAGGTCATCCTGGGGATGAGGTCCTTGTTTTTTCAGTTTTGCCCATTGCTTGGCACCTGGAGCTTCCACCCTGGTGACATTCCATAACTGGCCTATTGCCCTGCTCTGCTCATGCCTGTCTGACTGCCAACCATATTTGTGCCACTGCTCACAGATATTTGTGCCACTGCTCACAGACTTCTCTCTGAGTTCCCTTAGCCACTTCCTCTCCTGTCCCCCACATTTATCATACAGTATGGCAACTATCTACCTCCCTACACCTAAAACAGTTGTTGCCCTCCTTGCCTTTGGTTGGATTCTCATCCAGCTTTCTCAGGATGAATGCTCAAAATATATACTATATCATGGTATTGACCCACCCAAATAAAATCAGCTCAGAGTAGGAGCAGGGTTAAAGTCCTGAAGGCTTTGAGATGTGCTGAGGGTTGACCTTCTAGTTGCTGGATAGTGAGAAAGTGAGGATAATCTAGAGGAGGGGCCTAAGTAATAAGGGGGGAACCTGGAATAGCAAATATTTTCTGATACTGTTGATCTCGGTGGCTCTAAGAAAATCATTTAAGGTTTTGGTGCCTCAATTGCCAAATGGCTTGGATTAGAATATTATGGTCTTTAAATGTACTTCAAGTTCTGCAATTCGATTTTGTTCAAAATATGCCAAATCTGATTTGCTGATTTAGCTCATTAGCAACCATCTATCTCAGTGGCCGGCAAACTCATTCATCCACAGAGCCAGATATCAACAGTACAATGATCGAAATTCCTTTTGAGAGCCAAATTTTTTAAACTTAAACTTCTTCTAATGCCACTTCTTCAAAATACACTCGCCCAGGCCATGGTATTTTGTGGAAGAGCCACACTCAAGGGGCCAAAGAGCCGCATGTGGCTTGCGAGCCGCAGTTTGCCAACCATGGACCTAGGACAAGTAAAGTTAAAAAATAAACCTTATTTCAGATTAATTTAAATTGGCTAATTGAAATAAGTGAATATTCAAGAAAACTTAATTGTACTGGACAAAAACCTGTTCCTGAAGTATTAAATAAAAATTTTTTATTGATAGTTCATCTCATAGTAAAATTGCCTAACATGCAATGAATCCAAAGCAGTCATATTTTTGTGCAAAAAATTAAAATTAGGTTATCAAGACTGCATTGTAAAAATTTCCAAAAGCCTCCTAATATTTAAATAAAGAAAGGGGGGATAGTAGAGTAATATCCCGTAAGAAATAATATTCTGTAAGTAAAATACATCAAGAAATTTTTTACTTTGAAAATTAATTTTCATTTATAATGCTAACAGCAAGACACCTATGAAAAGTCACATGGTGTCAAAATAAGCCAAAGGAAAATCATTTGGACAAAAATAAAAAAGGATCCCAAGTCTAATGTATAGAAAAGATTCCTTTATTAACCTTTGGTCAAGAAAATGTTTGTATATTTCCAGAAAAGCCCATGTGGATTCCTGCAACAGCGGATCCCAGAGAGAAACTGACTGGATTGCTCTAGCCATGAAGACAAGAGGAGAAACAGTCCAGAGATGGAAGACACTGAAGATGCCTTGCTATGCTAGCAGTCAGCAGCTGTGCGTCACTGCAGGTTGCCCAGGACAAAACCAGAGAGGGTCGGACCTGCATTGCCACCGTTTGTCCACCATCCGGAACTAGCATATCATTGCTGAAATATACACATAAGGAACTGTTGGACATTGAAATTAGGACTCAAAAAACTGTTGGCCCGGAAAGAAACTTACTACAGACTGATTCATTTGCCTCTCAGCATAACCACTATTGCTTGTCTCATTTTTGTTCTTATATGTTTATTTCTAGTCTGCAGATGCAAGATTTTTTAAGGAAAAAAATGGGGGAGATGTTGGAAGCTGTCCATTGTCTTCACTAGCAGAGAGGTATGGACAAGGAACCCAGAAGGCTGGTCAACCTTGAAGCTCTGAAAGGTCAGAGCCAACCACCCACTGTTTAGTTGAGACAATGGTAGCTAAAGCAACTTCCACCTTTTAGTTTTGTGTAAATCCTTGCTGATTGGCTATTATTGGAATTGCCTGCCTAAGGGCTATGGGTGTATCCCACATACTGAATAAAAGGGATAGCAAGGCCAGAGCAGGTGGAGTCCTTCCTCTTGAGCTGGGCTCCCATCTGGCCCCCAATATTTCCAAATTAATATTTTCTAGCCTCCTCTAGAGCCCGAACCCTGAACCTGAACCCTGAACCACACGGGACATGGCGGGGACACTCACAACTGGCAGCCCAATGTGGGGTACTCGCACATGTGATCTCTTCAATTAAATAGTATAAGGAAATCTATTAGGCTTTCCTGGTTATTTTGAAATAATTTCTAAGGAAAATATTCAAGTGGAAGATATTCAAATCTTAAAATTTGGGGAGAGATCAAACTGTATTTTTCTCCAGGGAGAAATACTGACAGTGACTCCTCTTCAGCCAGTATTTCCCTTCTGGAAAGTGTCAATTTCACACTCCAACCCTTTGGACCCTTTTGGGGAGAGAATAGCTCCTACTTCCTGCTGGAACTGCCTGCCCTGCCCAGCAATGGGAGCACCTGCTCCTTCCCAACAATGCATTCAGGGAACTATCCTATGTAATAAAACCCTAATATGCAAATCAACCGAACAGCAGAGAGACCTGTGGAATGACAGGTCGCTATGACATGCACTGACCACCAGGCAGCTCCTGCGTTGAGCATCTGCCCCTGCAGAGGAAGGCCACCTGCAGCAGCAATTGGGGGGCAGAGCCGGTCAGTGGGTGGTGCCAGGCCACCAGCCAAGGCAGGTGCCAGTGGGGATCCCCAATCACCTGGCCTGCTGGTCTCCCCACAGATGGCTCTGATTGCCGGCCAGGCCTAGGGACCTTATCATATATATTGGGAACAGTCTCTTAGATTTAAAAATTAAAACCTGGCAAGGCTTCTCTAACACTGAAAAAACAGGATGATGCAAGCAATGACATATATTGATTCTGGCTTGCACATTTTGTGGTCAGCCCTGATTCTTACACTTATAACTGTGTGACAAAGCCAATTACTCAACTTCTCTCTGCTTCAGTTTTTCCACCCATAAAATGGGGAAAATGGTACTACTGCCTCAGAAGGATCATGTCATGTACTACTTTTTATAATCAGGGCAAAAAAATGTAGCTGCCCATACAACAGCAAGATGCCTTTCACCTGTGTGAAAAGTATGGTCACTGGTGCATGCAGTGTCCTGGATTGCAAGAGAGATGTTCAATTGCCGGTTTAGACCCAACATCCCCCGAGGAGTCCCAGATTGCGAGAGGATGCAGGCCGGGCTGAGCGACCTCACATCCCCAACCCCATGCACGATTTTCCTGCATCGGGCCTCTAGTGTGTAAATAAAGAGGAAGGCACTTAAATCAACATTAAATTTTTCTTCCATTTTAAAACCAGGGAAGTCCTGGGTAAACTGGGACACTTTGGTCACCCACATAATAGATATTTTATAACAAGTCAGAGATCAAATTGTTTCCTCTTTTTATGCAATGACTAAATAGCTTAGAAATAAGAAATTCTACAAATTTTAAAAAGAATATAAGGTGGTTGGCCCTAGTTGGTTTGGCTCAGCCTGCAGACCAAAGGTAGAGTATCAGCCTGCAGACCAAAGGGTCCTGGGTTAGATTCTGGTCAAGGGCACATACCTCAGTTGCAGGCTCCTCCCCAGCCCAGGCCCTGGTCAGGGCTCATGAGGAAGCAACCAATAGATGTGTTTCTCTCACATTGATGTTTCTCTCTGTATTTCTCTCTCTTCCACTCTCCCTAAAAGTCAATGGAAATATATCCTCTAGTGAGGATTAACGAGAAGAAAAGAAAAGAAAAGAAAAGAAAAGAAAAGAAAAGAAAAGAAAAGAAAAGAAAAGAAAAGAAAAGAAAAGGAAAGGAAAGGAAAGGAAAGGAAAGGAAAGGAAAGGAAAGGAAAGGAAGGGAAGGGAAGGGAAGGGAAGGGAAGGGAAGGGAAGGGAAGGGAAGGGAAGGGAAGGGAAGGGAAGGGAAGGAAAGGAAAGGAAAGGAAAGGAAAGGAAAGGAAAGGAAAGGAAAGGAAAGGAAAGGAAAGGAAAGGAAAGGAAAGGAAAGGAAAGGAAAGGAAAGGAAAGGAAAGGAAAGGAAAGGAAAGGAAAGGAAAGGAAAGGGAAAGGAAAGGGAAAGGAAAGGGAAAGGAAAGGAAAGGAAAGGAAAGGAAAGGAAAGGAAAGGAAAGGAAAGGAAAGGAAAGGAAAGGAAAGGAAAGGAAAGGAAAGGAAAGGAACGGAAAGGAACGGAAAGGAAAGGAAAGGAAAGGAAAGGAAAGGAAAGGAAAGGAAAGGAAAGGAAAGGAAAGGAAAGGAAAGGAAAGGAAAAGAAAAGAGAAGAGAAGAGAAGAAAGGGAAAGAAAAGAAAGAGAAAGAAAAGAAAAAGGAGGTGATTGATGCAAACAAAGACTATATATCTAATTATTATCTCAAATTTGTGAAACAGTTACGCTTAATTGATAACTAGAAGAGAGATGGTCTGATTTAGAGTATTTTTGCGAACCACTTGCTCAGACATTTTATTTCTGCAGCTCTAGCTGTGACAATTAGATATGTAATTCCAGCAATCAGAATCAACACTTACACTAACTCAGAAGATCTAGAGTTGCTATGACTCGAGAAAAACACACACATACCTTTTTACTAAATAGAAGCTTCATCCATGGCTTAAATCAAATAACCACAATGCAGAGAGCTTCCTGGTTCACTTGCTTAATTGTTTTGACTGCAACAAAAATTGTGAGATTTTTAAAAACAGAAGTTCATTATAAAGTGTACATCTTTTAAAAGGCATTGCAGTAAGTAAAGATGTCCACATATCACACTGTCTTATATGTCTATCATTCTACCCATGCATAGCACTTGCTCATGTTGGGCTGCCAGACAAGACCTCAACAAACAATAGGGGGGATTGTCATTTAAGTCATCAGTTCTTCTGTCAATAGAGACAGAGATCTCATACCATCTTCAAGACAAAATGTGCCTTTGATCAGGAAAAAGCACCTTCATGTGCCCTTTAATTACAAAAGGTAAAATAAGCACTCACTTGTATTTTGAGCAGAATGTTTTTAGGTTGAGACGCTCTTTTAGTCTGTCTAGTAGGCAAGTTCTGGCTCAGCCTTTCTGCCCATCTTAGGGTTTGTTGGATATATGAGATCTGAAAGAGAGATATACCCTAACTTTCTGTGAACCAAACATAATTTGTGCTGAAATCACTTGTCATCTTTGCGGTTGTTCTGGTGTTACTGTTTGCAGAGATCTGTAGGGAAGCTCTGTCTAGAAAGGGCACACAGGTATGACTAAGGTGGCAAGTAGTATAGGTCACTGGCACATACAGGGTGTCAGTCTTTAATAATCACATAGCTCTGGATGAGACGACTTGTCTGGACAGGGGCAGTATTTAATAATCACAAGTGCTCTGGTCTGGATAAGAAAGAAGATGACCCTGGTCTATTGACTAGCCTAAGAAGCACTTTATTTATGATGGCTTTCTCATAATGATCAATGACTAATCAAAATAATGATAAATATTAACAAGTGTAAAACCCAATGGTGTTAAATAATGACACCATTATGTCACATGAAATGGACTTCCCCTCTCACCAGTCTTGGGGCATTCCATTCTCTGAGGAAACCCCCTTCTCCCTGTGCCCCCTACCCAGACCAGTTTAAAGTCTTCGTATCTATTTCAATTTGTTTTACAAAAATGGGTGAAAGACAAACAAAACTTCACTAGGGAACACTTTAAAAGAACATCAGCCGATGCGTGTTAGTTTCTCTAAGGAGGGCTGCCCTTGACCAGTCAATGCTCAAATGCTCAGCGCTGGGGCTTCCCTTGCCATTTCCCCTTGTCTTCACTTCTGGGCTGCTGGGCCCCTGCAGGCATTTGAAGAAGCAGAAGTAGGCCTCTAAAAGAGCAGCTGGCCGCGCAGGTGTAAATGCAGACAGATGAGGCCCTCCAACCAGGAATATCCCACTCCATACTAGATTGCAGGCCACATGGTCACTTTAAATAAGGTTTTATACAGATTTGGAGACTATGAACATGGAACTATATAGAAGGCAACTGGTAAGGGCTCCTAGGTGTGTTTCTTTGTGCCCAGGTGAATTAAGGTAAGAAAGCAAGGCCCAAATTGTATCTTTACCAGTCCTGTCACACCTAAATAAAAAAGATGGTTATTTTACTGAGTCTGAAAGAAGTGGTTCAGATTTTGGCAGCTGTTTTGAGCTCGGATCACAAACCATGACATTTTTTTGTTTTGTTTTTTAAGCCATGAAAAGTTTTAAAGGACCTGTTTATTATCTCTGGTAGACCTTCCTTGGCAGAGATAGGAAAATACATAGGTCAAGTGAAACCATTCCAGACAAGGAAAATAGCCCACCTACAAGATGGATGTCCATAAGCCAGGAATGGTTTTACTTGACCTATGCATTTTCTTTTTTAATATATTTTATTGATTTTTTTACAGAGAGGAAGAGAGAGGGATAGAGAGTCAGAAACATCGATGTGAGAGAAACATCGATCAGCTGCCTCCTGCACACCCCCCTACTGGGGATGTGCCCACAACCAAGGTATATGCCCTTGACCGGAATCGAACCCTGGGACCCTTGAGTCCGCAGGCCGACGCTCTATCCACTGAGCCAAACCAGTCAGGGCTGACCTATGTATTTTCTTAACCAAAGATCAAAAACAGCATGATGTCAAGGGCAGAGCTACTGAAAGTACTGAGCTCTGCCAACTACAGCTATGGCTGCAATCAAGGAGCATTCAGCAATACGTGACAGCACTGTGTGCAAAGACTGACCTCTCTCTTTCTCTCTCTTTCTCTCTCTCTCTCCTCCTCTCTCTCTCTCTCTCTCTCTCTCTCTCTCTCTCTCTCACACACACACACACACACACACACACACACACACACCAGCATATACTGCATCTGCTTAAAAAAACAAAGGACAATAGAACTTCGGTCACTCCTAGATGACGGAGCCATCCCACATGGAAATTGCATTGTTCTAGAAAAGGAAGACAGGTAGGTAGACACAGTGTCGATGGAGTAATTGGCCTATAAAAAAGGATTCATTATTTGTGAACCTCACACCTGGACAAATGCAGTAACCTCCCAGTTGTATTTTCTTTCCTTCATGAACAAACATCTGAAAGTTTCTCCACATTGCAGGAACTGGTTTAGGTGTTGGGTATTAAGACAGATGATAATTGGTCCTACCTACCCTAATGAAGCTATGACTTTGGAAACCAAATGTACTGACAATACACAGGCATACATGTTATGACCTGTAGGCTGACAATTGTGTCACCTTCCACCCAATTTTTGGGGACCAGGGCTCTAACTTCCCCTTTGCCTGATCCCCTGCTCTATAATTTGCCTAATAATTCCATTCTTCCCAGGCTGGCCTTGCCTCTGCCAACCCTCCCAGAAGTTCTACATGCTGACAGACTTCATTGACTCCCAACTAAATGCCTGCTAGCATATATCCATTTACCTCCTCCCAGATTCTCCAACCCTGTATCTCTGCCCTAACAGCCTACCTAGATACCCACTTGCTGTTCTTCTCTGATGCCAGTCTCCAGATTTTTGTGCTCTGAGATTTGAGCTCCCCAAACCTCTTAAGTGTAAAGAAGAAACCAAGTTCGTAATCAGAAGACTGCTTGGAGGCTGAAATCAGTGGCCATCTAGAGGCTGAGGTCACTGAGGGCCCACACTCATGGTCAGCTGTTCTGCATGACCTGCAGCAGTCCCCTGGATATCCTCTTTCTAGACATTCTGGAGAAACAGAAGATGCTTTGTGCTTCCATCTGGTAGTTCTAGATGCCACCATTATTCTTCTCTTCACAATTCATGAGGTTCTAGTTCTCTTCTACTTTCAGTCATGCTTTGGTTAGGTTAGCTCTTCATTTTAACTTCTTGTTCTTAATTTGTTTTATATTGGACAGTGTGACCTAAGAATTCTGCAAAGAACTAACATTATCAGTGTAGATTTAACTGGTTATCAAGGGAGAAAAAGAAGAAGGAAAGAATGACAAAGAAAGAAAGATATTTCATTTCTGTGCCTTTATTATACAGGTAATAGTGGCAGGAAGTACATTTTGCTCTCTGAAGGCTGAAGACATTTCTGATGGTCATAGCCGAGGGGTGCTACTGTCAAATGGTAGCAGAGGCCAGGAATACTGCTAAATAGCCTACAGTGCACAGGACAGCCCCACAACAAAAATTAATCACCCAGCCCAAAATGTCAGCAGTGTTAAAGGTTGAGAATCTCTAGATTACAGTATGTTCAAAAGGCCAAGGAAGATTATATAACTACTTCTCACTTGGGCAGTTCACCTCAGTTCTCTGAAATTATCCATGACACCTGATGACTTGGCTGACTTTAATGGTTAAGCTTCTGCTTGTGGATATCACACACTCTCACCTTAAAGTTCAAAGAATTGCTCACTAACCAGCCCTTAACCACATGTGTATGAACCAGCTGGCCCACATGACTAACAGACCATTTCTCACTGGGCACAAAGGAAGGCTTATTTAGGAGTTGTTGCCAACGTCTGTGGTGTTTAGTGTGCTGAGAGACAGAAAAATGGCAGGAAGGAAAGTGGATGCAAAAATCTTACATGGAGTGAAATTCTACTAAGCTTATCATGCCTTAAAAACTTTATGAGAGAATGCAAATAGATTCTCCTTTAGATGTGAAGCATGCCAGCATTGACTGGGAGTTTGCTTCCTTCCCTTCTTCCTATCATCAGGAGCTATAAAAGGAGGAGGAAAGGAATGGAGCTTGGAAGTGGGCAGGCCATTGGGTCAACAGGAGAGCTTCCGCTCTGAGGTGGCACTACGGAAAGAGAAAAAAATGAGGACATGTTGCCAAATTGGATTAGACTTTCCCTTTTCTTTTTTAGTCATAGAAAATGCAAGACTTGACAAACTGATAATAACTGTTACAATGGAGGGAGGTGGTGTGAGGTCTAGAACAGAATGAAGGAGAGACAGTCTTTTATGGAGACTCCCCCACCACACACACAAAATAATATTAAAAACCTGACTCTTCTGATTTATGTTAATGGTCTTCTCTTTTCTTATTTAACCAAAAACAATAAAAATTGAGAAAGTGAAATCTAAAATGGAGAATCTGAGCATGTGGATATTACAGAGCTATACTAAATGCAGGCCAGAGTGCCAACATTGGCTGTTAAAAGATAGCCTGGCAGGTTCTGAGTCTAGGAGAAACTGTTAAGCAGGTGATCTGAGCTAGAGAAATAAGTTTGTCAAGAACTGAATAGGAGAAAGGACATGTTCCAAATGAATGATTAAAAAAATAAAATTGGGTATGCTTTTGTCATTTATAGACAAGTACCGATTTATGAACTGGTTGTGTTCTCAAAAGTTCAAATGGCTATGGCAGCAACAACAGACAAGTAGAGTGGAGGGAAACAGAAGCAGTTCACTGATTGCTGAAAAGGACCTTCAAAACTTCATAGTCCAATGCTTATATTAAGGAGGAAGAAAATGGTTCAGAAAAGTTGATCATCTTGCCTAACATCACTCTGAGATTTAGGAACAAAGGTGGGTCTTGGGATTCCCCAAGCAGTCCACTAATCATGCTGTGTTGTCTACAAGAAGGAAGCCAGTAAAAATAACTATGGTGAGGAGCAGAGGAGTAAGAGGTGGGCTGCCCAGATGACTGGGAGACAGGAGGGAGAAGAGGAAGTGAAGGTGGTAGGAAAGGAACACTCAGAAACAAGGGGCAGGAAGTGCGATGCCTGATCTGGGTCCCATCTTACCTAAAGTAAACAATTTGGGTGCATTCTGAGTAGTGGCTTCCTACATGTGGACGTTTGGTTTCACAGAAGATGTGGCATACAAGGAAAGAAACGGCCAAGATAGAGTCTACAAGTTTTCAAAATGTCAGCATTTCTCACTGCTGCTTTCTGAACCCCCTGAAATTCATTAATTTATTCAACAAATATTTACGGAAGCCCCTATCTGTGCCAGGTGCTGTGCCAGGCCAGGTGACTATAGTAGTAAGACTGGCAAGGTACAGTTCCTTTGGAGTTTGTTTTCTAGTGAGACAGATAAAATGTGAGCCAATCAATATGATGATGTCCCATTGTTAAGTGGTATGAAGAAAACACTACGGGATTAATATGGTAGTGACTGGAGTAGCTACTAGTAGATTGGATGGTCAGGAAAAGCCTCTTTGAGGTGACACTTGGTGACATGCCCAGAGATTAAGATTGAGACGTCTAGGTAGAGAGCACAGCCCACACAAAGGCCCAAGTGCTGATCCGTCCTGGTAGGCAGGTTTGAGGAGCCCCCAGAAAGCCCATGCGGCTGGAACTGGTGAGCAGGGGGAGTAGATGAAATGCGGTCACGGGTGAGCTCAGCCACATCAGACTGCTGCGTGTGTTCATTTAACAAATATTTATTAAGCACCTAGTGTGCCCAAGGCATTGGTGAGCATCCAGACATGGAACTGAGAAACCCCCGTCTCAAGGATTCTGTCCCCAGGGAAGAAGTTCAAGTCTAGTGAGGGTGACCGAATATTCAAAACAACTTTGCTACGGCCGGGGACGCACTAGATGCACAGAGCCGCGGCCTGAGGTCAGAGATGCGGCCGGCCATCTCCTCCCCCCGGAGAGGGAGGTAGGGCCATTCCGGAGATGAGTAACCGAGCCCACCTTTCCTCAACGGGCGCGCCTTCTCGGTCCCCGTGGGTGGGGGCGGGCCACAGAAATCCCCAGGCCGGGCTGGGGCCGCCGCGCGGTGATGAGCACCTGATTCACCGAGCCGGTCCCGGCGGGGCGACGGCTGCTCGGAACCGCCCCGCCCCCGCCCCCGCCCCGCGCGGTGTCCCGGGGCAGAGGCTGGCGGAAGTCGGGGTGACTCTGCCCTCCCGGGCGGCCCGTGACGCTCGGCCGGGTGGGGCACGCCTGCGCGACCCCCGCCCCGCCCCCGCCCGCCGGCTGGCGAGGGGACGCGCTTGCGCGCTCGAGGCCGCCGCCCGCCGGAGCCGCGGCCCGCGCCCCTCCCCCGCCGGCCACCGGAGCCCGACCACAATCCCAGGGAGCCGGCGGGCGGGGGCGAGGGCCTCCCTCGGGGCGGACGGGCTGAGCGGCACCAGTTCCCGGCTGGGACGCCGCTGCTCTGCCCGGCCGAGCCGGGAAGTCCGGGGCGGACGAGCGGAAACCCCAGGGTCCGGCCGGGCCGGGAGCCAGCCGCGCCGCCGGACGTCCCAGATTCCCGTTGTTGTTGTTGTTGGTAGTCAGTGCACGAAATTCCTCCCCAGCGCCTCCTCCCTCCCGCCCCACCTGCTCCGCGGCCTCCCGGCCCCGCCACTAGGGAGCCTGCGCCCTCAGAGCCCGGGTGTCGGAGCGGGTGCCGGAGCGCGCATCCGGCCGCCATGGGGAATGGGATGAACAAGGTAACGTGTCTGCCTCTCGCTCACGCAGGTTTCGCCTCCCCCTCTCGGCCTCCCTGCGGCGGGCGCGCCGGGCTCCCCACACGTGCCTCCCGCGGAGGGGGAGGCGGGCGGTGCCCGGGGCGGCGCCGGGCCCCCGGCATTTGGGGGCGTCCCTGTGGGCCCGCTTCCGGCGCGCAGCCCCCGCCTGCGGGTAGACGGCCTGCGCACCCTCCGCCGTGCGGGTCGCGGTTCCGCTCCCCCGCCCCCCAGCCGCCGAGCTCGGGCGCGGCGGTCCTCCTCCCTCTCTCCCCCCCCCGGCTCCGGAGGCGTCCTCACGGTGTCGTTAGAAAACCGGTCGATAGGGGTCTTCTAGCCTCTAACCTCCTTTTCTCCGCAGGTTTTGTTTATTTTTCGTGTGCACAGACCAGTCCTGTGGACCGAGAATTGACGGGCCCGCGTCCTCAGGTGTTTTAAACGCCCCGTGTAGGGCGGGGCGACGGGTGGGAGCGCGGAGCAGATCTGCTGGATTCTGGGTTGGGTGGCTGCGGCTCCGAGGCCCACCCGTGGGCTGGCGGACTGCGGGTCGTGCCCGCTGGAAACCCGTGCAGCGCGGCTCTCTTCTCTAGCCCGGCCGCCACCGCCTGCCCGCGCTTCTTCCCGGCTGGGGGCTGGTTTTGTCCCTCTCCTGCCACTGGTGGGCAGTGGCAGGAGAGGTGCAAGCTCTTCCGCTGAGAGTGGCCTGGGATGTATGTATTCGTGTTAAAGGTTTTGTGATCTGGTACTGGGGGGTTAAAGGAAAGATTTACAAAGACTTTTTTAAAGCCCTCAACAAGTACAAATTCACAGGTCTGTGAAATGGTCCTGGATCGGAGAGTAGCTTCTGGCCTGCTGCTCCTTCCCCATTGAATCCCACTCACTCACTCACTTCTCCACATGCATTCAGCACTCACGTTCGGTGGATGTAACAATGTGGCTTTCTTTTTTTATTTGTCTCAGCACTGGGGTCAGCAATGACCTGGTTCCTTTAGCTGGAGTGTCAAAGGTGGGGTAGGGAGTGCTAGGTGACAAGGTGGGGAAGGAGACTTACAGTAGAAGTAGCCCTGTGTACCCTCTTAACTCCACCTGCCCGCATTGTTTCTTGTGTTCTGCAGATCCAGCTGATGAAAGAACTGTATGTTTTGGGCTTGCATATCTGAGGGGTTTTTGGTAACCAGAATTGTATTCATTGTGTGATGTTTTTGTTGGGGGTTGGGGGAGTGGATGGTGGGGTAGTGATCAAATTTGGAAACAGACTATTTGGCTTTTGGATAACCACTTGCCCTATGTCCCCATTAGTACTGGAATTCATCGGCACCATGCATGAGTCTTCCGCTAATTAAATCAACACAGAACAACAGTAAAGCCACTTGCACAAGTTTGTGGGCCCTGTCTGCTTTCCCATTAACTGGGGTCATGCCTCGGCTTTCCTTCGGTTCTTTCAACAGTATTTCCCACTTACCTGGCTTACTCTCCAGTTCTTTCAGCATTTCATTTATCACATTTATATTATAACTCAAAAGAACATATTTCAAAATACAAATGATTGCCCAAGAGTTCAAAATTTCAGGCTTTTCAGCAAAAAGTCATATTATAAATTTACCCTTCAAAGGAAGTAATAGATTACTTGATGATGTTATTATCCTAACCATCTTGTGTTGTAAATAGAACCACTATCTCCAATGTAGAGATGGAGAAACATACAGATTTAGAAACATCCGTAATTCAACAAATAGTTATTGTGTACTTGCTATTATAGTCAGGTGCTGTGCTAGTTGAGCGGGTGGGGTGAAAGTGTGATGGTAATGACACAGACAGAACCTTCAGTGTAGACCAGCGATTGCCCAATAGAAATATGTGAGCCAAGTATTTAATCTAGATTTTTTTAGTAGCCACATTAAAAAAGTAAACAGAAACAGGTCAAATTAAAGTTAGTAATATATTTTATTTAACTGAAATATATTCAGAATTTTGTCATTTCAACATGTATCCATTATATAAAATTATATATAGAATGGTTTACAGTTTTATGTACTACGTCTTCAAAGTCTGGTGTAGATTTTATACGTAAATCACATCTCATTTTAAGTACTCAGCCATTGTGGCTAATGGCTGCTGTATTACACAACATGGGTGTGTATGTGTGTGTAAGTGAGAGAGAGAAAGAGAGAGAAGGCCCGCATAAACACAGGGTGGGGAGGAATACAAGCTCCAGGATGAGATAGTAGGCAATTTCAGGAGCATGGGGTAGGTAGATGTGATGAGAGAAGGCTTGAAGTATCATTTAGGCCAGGCCAAGGATCCTGCTTGGGTAGAGATGTTTAAGCTGAGATCAGAATGAATTGCTCAAAGTTACAAGGTTAGTTAGTGGCAAAGTAGGTTGCTGGAAGCCAGAAATTAAAAGCCTTAACTAGAGTTTGTTCATGTCTTATTGTGTGACTTGGAATTAGGCTTCATATTTTCCCTGTCTATAAAAAAAAAAAAGGTTGATTTGCAGGATCAGTGGAATTATTATAAGGTGCTAACCATAGAAATGCTTTTCTAAGCACTTTTATGAGTAATATATAATGCCCTTCAAACTGAAAACGTAATTTACAGTACGTGTGTCCTGAGGTTACTGGGACAAGATTTCTTTCCAGTCTGTCAAGTTAGTCATCCTTGACCAAAGAAAACTTATGAACTAAACAATGCAGATTCCATTCTGACTGCTTGGAGTTTTTACTTATATTTCAAGCCCTCGGGAGGATCTTATCCATATGTTCCAGTCTCGGGGAGAGCATCATGCCCATCTCAGTTAGGTGTACACAGTGTGTTACACAGAGAGTATAAGGGAGAAAGGCTTTGTTCTGGCCAATTGAAGATGATGAGGAAATACAGAAAGAGAACACAGCAATTGTGATTTATTCTTTTTTTGGCCTCATATGTGCCTGCAGTTTATAAAATCTAAGCCTCACTACAGCCTGTCTTTTCCTTTTTGTACAGTGGAAATGGAGACTGGGAGAGATGAAGTAGCATGATTAAGGTCCTACCAAATGCAACGAAGTGGCAGGACTGAGTTTGGAACCCAGTTCCCACTGATTTTGAAGATAAGAGAAGCCTTTCCTTTGACCTGGGATGTCAGTTCAGTCCAAATGAATTCTAAAGGTAGTGAAAAAAATAACTTGAGAAAGCTTCCCAGAGTTCCAAATTAATTGCAAAATAGGAAAGCCACCTCCTCTCTTTCTTCATGTTTGACATTGATAAAGCAAAAGGAGAGAAAGGGAGGCAACTAAAACTATCATTTCATTCCTTTTTGTGCAATTCCCAAATAGATTCTCTGAACTGGTCAAAATTATAATTACTAATGGGCTTATTGTATGCCAGGGCAAGTCTTGAGACTTTACCTCTGATCCTCACCACAGCGCTGCACAGTAGATACTGTTATTTGTATTCCTGTTTTACAGATGAGGCACACAGAGTTTAAGTGACCAGCCCAAAGTTACCCATCTGGTGAGTGGCAGAGCCTGGACTCTAAGCCAGATGATTGAGTTCATAGCCATAACACAGAGTGCCTCTGTGCTGCTAAAAGGGTCAGACTAGTAAATGTCTCTTTTGAGGATTGGAGTTAAACTAAATAGGCGATTGCATGCAAATATCATGTTTCTTTGGAGCCTTTGCAAACTCCTAATTGACTCAAAGTTCTCTCAAGTGTCTAAACCCCCCAATCTTTTGGGGAGGACCTATAAAGAAAATGACTATCTCATTATCATCTTATTAGTCTTAAGTAGTACTATAATACCCCATTAAAAACAAATATCCAGTTTTTCTAGCCAGCATTATATTGGAGAAACGGGCCCAAATGGGTCTCCAAATGTATGTTTTTATCTTGATCAACCTGAACTAATGACCTAGAAGTGGGCTAATATGTTACCATCTTAGGGTAGGAGCTGAGAGCATCTTCTGGCTCTGGTTGATGTCTTTTCGCCCACTGACTGAATGGTTGGCTCAATTCATCCAGCACCCAGCTGCCCAGTCTGGTAGCTTCTTCCTTCCTCTCACTCTGCTCTGTGTCCTCTAAAAGCAACCTTCCGGGTGAAAAGGGATGTTGTCCCAGTATTTCATGGGAAACTTGCTTATGGTAATAGGAGGCAAACACTTCAATGAGTGCATCACTTTTAGATGAGAAGCCCACATTGTAAAAGAAAGAGGGACAAGCTACTAGAAAGCCTGACTTAACGTGTCTCCCACTCTGCTGCTTCATGCTGCAATCTTGAGCAAGTTACTGAATGTTTCTTTTCTTTTTCCTTTCAGTTTTTTCTTTTATTTCAAGAAAAACAATTTTAAATATAATACTGTTACATGCAATAAACATTAATATCTCAAGAAAAAATGATTTTAAATATGATGTTACATGCAATAACCACCAATTATTCAAGAAAAATTATCTTACATATAATATTACATACAATAAACAGTAATATTTCAAGAATAAAAGGATTTTAAGTATAATAATATTACCAAAACTGTACTAATATAGTATATCACAAAAGTTGTAGGAAATATTAAAAATCTGCAAATAACAGGATTACTTCTATTATATTCTAGTATATTTTTCCCCTCTGGCTCTATTTTTGTTCTTCAGTTTATGTTATTCATTATATTCCACAAATGAGTGAGATCATATGATATTTATCTTTCTCTGACTGGCTTGTTTCACTTAGCATGATGCTCTCCACGTCCATCCATGCTGTTGCAAATGGCAAGAGTTCCTTCTTTTTTTACTGTGAATGTTTCTGAGCTTTCTTTTCTCTATCTCCCTTGATTCATAGGGATGGTGGGTAGCTTATCTAGTCTCCTATTTGCTCTAAAATGAGTTTAATAATACTTCCCCCAGTTTCTGCCCAGATTCTTGAGAGAAGCAAATGAGAATTGATTAGAAGACATTTTTACAAACTGTAAAGTGCAAATCTGCACTTGAATTTGGCACATCAGTAGTTACAGTAGTGATGGCATCTGCCTTGGATATGGTCGTCCCCTGTGGTAGCATAGCTCTTTTCTCCTTAGGAAGATAAAGTAGTACAGTTGCTAAAGGATATAGTTCAAGGGGAAATAGCTCAGGGGCTATGCCCCCAAGGCAGAGACCAGGGTTTCCCGGCCTCTGCAGTATTGCGTTTGAGCTGCAGCATTCTTTGTTGTGGGGACTGTCTTGTGCACTATGTAGGAGGTTTAACACTATCCCAGGCCTCCACCCACTAGATGCCAGTAGTCCCCTTCCTACATGTGACAACTAAAAATGTGCCCAGGTATTACTACTAGATGTCCCCTGGAGGGCCAGATCATCCCTCATTGAGAACCACTTACTTAGGGTTCTTCACTCAGAATCTCCTGATGCCTGTGTTATCTGGAACCCAGTCATTCTTAAAAGGCCAAAGAGGGCCTAAGAGGTAGAGAAGCACTGTTTAGTATGGGAAGGAGCTAGAAGGTCAGACATCTTTGTGCTGTTAGATGCTGCAGTTTCCACATGGCGGCACCTGACTTCACTTCCTTCATAATCTATTCAGTTGTCCATTTACCTAGTCATCAAATTATGTTATTGAATACCTGCTATCGTCCAGGCACTGTTTTAGACCCTGTAGTGGGAAATAATGTGCTGTCCAAGTTGGTCCGAAGCAAATCACAGAGAGGACTCCCTCTGTGGGAGGCAAGTGCACTGTGAGTGGCACCCCTGTACCGCTGTGTCTGTGGGGCTGATGGACAGACGGCGCTGTGTTGGTGGTCTCTATCTTCTCTACACTACCTGCACATTTTCTCTTTTCAGCATTGCAGATTCATTTCATATCGAAGGAACAGATGCTTAAGGCCTGTAAGTGCACACAAGAGTATTCTCAGATTCTTCCTTTTGTACGTGCAAACTGGTTAAGTTCTTAGCCTCATGGCATTAAGAAAGTCTGTGACATTTAACCCTTTAGGAATCCCCCAGAGTTCTCCCCCTCACCCGTGGCTTTAAAATTCAGAAAGTCCTTTCTGACCTAGGGAGAATTATAAGCTTCCTTCACCCCCATTACCTTGTACTACTGCTTGATCAGGAATTTTCTCCCTTATATCTGTTTGGGTTGTGGTCTTAGATTCCATGGCATCCTGAAATACTAAGAAATGTTTAAAAAGTAGACTCAAAATATTTCCTGCCTTAGAAACAGTATCCTTTTGTGCTTAAGATCATTCTTGCAGCTAAGGATTTGATTTTATGCATTTCTGTGTGAATAGTGTTAGTAAGGTGTGGATGAGAACAATATTGATCAAGGGGAGCCATCAACCGTGGAAAATTTTTAGCATGGTCTCAAAGTATTACTGCAGAAGGAGACTACCTTTCATTACCTATCTCCAGACAGTCCTTTAACAAAAGTAAGAATCTTTTGACCAGCAGTGTCAGCATCTTCCTTCAGTGATTATCTCTTCATGTGCCAGACTCAGTGGCAGGCTTTTGGGACACAGCAGGGCACAAGACCCTGTTTCAAGGTCAATCAGAAAAGTAAGCAAAAAAATAATTTTAGGTCTTGATAAATGCAATGAAGAAAATGAAAGGTGACATAGTAGAGGTGTTAGGGAGTTCGGTGGTCATGAAAGACCTCCCCAGGAGTTGTCATCTCATAGGACACCTAAGTAACAAGGAACCACCTAGGTCCGTGGTCGGCAAACTGCGGCTTGCGAGCCACATGCGGCTCTTTGGCCCCTTGAGTGTGACTCTTCCACAAACTACCAGGGCCTGGGCGAGTCTATCTTGAAGAAGTGGCGTTAGAAGAAGTTTAAGTTTAAAAAATTTGGCTCTCAAAAGAAATTTTAATCGTTGTGCTGTTGATATTTGCCTCTGTTGACTAATGAGTTTGCCGACCACTGGCCTAGGTGAACAATAGGGAAAGGATATCCTTGGCAAAGGGAAGGAACAGTTATTTCCAAGGCCCAAAGGTGATTAGGACCAATTCTGAACTTATTCTTTGAGAGTCATAGAATATTCCCAAGTTGCATTTACTATTTTCCTTGATCTGTCCTTACTGCCTACCAGGTGTGAGTTCACTGTCCATGCTGTCCCAGATGAATTCTCACGCCTTCCCTGGGCTCCTCTACAAGCATCTGTCTGCTGGAAAATTATTTTGTTTCACTTTGTCTCCTTTTTTGAACTTAGGGTTTATTAGTAACAATAATATTGGGGAAATAAGGTCAAATTTTTTGATTTTTAAGTTTGAATTACAGTCTTAAGTATGATTTGTATAGAAATTTAAATATTTATGGCCTTTTATTCCCCTAGAAAACAAAAATGGAATTTTTCTCCCTGCCAGTGGTCAATCCTCCAGCCGTCCTTGATCTTGTTTTGTAATTTTATGTGGCAGAAACTGCAGAAACTGAGATTGAGCAATTTGCTTTTTATTTCCAGCCCTTGAAACTCTAGCTTACTCTTCTGGTCTGGAAAATTGAGTTAAAAGTTTACTGACATAACTCTGTTCTCTCCTTATATTACTTAAAAAGATTTTAACTGAATACAGAATGTGCATCTTAAATGACTTTAGTAAGTTGGCTTCTTGATTTTAGTAAGCTCAGATCTCTGCCTTTGCCAGCTCTAGCCCTCAGGGTGCTGCTTTCCTCAGCCCAGCCCCAGTGCCCCAGCCTGGTTCACTGACCCCAGACGGAAACCAGCCAGGGCAGAAAGGGACAAAATTTGATCTCACAGGTTTCATTCACCATTTGTTTTCATATCTCTCCTTTCCTTGCTTTGACTCTCCCACCCTATTCATAGTGTTTATTTGCTCATTGAAAAAAAACATTTACTAGTACTTGAGTACCTACCAATCTAGGGGAAACCAGTTGAGTTTAGAGAAAACATATTCACACATATGATGCAGGCAGCAGGTAAATTAGACTGTTGTGGGCAGCAGTCAGCCTGCACTTGTGTTTTACTTATCTATCGCAATGTTTAAGATTGTTTTTCTTAATGTAGTTGACTGTGTTTGAAAATTGGGTTGTTTCCCATAAAACCTGGATGCTGGGTTGGGGGGCCTGGCCTATGTCTTCCTTGGAGGGGAAGATGGGGGGAGGTGCTAGGCATAGGGCAGAGGCTGTAGACATGGCAACCTCGGTCCTTGCAAGTCTCACTTGCTGAGGTGTCATATGTAGGTGTCGTCCTGATAGCTACTTGGAGCCCTAAGAAGATCTTAATCTGAAATATCACATGGTGAGCTTTGCACCTTGGAGGTAGGTTGAGGAATCTTTGGAGTTGCCAAGTCCAGAGGTAGGGAGATGTCTAGGAAGCTATTGCAGTAAGTCAGAGGGGAGGGCTGAGGAGTGGAAGGAAGTGCTAAGTGGAGTCCAGAGGAGGGAGGAGTCTCCGGTCAGTAACCTCCAACTGGTCCTTGGAGTACCGGTGGGGATGCTGCTTTCAGGGTGGGTAGGACTTTGCTAGTTGGTGACTTGCCTGATGGTCTGTGAAACTTATTTGCATTTGTGTATTTTTTCTGGATTAAAAGGCCTACATCAGGGTCTGTGGTCTCAACAAAAGAACCCAAATGTGGCTGCTTTGTATAGAGTAGGTCAGGCCCTACTGTCGTTGGTGCATATGCCATCGGTTTTTAGCAAGGCAGATGCCCAATAAAATCCATGCCCTGAAGAGCATCACTGGGTGCTGCTTTCAGATCTCTTAGTGGAAGTGAGCAAAAAATAGGGAGTGTGGAGCAGAGCCGGGTACAGGGTAGTGGTGCTGACATGAGGGTGTTGCTTGGGCACTGGGGATCTGTAGGGAAGTGTCATCAAGACCTGTGTGCTGTGTGCACTGGGAAATCTGTCTGGTACTGTAGCTTCTGCAGCAGTGTCCCTAATTGGACTTTAGAGTTTCCATGCAATGTATTGGAAAGACAGGGATGATTTTCTGGTTTCGTATTTTGCAAAGTGTGAAAAATAAGTCCCCGTTCTCATCTCAGATCTACTGAATCATTTTATATGGGGGCTGGGGCTGAGGGCTTGTCCAGAAATTTGAATTTTTAACAGATTCTGGTGGATAGTTTGGTTTGAAAACACTGTCTTAGGAGAAGCAGACATTTAGGAGCAAATGTATATTCTTAATTAACTTGCCCATTTAGACAGTCCATTCATTCATTTAGCAATTTTTTGTTGAAAGATAATCATGGGCCAAGCCCTGAGCCAGGAGCTGGGTGTGCAGCTGTGAGTGACAGGATGTGTTTGCTGCCCAGAAAGTTTTCCAGCCCAGCAGTGGGCACAGACCTTCACCTTGTAGTGCCCCTGTGATAGCGTCACTACAAGGAGAGCACAGCAGACTGTGGGCACTGAAGCAAGGTCTACTCCAGACTTGGGGATCAGGACAGGACTCCTTTGGGCATGAGTCATAGCTGCCTAACAGTGGGAACAGCATGCACAAAGGCCTCAGACAGCAGAGGGCAGGTTTGCTAGAGCTGTGAGAGAAGCCTTGTATGTGCAGCAGGTGTAGAGGGTGTGTGTAGAGTATACTGAGAAAAGGAGGAGTCATGGAGAATCCTGGTCTTTCAAGGTCCACGAATCGATGGGCACCAACATGCGACCATCAATAGGTTATTTGGGCAGGCTTACTATTGGCCATGGGAAGGCAAGAGCCTGGAGACAGGGATGCTCACTTGTGTGTGATGTCCATCTAGGGAGGTGCTGGGAGTGGATGTGGCAGGTGACAAGCCTGCGCTGTGCTCCAGCTACTCTGCTGAGGGTTCAGCCTCTACGCAAAACACTGTCAGTTTTAGGTCCCTAACACTCACATCTGGTCTGTGTCTCTTCCCTAGATCCTGCCTGGCCTGTATATTGGCAACTTCAAAGGTGAGTTCTCTTTTCTTTTGTATTATTGTGGTAAAATATGTATAATGTAAAATATGCCATTTTAACAATTTGTAAGTGTACAATTCAGTGGCATTAACTACATTCACATTGCTTGTAACCATCACCACCATCCTTCTCCAGAACCGTTTGATTTCCCCAACTGGAAGTTAGTACTTTTAATACCCACTTAGTACTAATGATAGTACCCATTAGACACTACCTCCTTCTCCCCACCCCAGCCCCTGGTAACTACCATTCTACTCTGTGTCTATGAATCTGACTACTCTAGGGGCCTCACATGAGTGAAATCATGCAGTATTTGTCCTTTTGTGTCTGGCTGGTTTCACTTGGCATAATGTCCTTAAGGTGCATCTATGCTGTAGCATGTGTCAGAATTGTCTTCCTTTTTAAGGCTGAATAATATTCCATTTTATGTATATACCACATTTTGTTTATTCATTCATCTATTGATGGACATTTGGGTGTTTCCACCCAAAGGTAAGTTTGCTTTTTAAGAGGTCAGCTTTAGCCTTCTCACCCATGATCGAAACAAGGTGTAAACTTGGTTTATTCAAAGTCTGGTCTGGAGGTGGCCACCACTTGTGCTAGACCCCTTATGGACTGGACCCTCATCCTCATGCTGGACCTCGTGGCCAGTGTTGACTGAGTGGTATGAGCTTGCAAGTTCCAATTGGACCTCTTACCTTCATTTTAATTCTGTACACATGTTTGAACATGATATAAAGAAGATGGCTGAAAGACTCATTTAGCAGCCATGTAATGTATTTATAATCTTTTATCATTTTTTTCTAGTTATTAATAAATTTTTAGAAACCGTTCTTTTTAATCACCTGGGAAAAGAGGCAATTTTATCTTTAGCAGATTATTCTCATCTTGTATTGACATTACTTTTTATACATTTTTCTGCTGCTTATTTAATACTAGAGGCCCGGTGCATGAAAATTCATGCACTGGAGGGAGTGTCCCTCAGCACAGCCTGTCCCCTCTCACAGTCTGGGAGCACTCAGGGGCAGGAGGCAACCCGGCGATCAGGGGAAGGTGACGCCCCCATCACACCTCTCCTGCTGCCACTGCAGGTAGTGCAAGCCTCAGCTGGCCCTGTTTACCTGAGCCTCAGGTGGCCCTGGGCAGCTGGGGAGCTGCTGTCTGAGGCTTGCCTGCTCCTTGGGCCCACCCTAGGTGGCTGGACAGCCGCCATCCGAGGCTTGCCTGTGCTTTAGATGTCGGCTGAGGCTTACCTGCACCTCAGGTATCAGCTGGGCAGCCACCATCCGAGGCTTGCCTGCACCTCGGGCTGGCCCTAGGCGGCTGAAGGGCTGAGGGCGGGTCCGGCCACACTGTGCGCCTGCCGCCCCGAAAGGACTGTGGGACTCCGGCGGGGCTGAGGGGACTGGGTGCCGTCATCTTGTGGCTATGGGCGCCACCATCTTTGTGATGGCATGATGGTCAATTTGCATATTCCCTCTTTATTAGATAGGATGTGTTTGATTTGCTGTCAGCTATTGACTTTTTATTTTTAGCTTATCTGTCTCAGAATGTTCTGTGGTCACAGAGGTGAGTAGAAACCCAAGGAGCCAAGTGAATGATGGCAAACAGATTTTTGATTTCCAGGGAGGGCTGGGTACCCATGCTGTGTGACACTGAGTGAATTTAGTGAAAACTGGTTCCTGAGCATGGAGACAGGGTGTGCTGAACAGGAGAGAATACACAGAGGAAACCTGCAGAAACCAGCCAGCCTTGTTGGGCTGAGAGCCAACTTTCATCATAGGATCTGAGACTCCACCCTCCTCAAGCAGGACAGCACACACTGCTGTCAGTTTCTGGTTGTTGCCTAAATTCATGAGTTCAGAATCAAGTTGATTGTAAAAACAACCTGTATGATTTCTCTGCATAATAATTATTCCTCTTTTTCCCAGAAAGCTCCCAGCTTTGCTAGTTCCCTCAAAGAGAATTTAGCACAGGAAGCTGACAGCTAGCTGCTAATTGCTACTAGAACTCATTAAAAATAGTACTGGAGTTCCTAAATCAGTGAGCTTTGTAGTTTGGGAAAAGCACCAAGTGGTAGGGAGGTGCTCAGTAAAGTCCAGAATACACAGAGGAAACCTGCAGTTTCCAATCCATTAAAGAGCCAGTATCTTTAGGGGTTTATTTATGAGTTATTATTAACTGCTTTCATGGGGAGAAAGAATGTCTTCGAGTTTGAATCAGAGTTTAGGATAAATTCTTAGAAGTAGAATTATTAAGTGAAGTGTTTACAAATTAAAAATTGTAGCCCTACCCCAGTGGTCGGCAAACTCATTAGTCAACAGAGCCAAATATCAACAGTACAACGATTAAAATTTCTTTTGAGAGCCAAATTTTTTAAACTTAAAACTTCTAACGCCACTTCTTCAAAATAGACTCGCCCAGGCCATGGTATTTTATGGAAGAGCCACACTCAAGGGGCCAAAGAGCCGCATGTGGCTCGCGAGCCGCAATTTGCCAACCACGGCCCTAGCCGATTTGGCTCGCTCAGTGGATAGAGCATCAGCCTGCGGACTGAAACCTGGGTTGCGGGCTTGATCCCCAATAGGGGGCGTGCAGGAGACAGCTAATCAATGATTCTCATCATTTGATGTTTATATCTCTCACTCTCCCTTCCTCTCTAAAATCAATAAAAACATTTTAAAAAATTGTAATAAATACCAACCAAATTAAATACTTCTGCCAACAGTTTGTGAGAGTTTTATCCTTACACATAGAAGGTTACTTTCTTATAAAGGGACATTATGCACAACTTTAAGGAAAGATTTAACACTCTTTTTGTTCTAAAATCTGTACCTATTTTCTGAATATTCAGTGACATAGGAATCCTTCATGGTTCCAGGATTCTTGCTATGTGGGTTTCACCCATTAGAGAGTTCTGCAGCAACCACACTGTCTTTGTTCAGGCGGTGATGCTTTGTTGTTGCCATCAGCTATTCTAACATTAGTATGTGGTTGTGTTTTATTTTTATTATTATTTTTAAAATTTCTTTATTGATTAAGGTGTTACATATGTGTCCTTACTCCCCCATTACTTCCCCTATTCCCCCCCGTCATGCCCTCACCCCTCTGTTGTCTGTGTCCATTGGTTAGGCTTATATGCATGCATACAAGTCCTTTGGTTGATCTGTGGTTGTGTTTTATTCACATATTAATTCACCAAGCATTTCTTAAACACTCACCAAGTGTCAGGCTTATCTACACAAGAAGCTGGGAAGAAGTGTTGTGTCCATATAGTTGCTTGTGAATTTACTCATTTATTCCACACACTTATTGCAAGGCCCTGTGCTAGGAGTCTGATGTGGATACGTATCCTGGTCCTCGAGCATGTACTGAGCAGGGGAACAGGTCCTGCAGAGTTGATCTTGTCTTGGATTTCAGCTATCCCACAGCCCATGAGCCAGATGTTTGCCCTCGACACTTTAAGCAACCTCTGTGTGAGACCGGATGATAACCTCGGCCCTGGGGCTGTGGTGAGGGCTGAGCCAGACAGTGCAGCAGAAGCACCCATTTCATGCCTGGTATGTAGCAGTTCCACCAGGGGCAGGCTCCTCACCCTCCTCGTCTGGAAATGGGAGCCATACACCTCCTGTGGGCAAACATCTGCTGTGGGAAGGATATAGCTGTTCCTAGCACCCACCCCATGCCAGGCGTGCAGTAGGTGCTGATGAGATTACATAGCAAGTGTGGAGCCCCAGGTGAGAGGATTGTGGTTTCTCTAGGATACTGTCCAACTGCCATCTGTGCTTTAGCATGACATCTCATTTAGTCATTTTTTTATCTTTTTGAATTACAAATAATGTATGCGTACTACACCCAATCACCAGTATAGAAATGTTTAAAGAAAAATTAATGGAATTCCTTTTTACTCTCTCAGAGATCTTTATTTTTCAGAGTGTATGGATTAACACCACTCCTCAGGTCTTAGTCCTGGTGGCCATTGTTGTGTTTTTCAACATCATTCCTAGCAGGCCATTGTCTCCTCCAGTCCACCATCTAATGCTCTTCTGTACTACTCCCTCCCCTCCTCTCCCCTCCCCTCCCCTCCCTCCCTCCCGCGCTCCCTCCCTCCCTCGCGTGCTCCCTTCCTTCCTTCCTTCCTTCCTTCCTTCCTTCCTTCCTTCCTTCCTTCCTTCCTTCCTTCCAGTAGAATCCTCTGCATGTCACACTGCAACTTCCTTTTTTTTTTTTTTCTTTTTAACTTTGCAATGATTTACAAACAATTTCCCTGCACCTGGTGATTTTTCCGCCTAGAGAAAAACCCACAGACAAACCTGGCTTCTGGATCCCAGTCTTTGATGAGAGCCTCTCATTTGAGAAACCTGTAACTGGCAGCTGGCTCTGCCCAGACACGAGGCAGGAAGTAGAAAATTCAAAGATCCGCTTCTCCCTAGGCCAAGAGGGTGGGGTTAGCTGCTTCCTCACAACTTAGCAAGTGCAAAAGTGAATGTCAGCAGACACAGGAAGCCCTCATTGTTTGAAGATGTGCACAGAAATCCAGAAAAGTGGGAAACAAACTCGGGCTCTGTGTGTGCAGGTGATGTGTGTGGGCACGTCTGCGGTGTCAGAGCTTTTGTTCAGTAAGAATTGCTGTGGTTCCTGTCTGAACAACCAGACTGAGATGGTGAGCTTCTGATGGGTCCCTGCGGTGGGCACTGTCAGCTTAGCCTTGGGGAGCTGGGTGTGGAGCACAAAGCGAGAGCTGGGAATCAGATCTCTTTGAAGTAACTGTGCATTTGGAAACATTCAGATGTGATGGACACTGAAGCCCATACCACAACCTTTGGACTTAATCTGGTCATGATGATGATAATAATAATGACAACAATACCATTGATCACATACCAGCCAAGCACTGTTCTCAGCATTTTATATCATTTAGTACTTCCAGCAACCCTTTGAGGTGGTACTCTTGCCATTTTCCTACATTATAGGTGAGAAGAGTAAAGCACAGAAAAACTTGCCCAAGCTCAGGACCAGTAAATGTCAGAGTCAGGAGTGGTAGAGAAGGGAAAAGGTAGAAACTGCCCCATTTTGACCCCCAATCCAGGTTGGAGATAGATCTACTTAAAGGTTGAACCCACTAACAGTTAATTTATAACTAGAAGTTATTACAGTGCATAGTAATTTGTAACTAGAAGTCTTTCAGTTTTACAATGTGAAGCATAACTGCAAATGGATTGGAATCTCTTGCCCATCACTCAGCAGATTCTCAGCTTGGGAGGCAGAAGTTGTTTTGGAAATAACTTTGAACATGGCTTGGGCTTCGGTGTCAGAGCAGAAGGGATTTGGTCTCTTTATAGCAGAGACCTTCCTTCTCCCCTCCTGCCCCCCTCACCCTGCATGGCCATCCTTTTGAGTTCACAAACAGTGCAGCAGGTGCTTTGAGTATTGAATAGGCATTGCCAAAGAAGTTCTTTCCTCCCAAGTGTATGTTTTTCTTGACCATTTGTGTTGCTAGTGTTAATTTCTAATGCTTTGAGTATATTTTTGTTAATTTTATTCAGAAGAAATTCTGCTTGACTTTGTTGGACTAGCTTATTTCCCATAGCCATTCTGGCATCACCACATCCTGGGACTTTTTACCCCGTCCATCTTCTGTGTCAGTATAGAGTGCTAACTTTCCTTCCTGAGGAAGCATGGGGCTGTCACTTTGCCCTTTAGGACAGCATCTTATAGGAATCCACCTGCTCCCTCCATGAGGTCCACCCAGTGATGGGTGGAGTTTTCCTCCCAGTGAGGCAGGGAACATTCAGTAGCAGAGAAGACTATGTTGGGTGTTTCTGTTTTAGTGCTCCCATTGTGTGAAAGTGACAGTTCCTCTTCAGAAGGCCTGCTAAAGCAGACCTGGTGGGAGGGAAGAGTGTCGGAGATGGGGAGGGTAAAGGGAGACAGGCGACAAGGAGTCAGGGCCAAAGGGGATGGTGGCAGAGAGAGGAAAAGAACATGGTTAGCTGTTTTTCACCAATAAGGGGCTGTCTGTTCATTTACTTATTAATGCAAGTTCCATTGAATTTTGTGAACAGTATTTTTAAATTTTTGTCTTCTTTCATTATAAAAAAATGTAGACTTATCAGTTAAAATAAAATTTAAAAATCCAAACATGAGCCCTGGCTGGATAGCTCATTTGGTTAGAGCATTATCCAAAATGCCAAGGTAGCGGGTTCAATCCTCATCAAGGCACATATAAGAAGCAACCAGTGAGTGCATAAATAAGTGGAACAAGAAGTTGATGTTTCTCTCTCTCTTTTCTCCCCTTCCTCTCTCTTCATCTTGGTCTCTCTCTCTCAAATCAACAAAATAAAAAATAAAATAAAACCCAAACATGATGGAAATGTTAGAATGAAAAATTCCCAAAACCTCCTATCCTGAGATAACCATTGTCAGCACATTTTCCTGTAGACTTTTTTCCATTTGAATTCTAAACTGTAATCTTCCCGTTGATTTTATTAATACCGACTTGCTGTGTTTGTGATGACAAGTGTCTGTGAATTGTTTTCTAGCTTAGAAATGGCACCGACATACTGCAGTGCGGCAGGGGCCCCATGTAAAGTGCACACAGCCTTCCTTCCGGCGTTCTTATTCCAGGGTAGGCTGTGACTATGCAGGTGTGAGGGGGCCTGGGAGCCTGCATTTCCAGCATGCTTCCAGGTGATGCCTACCTTCTGCTTGACAGGCCCCGGTTTGAGCAGCACAGGACTGAGTCCTGCACCTCCAGGCTACGCATGTGCATGTCAGTGAGCTGATAACCCCCTGGTCAGAGCCTCACAGCTGCATTCGTAGCTCATTCCGTAGTTTAGGCAGCCACCCAGAACCATCAACAACACGGAGTCCTGAGGAATAAAAGGTTCAGTGTCATCAGTAGCTTTGATGAAACATTTTGTGCACTCTCAAGCTGATGGGCATAGCCTGTGCTTAGGGAAAGGGTAACAGTGTGGGTGTTGCTTTAAGGAAAGAAAAAGCACAGAGCAAAAGGAGCATAGTCCTGCAGGAACTGCCATTTTCTTTGGAGTCAGTGTCTTATTTGTGGTGTTGAGTGGTCTTCTGTATGCAAATATGTGTAATCTTATTCCCAAACCACTTTTTTTATTGTTCATCTTAATCTGTGTTACAAAGGTATATTTACGGGGTGATGAAAATGTTCTAAAGTTAGATTGTGGTGATGATTAAAAAACTCTGCATATGCTAAAACCCTTGAGTTGTATACTTTAAAAGGGTGAATTTTATGGCACATGAATGGTCCCAGTAAAGCTGTTTTTAAAAAGACAAAAACTATATTTAAACAAATATTGACCATTAAATCCAAATCTTGGGCAGGATCAGAATCTGGAAGCGCCTGCCCTCGCGTGTGCTGAGCTTGCCTTAAAGAGCCCATCTCCCCTGCCTTTCTGTCTGTCTCCTCAGGGAACACTGGATGCTCTAGTTGCTCTTGTTTCTCTTGTAGATTCACAAATGCACTAGTGACGACTGGAAAACCACATTTTGGTGAGAATGTGGAGCTGGCAGCCGGTGGATCCCGAATGGTTCCAGTTCCTGCCTAATTCAGAGCTCACTGAGGGCTGCACCTTGGTGATAGAGAGCTGGGTGGGAGGGTCAGAATGGAGTCCTGTGTGTGTGAGGGAGATGGCTGCTGTGCATATCTGAATTTGAAGCTTGAGATGGCTAGAGCAGTGAAGAGAGTCTTAAAACCAATATTTTAATATTACTTTTAAAGTTTTTTTTTTCTTTCTTTAAGAGTGGTGCATGCTCATTGCAGAATATTTACAACAGTATTCTTAGGTTTTGTTCCATCATCAAGGCTCATTAGAAATGCATTTTCCTCAGCCCTGTCTTGGACCTTGAATTAAGTTGGAGCCCAGGAATCTGCCTTTTTAACAAGCAACCCCTCCCCCCCCCCGCCCCCTCCCCCCCACAATAGTTCATAAGCATGTTAAACTTTTAGAAAATATATAAAAAAGAAAAAAATGAAAACACTTGTAATTACCTCTCTTAAAGATGACCACTTTTGGGGCTAATTCTTTACAGCAGTTTTACCCACCTAGGTGTGTCTATCTTTATGTGTTTTTACAAATTTTATTTATATTGTATTTATAGTTTTGTACCTGTTTTACCCTCTGTTTAACATTATATCCTGAGCATTTTCCCATGTCATTAAATATTCTCCAGAAACTTGATAATTAAACAGTTTACTTTCAGTCTGTTTTACCCTCTATCATTTTAAAAAGCTCAGCCCGGGGCCAGGACAGAGGCAAGTGACCACCTTATTTCTTGCTGGACCTGTTTCATAAATTAGAGATGTGTTTCAAAGTGGTGAAATCGATGCAGTCTTTATTCTACATTGGAAAGTAATGTAATGGGTGTCTCCTTGGTTTCATATGCAGATAATTTAATAGCCGACTCATAACTTAGGGACAATTCTGTTTAGCATTTCTAGAAAATGTTCCATTTTTACTTTTGCCCTAAAGTGAACCTATGTAAACCACAGTCTTGTCTGCATGTCTGGACCCATTCCTACTTTTGACATCAAGGCAGGGTCATCTCTGGCAGGTTCCTATTTTTTTACACAGTAGTGAGTCTTTTGTGATTAATTTTAACTTGGATTATTAATCATTAAAAGGTAATTTTAATACATTTTAAACATCTTTAGTGTTAATGTGTTTTATTGGGTCTACAATTTGACAATTATCACCTACAAAATGATCTCATGGGTTCACTTCCTTTAAACAGCAGTATTCATGATCACCGTGTTTATCTATCTTATTACCTTTCCATCTTCTGAGCCAGTCAGAAATAAACATAGTTATCTGCAAAACACATAAAAGAGATAGCCCTCTAGTCCCTAGACCTAGATTATTTTGGGTATGGTTAATTATGAAGTTTCAAGAAAGAAAGATGTAAGTCATTTTGGGGGCGTTTTCTGGCTAGACTTGAGGAGGAATCACTTGCAGAGAGTAATGACATGCCCATCTTTTTCTTCTGTGACAGATGCCAGAGATGCAGAACAGTTGAGCAGGAACAAGGTGACCCACATCCTGTCTGTCCATGATAGTGCCAGACCCATGTTAGAGGTAAGAACGTGTGCTGGGGTGCAAGGGACACCCGTGTGCTCCTGTGGTTGCTGTTGTGCTCAGGGGACTACATCCACAGCCTGCCTATGGAATGTGGAGGATGTGTTGTTCCCATTGTCTCCTGCTGCATTCCCAGCTTGGCTTTCTTGACTATGTACCAAAGATAAGTTGATGCTGCACTGATTTCCCTCTGGGTTTAAAGGACATTTCAGAACCATTTCATTCCTTTCAACATTATCTCCAATTTTAGAATCCAAAAGAATCTGGGCTGCTCATTTCCTAGTTGTTGTTTTTTCCCCGCTTAAGCTCAATATGTACCATTTGCATTTGGGAATAAAAGATAATGGGAGATAAGTCGTCACTGGAGATTTCCCAAGGCTCCTCTGGTACAGAGGCTGTCAGTGTAGAAGCTGTTGTGTATTTGGTTTTCAAGTAAACAAGGTGTGTTGGCCTGTACATTAATTCCCAAACCATCTTCAGTGTTACCCCAATGGACTGTTTGAGCTGTTGTCCAGGAGCTAAATCTGTTTGTCTGTTAGCCTTGGCAGAGCCCAAGTTACCTCTTTTTAGGAAAGTGATGCATCTGTGGTTGTAATGTGTATTGTGTTTTTCTGTTGTAGGGTAGGGTGTTGGAGAAAGAAATAATCCTAGTTCAAGTTGTTTTCATTTAAATTCATATTATATAAGAATAGATCATACACTTTTATTGTTAATCTACTTTCCTTAGCCATTAGAGCTGCCCGATTAGAGTTAGTATAAAACAAATGAGGACATGGAGGAAGAAGTGATTTTGTCAAATGTTGTATTGACAACTGTAGGTGGTAAGCAGCTCGGACCATTTCTTGAGATCTGTGAGCTGGCACTTCTGTTTTAGCTCATACTTCTTGTTAAGGTGCAATAATTTGTGTGGCAGCAAAATTTCATTGAAAAACACAACAATAGCACATCATTTTGGGGGAATATAACAGTTCCATTTTTTCATCTATGAATGATAGTTTGTATTTAAGCATAGCCAGGCTATGGCCACCATCATAAGTTAAACATAAACAGTCATGATTGATTTCCTCTTAAATCATAACATGAGACTTGAGGTTTCCTTTATTTAATGAATGACATAGATGTCCTTCCCTCCTCACCCTCCAATCCCCCCTCCTGACTTGATGCTTCATTTAGCGGAGCATGTTGTCCTTGTCATGTATGAACATGGCCCTTGACCTGTCCCATTGTAGCTCCTGCTAGATACAAGATCTGCAAGTGTTAGAATTAATGAGCTCCAGCCCCAATATTTTACACATGGGGAAATGAAGGGCTAGTGAAACAGGTGGGATTTTAGCCCAGTGTAGAGACCACTGTTTGCGTAAAATCCTCAGAGCTGTGGATAACTGTGTTCCCATCAATAATATACTGCATATTTCTTTTTAGTCCCTACATATCTCAGTCTAACTTCACAAGTAATTCATGAATACATTCTTATAAAAAAAATAGAACAATAGCCTCTCTGATGTAACAACTGCTCACATTAAGTTATTGGAATAGAGGAGTTTCACCGGGAGGGATCAGATGGTTCAGACCTTTGGTTAGCCCCCGCCTGATGCCCATGGCAGCTTCTGTCTTAAATTGCAGCTCTAGTTCCAGAAGCCACACTCTCACCAGCCTGGGCTAGGTCAGGGATATTAACTTGTTTGGAGTAGGTAGGGAATTAACAGATAGATTTGATTCTTGAGCAGCCCTATGTTTTTCTGGTCCTGATCCCTAGAGTGAAATAAGGACAGAGATGAAGGTGAAAGGGCAGATTGTGTGCAGGGCCGAGCAGCTGCCATGAGCTGCTCCCAGCCTGATGAGGGGCCCTAATAGAGAGTCGAGGGGAAAGAATGAGAGAGAAGGGAGGTGGACCTACTTCATTTTCTAAGAGCTTCAAAACCATGCATGTTTATCTTATGATCCCTGACTAGTCTGGGGTGGGGCTGGAAGAGGGAGGTAGTTACTATCTAATATAGAAAGGTTTCAGCCCTGTCGCTTCCACACAGGAGTTCCGTGAGTCTTGCTGTTGTATAGCTGTCTGGATTGGGCAGTGCACTTTGGGTAGTTTCCAACAAACATCTGAGTGGGTTTAAAAACACTGGGTGCTTAGCATCACTTAGCAAGGGATTTTGGAATCTTGAGGTCTGCTCTAAGTGAGAAAGGGCAGTCCTATTGTTCAGCGAGGTTTCTAAAACAGAAGTCAGAGGTCAGGGGCTTCCTGAGGATTCTCAGAGGATAGGCTGTCAGACATTAGGCCTGGAATGTGATGCTTTGCAAAAAATAAATAAGTTTAGGGAATTTAACACCCCTCTGGAAGATTCACGGTGTGTTGACAGAAAAACGGTCCCAGGTTCCGCATTGAAGAAACACATTAGCCAGTCTCTCTGAGCAGGGACCTGATACCATCTGTGGAACTATGTTCTGCTGAATATGGTCATGGGAATCCAGAGTCAGGAGGACCCTGGAAAGGGCCTGCAGCCCCACGAGTCTGGGTGAGTCTCCTGGGCAAGTGGGTGTTCATAGGAATGCTCGGACACCTGAGAAGCCAAGAGGACTAGCGTCAAGGACGTGGTGCCAAACCTGATCTCGTTGCTAATGGAGACTGCCGGAGGATGGGTTTCTGTGACATCTTGGTACAGAAGAGATAGACAGAATGGAAGATTGCACAGTTTTTGTGCCTATTATAGCCTCTTAGGTGTAATCTGTTGTAATACCTGATCAATAATGGTACTATAAAGTGTACCCACCATGAAAGAACTCATGAATATGCTGATGATGTCCTTAGTTATTATGCACTTACTGATTTTATTTAGGAAAGACTCTAAGGAATTTGGTTGATTTTAGTGAGATTAGATCTGATTTTCCATTATTTGGATAATTGTTGGGGGGTTCCCACATGGCATTAGCAGGGTCTCCCACTCTTCCTAGCAACCTGATAGGGGGACGAAAATGAAAGACGCCGTTCTCGACTGGCTGGGCCTGACCCTGGTCCTGGAGTGCAGCAACTTGTCTCTGGTGTTTCTGTGCTGGATGCGATAAAGTTCTCCATCCTCTGAACCAGGAAGCCAGATGTTCAGCTAAAGGGAAGAGGTCTGGTCAGCTAAGGGGAAGAGGTCTGAGGCTTCAATTATTATCTCTCCTGAAGAGTATCTGAGGAGTAGATCTTTCGGAATGAAGACTCTTAGAAACTTGGGCACCTCCATACTCACTCAAGTCAGCCCTAAACTAACAGGAGATGCTGAAGAGCTCTGGCTCCCATTTTCATGCCTGCTGCACAGGGTCCTGGAGATGACCTACTTGATCCTGTCACTGCGAGCAAGAAGCTAAAATTCAGAGATGTGCAGGGATTTGTTCTTGATCCCACAGCTGGTATATGGCTTTGTGGAAACCTGGATCTTCTCTCAGGTTTTCCAGTGGGCTTCCCTGCCATCGTTCTCTGGTAGCATAACTGGTGCCCCTGACTTTGCCAACAGTATTGGTAGATGTTGCCACATCAGCTTGGGAAAGGGTTTTACCATTTGTGTCTTGGTTAACAGTGTATGAAAGTATGTTTCCCCAGACTACCACCACCACCACCACCGAGTCTTATTCTTCTTTACTTTTTTATTAGCAATATTTTTGTTTTTTATTATTGCCTCAAGTGCCTTCCTCACATTGTTGAGTCTTTTGTCCAGACATTGAATGCAGGGAGTTAATGATTTATTCATTTCTTGAGCTCCTACTACATACCAGCCCCAGGGTAGGTGCAGGAGATAACAGAAGTAAATCTCAGTATCTGCCCTGGTGAAGCCCTTAGTGTATAAAGAGGATATGTATTATGGTTATTTTATAAATATCCTAACTAATAAAAGAGTAATATGCAAATTGACCATCACTCCAACACAAGATGGCCGCCCCCATGTCGTCAAAGATGGCTGCCCCCATGTGGACACAAGGTGGCCGCCACAAGATGGCCTGCAGGGGAGGGCAGTTGTGGGCCATCGGGACAGCAGGGGAGAGCAGTTAGGGGTGACCAGGCCTGCAGGGGAAGGCAGTTGGGGTCAACCAGGCCGGCAGGGGAGGGCAGTTGGGGGCAACCAGGCCTGCAGGGGAGGGCAGTTGGGGGCAACCAGGCCTGCAGGGGAGGGCAGTTGGGGGGAACCAGGCCTGCAGGGGAGGGCAGTTGGGGGGAACCAGGCCTGCAGGGGAGGGCAGTTGGAGGGGACCAGGCCTGCAGGGGAGGGCAATTTGGGGCAACCAGGTCAGCAGGGGAGGGTGGTTAGGGGTGACCAGACCTGCAGGGGAGGGCAGTTGGGGGTGACCAGGACTTCAGGGGAGGGCAGTTAGGGGTGACCAGGCCTGCAGGGGAGGGAAGTTGGGGGTGACCAGGCCAGCCGGGGAGGGCAGTTAGGGAAGACCAGGCTGGCAAGGGAGGGCAGTTAGGGGTTACCAGGCCAGCAGGGGAGCAGTTAGGCATCAATCAGGCTGGCAGGGGAGTGGTTAGGGGGTGATCAGGCTGGCAGGCAGAAGTGATTAGGGGCAATCAGACAGGCAGGCAGGCAAGCGGTTGAGAGCCAGCAGTCCTGGATTGTGAGAGGGATATCCAACTGCCCTCGAGGGGTCCCAGATTGGAGAGGGTACAGGCTGGGCTGAGGGACACACCGTCCTCTTCCCCCGTGCATGAATTTTGTGCACCTGGACTCTAGTTAATAATAATTACAGTCAGTGAAACATGAGCTCTGACTCTGGGCAGGCCTTTGGTGCTAGGAATCAAGTAGGAACTGAGGCTGTGGAAGCTCCAGAAACAAGGTTCCTCTTCTGCTGTGTGTATTTGGGGGCATGTGCAGTGACCAGGCATTTGACCAAGGCTTTGGAAGGGACTGGAAATTTGGGAAATCTGGTTGGTGGCATCTGAGCCAGGCGAGGCTAGCTGTAACAAGACATGATGCTTCTGCTGGGGCCCTAACACCACAGACCATACCTGTCTTGTCCACTCCCTAGAACTGGTGAGCCAGCAAGGCAGATGGCATCATCCCAGTGACAACTGGCTCACGTCCCCTGCCAGCAAGTGGCAGAGCCAGCAGGAAATAAATCATTGCCACATACATGGTTTCAACATGAATGAAACCCAGCCCTGTAATTATAACATACACTGTTTGCATGTGTAGGTCTTTAGTCGGAAGTGTTTTCTCATTTGTGAGCTGTGTCTTTAGCGCCTACTGATGGCTTCAGGTTTGAGGGGTGGTAAAAACTTCTGCTACAGAGACGGTGCTTTTCAAATCAGAACCTTCATATTGTTCAAAGGTGCTAAGGAAGTAATATTGAGTAATGAAAGGTTTCTCCCTTCCTCTGAAAAAAGAAACAGAACTCTTTCTAATGTAAAAGATTTCAGTGTTTGTTTCATTTTTCATTCTGGGTATTTAACCAGAACACCTGCAGGAAACAAAACTATTTTTCACTATTAACAAAAATGCTTTAAAAGGTATTCTCATTCCTTCACTGGGCTAATAGCCCAAAGAATTTTAATTTTAAAATAATGTACATTTTAGGATTAAATAGAAAAAATATTGTTTGGTAACAGTGTTTCCCATGCATTCATGTGTGGAATAGTTTACCTCCCTATATTTAAACCAGAATGTTGTATGTCTACCAGATAGGTTTGTTTTGTTTCTTTATTTTTATTGATTTCAGAGAGGAAGGGAGAGGGAGGGAGAGATAGAAACATCAGTGATGAGAGAGAATCATTGATCAGCTGCCTCCTGCATACCCTCTACTGGGGACCAAGCCCACAACCCAGGCACGAACCCTTGACTGGAATCAAACCCGGGTCTGTTCAGTCTGCAGGCCTACGCTCTATCCACTGACGCAAACTGGCTAGGGCCACATGGGTTTTTTAAGCTAAAATCAGCTTGGATATTGTTTTCCACTTTAAGTAGTGAGTTTTATATTTTTGACCATGTAAGTTGCAGTTTTTTGTTATCATTTTTTAAGAATAAGATGTTTTCATAGACATTTATTCCTGGTGATTCTGTTTTACATTTCTTTTAACACTAAAGACATTCGTTTTTGAATGTCCAGGCTCAGAATTTTCTTTTGATAGTTTATTTGCAGTTGGCCCCTTCTGGTTCTGATATTTACTGTTATCTATATGTCTGTACTGCTGTTTCGCTGACCTGTTTATTTATGAGGAAACTCACCAAGGTCAGGTATTCAGTCTGCTTAGACAGTGGTGCTGAAGGACTGAGGGCTCCTGGAGGCACCTCATTCCCCTGCTACATGTGCGCCTGGCGACCAACCCCATCTCTCTTCCTCAGAAGTTTTTTTTGTCTTCCCAAATGTAAGACAAGCCCAAGCCCAGATTTTCAAAGGCATCTATACTAATAAAAGGGTAGTATGCTAATTAGACCAGGAGACCTTCCGGACAAAGCCAGGGTAGTGGGGCCGAGGCAGAGGCGGTTAGGGGCGATCAGGCCAGGAGGGAAGGGCAGTTGGGGGTGATCAGGCCAGCGGGTGGACAGTTGGGAGCAAGCAGACCAGCAGGGGGGCAGTTTGGGGCGAGCAGGTCGGCAGTGGGGGGCAGTTGGGGGCAATCAGGACAGCAGGGGAGCAGTTGGAGGGGAGCAGGCCAGCAGGGGGGGCAGTCAAGGGCAAGCAGGCCGGCAGTGGGGGGCAGTTGGGGACGATCAGGCCGGTGGGGAGGAGGCAGTTCGGGGCGAGCAGGCCAGCATGCAGAGTGGTTAGGGGTGATCAGGCAGGCAGGCAGGTGAGTGGTTAGGAGCCAGTGGTCCTGGATTGCGAGAGGGATGTCATACCCCGAGGGGTCCCAGATTGGAGAGGGTGCAGGCTGGGTTGAGGGACACCCCCCTCCCCCCGTGCATGAATTTCGTGCACTGGGCCACTAGTTGAATTATAAGGAACTGTGCTTCTTTGTGCACTTTTTCTCTCACCCTTGTCCTGCCTGCCCAAGTATTCTCCTCCCCTCAGAGCTTAGCCAGCTCTCCTTCTGAGAAGGACATTCCCAGTGCCCTCCAACCTCAGGGCTTCATCCTTTTTTCTACAGTATTTTGGGTCTGTACTCTTGGTTGGGTTGTGAATTGTGTATGCTCTGTGACAGCTTCTTTAATATGTCAAATAGCTGCTTGACCTCTGTTTGCTCATCTAGCCCTTTGCCACCTCTGCCTGGGCTCTCGAGCTGGTCACAGGCCCGCTGCAGCAGGTGCTGCGCTGGGCCTCTTTGTTCTCCAGCAGTCAGCCTGGCTGCTTCATAGGGCCCTCTTCAGGTGCTTGCCGAGAGTAAGAGCCACATGCATTTTCAACTCCATTCCAAAGTGAGACATCCTGTCTTTGGTAATTTGTGGCTTATTGGGGGTGGGTGAGGGTTGAAGGAAGAGTTGTACAAGAATGATTTATTAATCACAAGTAACCTGTGAAGCCAGAGGGTCTGGTAACTTCAGTGCAGCTTATGAGCATTGGCAGGTCTAGATGTCCTGTTCTACAGAGCTCCTATGGCCTGTAGTTCAGGATTACCTCTTCCTAAGTTATTACCATAGAGAATCCCCTGTGCAACTTCTGTGACTTTCTGATTGATCTCTTAAGGGTCCTTCAGCTGCCTTTGGTTTGCATTAGAAGTGTGGTTATACAAGAAGGACAGTCCATCAACAACACAGTCAGGAATAATAAATTCTAAGGGTTGCCACAGCCAAGACAGCATGCTTAAGGTAGGGGCAGAGCTGGTTGAAATGTTGTCTCAGATTTCAGGGAGCGTATGGCCAGATCATGAAAAGCTGAGAGAACATTCCAGGCACAGGGGCAGTGTTCTGGCTCATGAGGAAGAGCCTTATCACCTGTGGTACTCCTCTGGTGGCCACTCAGTCAGACTGCAGGGCCTCACCCCAGCTGTGCCTTTCTACCTGGTGACCACAAAAGCCCACAGCTCTCAGAACCCTGGGTCCACCCTGTCCATGACCTCAGGTAACAGGAGCTGAGGCTACATTTCCCCTGGCATAAGCCCGGTGTCTTGTCTCATACACATAGGGATGGGCCAGGGTGTTCACTGCAGTTCTGTTTGTAATAGGAAAAGACTGCAGCCCCAACAGCCCCGCCACACACACACACACACACACACACACACACACACACACACACGTTCAGCAGAAACTAGTGGTCAGTTATGATATGCCCATATTAAGAAAGCAGTTTAAAAAGAAGAGGAGGTTTATGAGTGTGCACAGAAAAAGATGAACTGTTACACAAAAGAAGCAAGTTGTACAATAATATCTACAATATGATACCATTTAAGTAAAATTAAGTATCAATTATATATTTCTGATGTCATATAAGTGTGTAAATGCACACACATAAGGGTTTGAAAGGACCATGTCAAACTCCTAAGAATGGTGAAAAGAATTGGGATAGGCAAGGAGGGTGGCAAGGATGAGTTTCACTTTTTTTCTCTATTATTTATTTTTTATAATGGGATTATCTTCATAGTATGTTTTTTAATGAAGGAAGGTAGGGCAGGAACACAGGCAGGTGGGTGGCCACACTCTTGGTAATAATGACAGGTAATAGAACTTAATTATCACTTTTTGTGAACAATTTGGAATTGTCATGTTACTGTGTAATTGATTTGCTTAAAAATGAACAGTAAATTTAATAAAATAAAAGAAATAATGACAGGTAGATTGCTTGGCTGGAATGGGTTCTGTGTTTTATAACAGTGTTTCCCGTGGATTCATGTGTGAACGTGTGACACCAAACAAGCTACATCCTTGTCGTTCATGGTCAGTAGATACACAGCATTCATTTCAGTCACCTTAATCTTGAAAAGGAGAAGATAGTCCAAAACACAGATTTCAAATGTATAGGTTTCATTTTCAATATCAGTTATGTTCTATTTCTACTTGATTGTTTCAGTTAAAAGAGTTTCTGACCTTTTTTAGGATTCATAATCCCCCTTGTTATGTAGCTTGAAGCATTGGGCAAGATTTCCTTTGGATTGGCCATTGTTTCCAGTGTGGATGATATCAGTTATTTTGGCATCGCAAAAAATACCACAGTCAGATCAATGATGAGTACAGGACTTTGGAAACAAACCATTGTTGGGCCTGGAATGGTTTTCAGATTGACAGCTGTTTCCAGTGAGCCTCAGTTGTTTTCACCTCTCTAGGAAATTCTTTGATGCCGCCCAAATATCAGTGGCACCCATTATACCAAAGGCTTGCAGCAGCTTTCCTGTGTTGAGGTAAATTTGTTTGAAGCCAACCTCAGACTTAAATAGAAATGACTCAAATAGAAATGATTATGGTAGGTATCGAAAACTGTCTAGTAATTGCTCTTTCTCGAGTCAAGTGGTGCCTGAGCTCCTTGTGTGGGGACAGTCAAGTGCAAAAGGCAGCTCCAGCTGGCTGCTGACCCCTCGGTGACAGTCAGAAGGAGGCAGCTCCAGCTGGCTGCTGACCCCTCGGTGACAGTCAGAAGGAGGCAGCTCCAGCTGGCTGCTGACCCCTCGGTGACAGTCAGAAGGAGGCAGCTCCAGCTGGCTGCTGACCCCTCGGTGACAGTCAGAAGGAGGCAGCTCCAACTGGCTGCTGACCTCTCCCTTGGTGACAAGCTGACTTGCAAGTGGAGTTCTAAAGCCAGAATGGACTAGAAGGGGCTTGAAATCTTCTAGTACTTTCTGGATTCTAGAAAGGAATTGTTGTTTGTCTCTGAATGACAGAGATCTGTGTTAAGCTTCCTGTGCCTGACTTTCTAGAGCCCCTGTACATCAGCTGGGGACATCTCTGTAGTACTGATACTTACTGACCAGTGTCTTCATACACCTGAAGACTTCCTCAGACTGTTTCTCTAAGTCGAGAAAGACTGAGAACTGTTCCCAGACTGGTTCTCTAAATTGAGTCCCAGTTTCTTGAGCATTTCTTACTGAGCCCCGCTCTGGCCCCACCTCTCCTGATTCCCTGTGTGACCAAGTACCAATCACATTGTGTGCGATGTGCTGTGTTCCCAGAATGGGCTTACTTAGTTTGCATCCCTCTCAGTCCTCAACGGAGAATATGCCAGTGGCAGGAATAACAGGACCTCCAAACCCAGGTCCTACATGAGCTATCCTCGGGGCCACAGCTGGAGTGGTGGTAGGCATTGACAGTGGCAACTGGAGTGCCAGAAAGTGCTGCGCTGCCTGGTGTGGATGGTATGTGGAGGTTCTGTCGGTTTACACAAGATCCTCATGACCATGGGCTGGAGGGATGGGAGAGACTTTGTAAAGAGGGGTATTGAGGCAGCCTCCTAGGACAAGTATGGTTTGGTTCAGTGGAGAGTTGTGTCCCAGGATGAGCCCTTCCAAGCTGTCCAGGAAAGGGAAATAAGCTCAGAGCCACTGGGAAGTGCAGGTCACCTGCTTATAGAGTGGAGAAGGTAGCCCCTCGGTGACAGTCAGAAGGAGGCAGCTCCAGCTGGCTGGGGTGACAGCGGTGCCGTCTTCAGTTCTCTTTTTAGTTAAGTTGGGAGTTATTCCCTCAGATTCATCAAATGTTTATTGAATAACTACCTTGTAGCAGGGGCTGGGAATAAAATACAAAGAGAGGTAAGATAGGCCCAGCATTAAGAAGGGACAGGCACAGAAGTCCTTACAATAGTGCAGAGTTGCACTGCATCACATAGGGAGGGTCCCTGAGGCACCCAGGAGAAACCGGCTAACCGGTGAGGCCAGCCAGGCTTTGCCAAGGAGATGACACTTTGGTGCCATCCTAAGGATATAGGATAACAGAGGTTTTCCAAGTAGTAATGGTGAGAAGGAGCAGTTGGAGTGGGACATGGGCTCCTGGGTAATAAAAAAGCATGTGTGCGGGCGGGCAAAGGGCATGCAGCAGTGCAGGCGTGCAGTGGTAAGGTGTGTTCTGGGACTTTTTTTGAGGCGCAGAAGAGCAGGTCTGTAGGGTGGCCAGGCTGGGAAGGTAGTCCCACAGCAGATTCGGAAGGGTTTCAATTGTCAAATGGAGTCCTGTTTGTGCAAAGCAGAGACTTAGCAAAGATTTTTAAACAAAGTCAAGTGACATACTTTGGATTTCTCTTCCAGGGTTTGACTAGGGAAAGAGATAGAGTGAGGGAAATTGATATTGGGTAAGCTATTGGGAAGCTCTTACAGTACTCCTGGTCATAAGTGGTGAGGGTTTGAACTGAGGTACTGGGGAGTGGGATTTTTTTCCTAGAAGTCATTTCCACAAAGTGACACAGCAAAGTTGAAAATCAAAGGATGGAAAAAGATTCTCTAGCACACATGAACCCAAGAAAAGGTGGCATAGCAGTAGTTTTATCAGATGAATATAATTGAAAGCAAAAGAAAAGAATTGAAATAAGGGGAACAGTTCATTAAGAACTTGGGGGTGCCTTATAAAACAGTTTCAAAATATAGAAAGCCATTTCTCAAGTGGAAAATAGGAATTGTTTGTGGGTGAAATGTGGGGAGTGACGCAGGGGAGATGTTAAGGATGCCTGAGGTCACAGCTTTGAGGATTGAAAGAACAGCTGGTGCCACCAGTGGATGTGAGAGCTCCAGGAGGTGGAGACAGAGTTGAAAAAGGACTAAGCTCACTCTGGGTGAGATGCTCATGTGATACTCCCAATGAGGTAAAAATGCATGTGCAGGGCTCAGGTGAGAGATCCAGGCTGGAAATGATTTCAGCATCCTCAGCTATGCCATTGAAGTTGAGTAAAACCATGCAAGAAATGCTCCTACAGCGTGACTGGGAGAGTAGAAAATGAACAGAATGCTGGGAGGGTGAAGCATCTGGCTTTAAGTGGTGGTGTAGCATTCAGAGCACAGGACCCCATATGTTGTGTGGTGGAGACATATGGATTATTATTCCTAAGGCCATGCCCTTTTATGGTTCTAGTTAGTCTCAACTTTGTTGAGTCTGGTCCTTGTTGTTTCCTGCAGGGGCACCCCAGGACACTGAGGGGTTGGAGAGGAGAAGCTCTGAGCAGATATTCTGCAGTTCTTTGGCCACTAACCCTTAACAAGAAGTCTCTCTTGCTTGGCCATGTTCAGTGCTGTGGACAAAGGAAGTGACATCAGAGCATATCTGGAAAGCTTTAATTTTTGAAGGCGTTTAAAAGGGAGAAGCAACTTAGTGTCCAGGGAAGAACCAAGGCAAGTATCCATGGAGGGGGCCCTGGGTATCCTGGCATGCAGAGGGTTGCTGGCAGGCGCCTTGGTGAGGCCCTTCCACCGGCAGTCAGACGTTTGAGAAGTAACAAATGGTTGCTTGGCTAGGACCCAAAGCTGGTTCATGACTCTCGGTACCATCATTGTTTGTAGCCACAAGAAAAATAATGACTTGGAGGTGGTCTGGTGTACCGAAGTCTGCTTTAAGCAAGTTTGCCATCTTCAGGTGCTCATAATAATGCATTGTTGGCAGGAACTGCAGGTGGACTGTGTGCTGCCACACCTGCAGGGGAAGTGATCAGCCTGATTTTAAAAGCCATGAGCGAAGCAGTGCACCCAGCTAGTATCACCTTGGTGCTGGCTGCATAAGCAGGTCATGCCCACACTGTGCATTGACGTGTGTCCCTCGCTGTGTCTGACCCCTGGGATGTTTGGAGAACTTTGTGTGCTGGGGCCCAGCTCAGTGTTGAACCCGAGTTTGAATTGAGAAATTATTTCTCTCCTCTCAGTTATCACCACAACTAGTACAGGTGTCAAATGTCAGCATTCATTATTGAGCACAGGGCATCAGAAAACGCAGGCCACACCATAGCTGCTCCCAGCATGGGGAGAAGGGAGCGGGTGTGTGCCTGAGTCTGGACTACAGCCTCTGTCCTTTGAAGGTCAGCTTGTGGACATGCTTATCTGCTTCTCAGACTTCTCCCCAACTAAAGGGAGAAAATCTATTAAGTATATTAAGCAAGACATACAGCCACCTACCAGAGAAAGGAGATGACAAGTGGGAAAGCTGCCACGGGCCATCCCTTTATTATTTTATTAATGGCTGCAAAGGGACCACTTTTCTGACATGGTGTGAGGTGTATGAAGTTGAGCCACCGGTCTTGGAAACAGTTCCTAAGCAGAGAATCTTAGAGACTGTTTCCAAGTGTCCTGGCCTTTAGAGCAAGTGGTCAAGGCCTACCAATGGTGAGAATGGTCCGACTTGAATTTACTACTTAATGAAATACCTTGTCACAGAGACCAGCCCTGCCGCACCCAAGCAGGAGGTAGCTTCAGATCTACTGTGAATGATTGCTAACTTAACTGCATTATTTAACACCCTGAACCTACACTCTAAAGACAAAATAAATCTCATAGCTAACAAAGTAAGAATGTTTTCAAACATTTGATTTTTTTAAATGTTCTTCAAGCAAGGCTTCCCCCCTCTTCTGACAGAGCCTCTCTTGCTGCTGCTCCTGCGTTTGCAGTGAGATTGTGGTGAATGGTGTCACCCAGTCACCTCGAGGTCCTGCTGACTCCAGTGAGAGGCCTCTGGCTACTTGGTGGCCCATGCGCTCTCTCTCTCTCTCTCTCTCTCTCTCTCTCTCTCCCCTTGTAAGTTCCCCTCGCACAGGCTCTAACCAAGGTGGCCTGGGACTTCCTTCTGTACGCAGTGCAAGAGGATGCAGCTGTCAGAGTAAAAATAGCCCATTGGACTGCTTTCAATGGCAGCCGTGGGGAGAGAGGACTTGGTGAAGTGCTGCCCTTTGAAGGAAAGCCCTGGAACACTGACCAGCCAGCACTTGGAGCAGAGCAGGGAAGATGCTCCCCTCCGCTGTTGTGTTTGGGACATAGAAAACGTAGGGATTAAGTGCAATCTCTAATGACCCACCTCACCTGGGTATAGAGGTCCGGGGTCCGTCGTATTCAGGGGAAATGGAAGAGTTACTGTTCTCTGCTTTGCTTCTCTGCACCAACTCTGAGCTTTGTAACCCCTCTTGGTGGCTCACACAGGTGCCTTTATGATGTCTACCCTGTGCACATTGTTTGCCTACCCATGTCGGACTGGCCAGCTCTCTCCGGCAGCTCCCTGCTCTATGTCAGTGTTTGCTTCTTTCTAGAAACCAATTCTAGGGTCTGATCCCACATGGAGGATGTGACATTAGGCCCAAGGGATCGCAAATTTTATTTAGAAAAATCTTACGTGCTGTGAATTGTGTGTAAGTCTAAAGACAGTGGCCGTCTTCTAAGTCGACACTCGCCCTGCTGCGGATCTGTCATTTTGTGATAGTGAGGAAGTCTGCCACCTGGTCGGCTTAGCAGTCTGTGAAAGAGACTACAGTGTTTCAGTGTCATGCTGCAGCCTGGGAAGAGGGCTGTGTTGGAGAAGGAAAACCATTACGTTGCCAAGAAGGTGAGGACAGCTAGGACAGGTACACTTGTCCAGGTCTTGGAGACCTCCAGGAGAGTGCGCGTGGCTCTGGATTGGTTCTTCAGGCTCGTCTGCTTGTGGTTTTCTGTGCCTGGTGTGCGAGGTGCCATGTTTGCAGGTAACGGAGGATTGCCATCAAGGTGGAGGCCACTGACAATAACTCGCCTTCCACAGTTTACTTAGAACCCACCATCTGCTCTCAATATATTGCAGCTAGTATCCTTGTTTAACCAGTCCTATATTAGAGGAAAACCCATCGTCTCTTTCTCTCACAGAGTAGGAAGAGAACTGAGCACAATTGATGATTAAAGGTTGCAGTTCTAAGGACATGGCATGCTGTATCGGATGTTTAAATGTCAAGGGAAAATATGCACAGAATGACTCCAGTCAGCAAAATGACTTTGTGAAGTGTCACTGTCTAGACCAGGGCTTGGCACACTTTTTCTATCAAGGGCAATAAATATGTTGGGCTTTGTGGGCCTTGAGGTTTCTGTGGTGGTATCCTTGTCCCCTATAGTGTGAAAGGAGCTCAAGACAATATGTCAGTGAGCAGATGTGGCTGGGTCCCAATAAATAGGGCCCTCACTTTGCCAGCTCTGGTTCTCATAGCCAGGTGGATGGAGCATAGCTGGGACAGACCTCAGTGACTGGGCCAGTATCTTCCAGGAGCATGTGTTGGGTCCAAAGCTTGGGGCCATTTACTACACAATGTAATGCAAGTCCTGGAAATTTCTGAGCATTTTGCCTACCTTCACCTTAGTTACAACTTTCCATTGTTAATGAGACCAGTCACAGTATCCTGCTGAGACCATTTAGAGCAGTGGTTCTCAACCTTTTTAATGCCGCGACCCTTTAATACAGTTCCTCATGTTGTGACCCTGCTAGCGGTTCTCAACCTGTGGTTCGCGACCCACAGGTTGAGAACCGCTGCTGTAGAGCCTAAGACCATCGGAAAACACAGATATTTATTTACATTACGATTCATTAACAGTAGCAAAATTACAGTTATGAAGTAGCAACGATGATAATTTTATGGTTGGGGGTCACCACAACATGAGGAACTGTATTAAAGGGTCGCGGCATTAAAAAGATTGAGAACCACTGATTTAGAGCAAGTGGAAAACTAAAGACGGAGGCCTAGCCCTTTGTGACTACTTGAAGCTGCCCTGCCCGCCTGCCTGCCCAGGTGCCTCTGCCCAGCCTGGCAACAGTGCTCCTCTGCCCAGCCTGGATTGGTGTCCCTGTGCTTAAAGTTGTAACAGTGGGTCTCCCTTCCCATATATTCCTTCCTTTACTTCACAGCATTTATTGGTGATCTTTGAAGAGAGAGGTGCTAGAATATTGAAAGAAAGATGACCGAGATAGGATCTATGCACTGAAGGGATTGGGGAGCTGATGGGAGAGACTTACCATTCATGAGCAGTCGTTGTCCGCTGTGCTGGTCCCCTAGTGCCTCTGTGTTGGCTTCATGTGTGGTGTGTGCTGTGGGCACTTAGAACAGGGAGCTGGAGTGAGTCCCAGGAAAGGAGGGAGGAGGGGGAAGCCTCTGCAGAGGCAGTGGGTTACATCTGGGAGGTTTTCCTGAGGAAGTGCTACTGGGAGGAGTCCTGCAGGAGAAGAGTACTCCAGAGAGAAGTGACCACAGGAACCTGGTCGGGCGGGCGGTGGGAGGGGCAGGGGTACAAAATACAAGACGTTTGGGGAGACGCACAGGTAGGCCAGGACGCCTAGAGTTTGGTGAGCTGGGAAAAGTAGCAGGGCGAGAGCATGAATGGGGAGGTCCGGGGACAAGCTGTGGGCCAGTATTGCAGGACTTTGGAGAGGGTCTTCTTCATTTTGCAAACAGGAAGGACCCACTGGACTTTTTTTTAGCAGCCTAGATACGACCAGATGAAAATGTACCTTTGTATGTTTTACAAGGGGTATCTATGGAGTACTCTTGAAGTTTCTACTGCTGATTTCTCCTGATAATTCCTAAGCATGGGTTTTCATTCACAATAATTTTTATATGGTCATTTAGCATTAACATTAATTAAGTAATACTGTGCCATTACTTGGTTTGGAGACACTGTTGAAACTGGCCCTGCTTTCCTCATGAGTCACACTGAGTACATTAGCCAGTCCTCAGACAGAACTGAAATCATAGAAGAGGGCTTGTGGTGGTGGGTTTGAGCTGGCGCGAGCCTCCCTCGCTGTCTTCCCATAACCCACCCTTATTGGCTCGAGGAAATCGGATGTGCTGGCTGTGCCCACGTTAGCCTTACATTGAAATAGCTTGAGCAAAAATAAGCATTTGGGTCCTCATCTGTTATCTGACAAGTCAAATGTATGTCATTATTTGACTAACCTGAAAGAACTCAACAGGTGTTAGAGGTTTCTCATTTGCATTTTTTTCTCACAAAATCAAACCAAGGGCTAAATCTTGTCTCTCCACTCTGACCTTACCACCCCTCCTCAACCTATCAGGCACCACAGAGTTCTTGGAAGTTGTTATTTGTAGTAGTGTTTCCTAAACTTAGCAGGTGCAGGAAGAATCAGTGGCAAATAGGTACCGTAGGAAAATTCATCTTCAGTTTAAACCTAGACTTAAAACATGAATTATGTTGATACCTAAAGGACTGTGTTTATCCTCTGCTAATTTTCTACAATTATTTATGTGAGACTTTTGTTACAGCACAAATAGTTAAAAAGAGGGATGGCCAAGAATCTTACCCCTGGGACCTTACCTGGTTTTGTTTTTCATGCTAACTTCCAGTTCTTAGTCTACAGATACATGTTTTTGCAGATGTAATCTTTCTATAGGTATACGTTTGTATTCTACTTTTTCCCCTTAAAATGTTATTGGCTATGTGAAAAGTCTTAGATTCAGAAATAATAATCAAAATGTACATGCCAGGTTTGGGGTTTGGCTTCCATAGTTCCTTATCCGTAAACTGGGTGGGAATGTCCACATGCTTTCTCTGGAGCATGCACTCTGCGAAGAGGGGCCTCGATAAAGAAGTCTGGTCATCCAGTCCAGCCTCTGCATTCGAAAGCAATTTCAAGTTGGTGATTGCCTTCTCTGGGTTCTTCACAAGTGTGGCCAGATTACTTTTTCAGGGTCAAATTACCTTTGGGTTTATATAAAAGTCCAGGAGTAGTCAAATTCATAGAGACAGAAAAGTAGAAGGGGTGTCCAGGAGTTGGGGAAAGGAGAATGTGGGGTTAGTGTTTAATGGGTACAGAATTCCATTTGGGAAAAGGAAAATTTTGGGGAGGAATGGATGGAGATATAAATGTAAATATACTTAAGCCACTGAACTATTAAAAATGGCTAAAATGTTATGTGTATTTTATATATGTTATGTATAATTTACCACAATGAAATAAAGTGCAAAGAGTGGTTGTCTCAAGGGGGAAAGACTTTTGTTTTTGTAATAATACACTTATCCTAGGAGGATACATTCCATGACCCCGAATGGATGCCTGAAACTCTAGATTGTACAGAACACAATATATATATATATATGATATGTTTTGTCCCATCCATACATATACTTTAGGGCTTCTCCTCGACATAATCAAATTTCCAGCATCACTCCTGTTGTACTTTGGGTCCATTATGAAGTAAAATAAGGGTGAGTTGAGCACAAGCACTGCAATTCCTTGATAGGTGATCTGATAACCTAAATAGCTATCAAGTGACTGACAGGTGGGGAGCATCCACAGCATGGATGTGCTGGATGAAGGGATGATTCGCATCCCAGGTGGGATGTAGTGGACAGGCAAGATGTCATCACGCTACTCAGAAGGGCGTGCAATTTAAAGCTTATGAATTGATGGAGATGTGGAACAGACTGACATACCTTGATGTAGGGTTAGGGGGATAAGAAGAGCTAAACCAAAGAACTTATATACCTACTAAAGGCCCAGTGCGGGGGGGATGGTAGTGTCTCTCAGCCTGGCCTACACCCTCTCCAATCAAGGATTCCTCTCGCAATCCAGGACCACTGGCTCCTAACCACTCACCTGCCTGCCTGCCTGCCTGCCTGCCTTATGTCCCCAACTGCCCTCCCCTGCTGGCCTGGTCGCCCCCAACTGCCCTCCCCTGCCGGCCTGATCTCACCCCCAATGGCCCTCCCCTGCTGGCCTGGTTACCCCTAATAGCCCTCCCCTGCAGGCCTGGTCGCCCCCAACTTCCCTCCCCTGCTGGCCTGATCTCGCCCCTAACTGCTCACCCCTGCCAGCCTGATCTCGCCCCTAACTACCTTTGCCGTGGCCCCCACCACCATGGCTTTGTTTGGAAGGAAGTCGGATGTCCAGAAGATGGCCGGTTGATCTGGTCTAATTAGCATATTACCCTTTTATTAGTATAGATATGCATAGCCCATGGACATGGGCAATAGGGTGTTGAAGACCAGGGTGTGGGGAGGGGAGGTGATGGGAGGAGGGGGGAAAGGGAGAGAAATCGAAGATATCTGTAATACTGTCAACACTAAAAAATACTTTTAATATGAAAATTAATTTAAAAAACAAAAGGCTTATGAATTGTTTATTTCTGGAATCTTCCATTTAATATTTTTGGACTGTGGTTGACCGTAGGTAACTGAAACCACAGAAAGCAAAACCTCAGATAAGGAGGGGACTACTGTATAAGCTGTGGTCTTGCTTCTGGTCAGGTGTGGGATAGTCCAAATTTAAATTTGTTTTAATTTTGTGTTTCTTTTTTGTAATCAGTTTTGTTAAGAGTATTGTGAAATTATCTCTTCATAGGGTCCCTGGCTTATTTTGCTCAACTCACTAGTGGGTGTTAGATGACTAATTTTAATAAAGAGTTCTGTGTTTGGGAACTGCAAAGTCCACTTCAGCGTAACACTCTGATATCTCGTAAATGTGGTTGTCGAAGAAAAAGTGCCACTTCTCTAAGAGGACCTCTCCTATGTCCACACCCAATGCTGCTGCTGGCACTTGATGGGCTAAGATGAAAAACCAAGGTTTCCAATCGTTAGCAGCTAAAGTGACTCTTCCATTGCCAAGACGTCCTGATTCTGGCCCTTCGAAAACTCCCTCTCCTGCTACTTATATTTTCTCTTAGGTTTTGATGGGTTATTGCAGAGAATATAATTACATTCTGTAACTAGCTTGCATTAACTTTCCTGGGAGAGAGGAAACGGATTTTGAAGGGCTTTATCTTTCCTTTGAAAAGTAGAATGTCAACTGGGTTCTTGAGATGACTCTTACTTATGATGTTTCAGAAAGAAAAGACCAGTGAATTTTAGAAATTGTACTTGAAAAAGCGAGAGTTTGATCTCTTTACTAGTCCTGAAATCAGAATCTTCCCCTACTTCTAAGTCTTTGCTTGCATACCATTTTAGGTGTATTCTTTCGTTTCAGGCCCAAAGGCCAAAACTTACTTTTGGTGGTTACTATGCATGTTGAAACAGAAAACTGAACAATATTAGGACTTTTAAGAATGTGCATTTTGAAAGCTTTAACCTTTTGTTCAAGAGCCTCTGAGATACTTTCTAAAACTACTCTCAGCCACTGATGTCTAATGTTTCTTTCAAAGCCCAATACAAAAACTTCATCCGAGAGGTTTACTGGGCATATCTCACGTGACTCTTACTGTCCTGTGTTTTCCTAATCTTTTCTACATCATGTCTGCTGGTTGGTATGTTCCTTGGTATTATGAATATGCCCTGTGCATGTGGTCAGTGTGGATAAGGACTTTCCTAGAATTCTCTGCCTTTTTCCTCTCCCTAGCCCCCTCTTAGGCCATTCTCTGAACATATCAGGCCATTTAAATTGCCAAAAGAAAGGAGCTGCTCTTTCTTTTCCTTCATAGAAATCATGAGAGTATTAATGCATAGATTCAGTTTTTGGGAGGGTGTGTGAGTGTGGGGTGGGGGGTGGGGGAGGTTGTGTATTTTAATGCAGTCTTGGGCCAGCTGTCTGAACTGAAAATCTGCAACATGACATTTATTAGCTCCACAAAAGTTTAATATTAATTGGCTTTCCACCAACCACTTTTTGAAACATCATGGAAAGTACTGAGTTTTTATTTATTTATTAAGAATTTTCTTTTAAAAAGGAGATAATCAATTTTAGCTTCATGGATTTTTTTAAATATTAGAGGTAATATGAAGTAATAAATACCTAAAATGCTATGCTAATGGGAATGCTATTTTTAGAACTTAAGATTTTTTTTAGATTGTTCTAAGTTTGATATACTTTCCATAATTTAGCTGCAGACATAGACAGGATATTCTGTCCCTTATCTCTGTCTCTATGGACCTCAGTACTAGAGAATGGCCTTATTTAGGTCCAATTAAAAGGAAAATCAATTCTATATCACATTTACAGAGCCAGGTCTGTTGCTACTAGGATAATTTTAGGTTTATCCAGACTTCTCATGGTGTTGTGATCCTTCGTGCTGCCCCACTCCTGCTGCTTTCTGAATTAGTAATTAACGGCTGTGCACTGTACACATGTGCAGGCATCCAAAGCCTTTTTCAGGTACTTGATGTTCTGTAGCCTGTGGCCTCCAGGAGAGATACTTTCTGTGCTTTGTTAATGACTAAGCCAAGATAAATAGATGTTCTTGGGGACAAGCAGCTGAGCATTTCGACAGTTTTGACTCCTTTCTTTACTCATTTGCATAGGTTGTTCCCTTCTCATTGTAGATCACAGTGAGATGCATCTTAGCTGGTCCCACAGGAGCAGGCAGGCAGGAGATCGGTGTCTGCAGAGTCATGCAGCGTGCCCTTGCGCAGCGTGGCTGCAGGTCCAGCCTGGTTTCCTTGCTCACAGGGATAAGGCATGGGCGCTTGACAACATTTTCCTTCCCCTGCACTTCTTGTAAGTGTGATCTTCATATTAATAGTTTTTCACCCAGTTTTCATCATCAATAGACATTTAGTGAGTGCCTACCTACTATGTGTCAGGCACCATTCCAGGGAAGGTTAGTGTTTTATCTTTGAGAGATCCTATCTTATGTTTTATATTTCCTCTGTCCTGCCTTAACAGTATGGGGTACCCAAACTCCTGGCTGAGAGCTACTGTGTTCTTCCTTAGAAGCTTCACAGATGGGAAGCTGTACATTCCGCATCTCAATCCCAGCCAGCGAAGGAAGGGGAGGGGTACACCAAAGCGACCTCCTCCAAAGTTGCCTTGTCCCTCCTCAGACGAGCTGCCCTTTGTCATTTTCCTGCCTTGTGGGGCTGGCCTCCTTTCCTTGTACATTATGCCTAAAGGAAGCACAGTGCTTTATAACCACATTGCTGTTGGCATTTAATGCTCTAAATAAGCTAAGATTTTTTAGCCTCCCCTTCTTGCCACTTTCTTCCTTTCCTTCATTTTTTCTTTCCTCCACTATATGGACTAGGCTGACTTTAGATTCTGCTAGAATCAAGTGGCTGCCCGTCAGCATGTGTGACAGGCAAGCGTCTTCACCCTCTGTGAGGGGAACCACCTCAGCGTCCTTGATTAATTTATGTTGCTTGGACTGATCATCACAATGGAAGGGAAAGTGGGAACCTGAAAATCCACTCTTCCCTCTGGAGTATTCTGAAAGAGGTTGGAGGAAGTGTCTGGAGGAAAGAATTTCACAAGCTTCTGGGCCTGATCCATGGCCAACTCTCACTTAAAAGTAAGAAAAAAAAGTGAGTCATTTCAGTGGCGGATGTATGAAATGATCAGTGTGTGATCTACACCAACAAGCTTGTTTGGCCTCTATGGACGGAAGAATGAAATTACTTTTTTTTACAGTATAATATCCATTTCCATTGTCTTTCCCTTTAAATCACTGTGCCAATACCTGTCTGATTTTGGAGGTGCTTGGGAACTTCAGACAACTGCCTCAGTCCTTCCAGCAGAGCACAGCACCGAGTCCAGGGAAACGAGGACAGAGATAGAGGGAGCAATTGAGGACGACAAAGCCAGACATGAAGAAGGAAGAATCTGCTGGTTCGCTTTCTTCTGGCAGCTGATCCTTAATTTTTATCCTTGTTGAATTAAAGCCTGTGCAGCCTCACATGAAGTGTTCCCATCTGGACAAGCAGCGGTAAAACATGTCTTCTTCAAGGTCCAAAGGACCCTTGGTTGGGAGATATAATGATTGACTCAAATCTGGAAAAAAATATATGTATGGGAACTACGTAGGGAAATGTTTTGGGTTTTTTTTCTAGCCTCATAAAAGTAGGAGACAGGAAGGGGAATTCTCTCACTCGTGTCTTTGTGACAGACAACAGGTTTCATGCTGAGTTCGCATCAGCAGGAATGGGCTTGTTGAGAGCTTATTTATGGTCTCCTCAGAGGAGCTGGAGAAATAGAATTTCAGCTGAAATTTCCAGAACAATACCCAGACTACATCATACAACTGGCCCAGTGAGGTCTGCTGCCACCTCTGCCACCATCTGCACCTGCCAAGCAGGTGCTTTTTACCCATTCCACTCTTCCCATGTTCTGTTTCCAAATCTGCCTGCTGTGAGTTTGTCAGGTGATGGAACCCAGCCCTGAGTCTGCACCTTAAAAGCAAAGGAGGTTGAGAAATGTAGTTGGTGTGGACTTCGTATTGAGAAAGTGGGGTTTCACTATGTAAGGGAGCATCAAAATGTGGAGCTGTGCCCTGGCTGGGTTGGCTCAGTTGGTTGGAGCATCGTGCCATGCACCAAAAGTTTGCAGGTTCAATTACCAGTCTGGGCACAAACCTAGGATTTGGGTTCAATCCCCAGTTGGGATGTGTAAGGGAGGCAACCAATCAATGCTATTCATATTCATTCTCTCTCTCTCACCAATAAACATGTCCTCAGGTGAAGATTTAAAAAAAATGTGGAGCCTAACCAGCGAGGCTCAGAGGTTGAGTATTAACTATGAACCAGGAGATCATGGTTGGATTCGGTGGGGCACATGCCCAGTTTGAGAGCTCGATCCCCAGTTGCGGGGGGTGGGGGTACAAGAGGCGGCCAATCAGTGATTCTCTCTTCTCATTGACTAGAGGCCCGGTGCACGAAATTCGTGCACAGAGGGGGGTTGTCCCTCAGCCCAGCCTGTACCCTCTCCAATCTGGGACCCCTCAAGGGATGTCCGACTGCCCGTTTAGGCCCGATCGGACAGTTGGACATCCCTGTCACAATCCAGGACTGCTGGCTCCCAACTGCTTGCCTGCCTGCCTTCCTGATTGCCCCTAAATGCTTCTGCCTGTCAGCCTGATCACCCCCTAACCACTCTGCTGCCAGCCTGTTTTCCCCCAACTTCCCTCCTCTGCCGGCCTGGTCACCCCTAACTGCCCTCTCCTGCAGGGTTGATCACCTCCAACTGTCCTCCCTTGCAGGCCTGGTCCTTCTCAACTGCCCTCCCTTGCAGGCCGGGTGCCTCCCAACTGCCCTCTCCTGCTGGCCATCTTGTGGTGGCCATCTTGTGTCCACATGGGGGCATGATCTTTGACCACATGGGGGCAGCTATATTGTGTGTTGCAGTGATGATCAATCTGCATAGTACTCTTTTATTAGATAGGATAGAGGCCTGGTACAGGGATGGGGGCCAGCTGGTTTGCCCTGAAGGGTGTCCCTGATCAGGGTGGGGTTCCATTGGGGCATGGGGCGGCCTGAGCGAGGGGCCTGTGGTGGTTTTCAGGCCGGTCATGCACCCTGGCAACGCAAGCAGAGGCCCTGGTATCTGGAATTTATTTTCCTTCTACAATTGAAACTTTGTAGCCTGGAGCAGAGCCAAGCCTGGGGCTCCCTCCGAGGCCGGCCGGCAGCCATTTGTGTTGTGGTTATAATTGAAACTTTGTTGCCTTAAGCGGGTGGGCCCGGCCAGGGTGTGTGGAAAGCTTTGCTTCCCCTGTTGCCAGCGGCAACCCTGGTCTGCTCTCTCAAGCTCCATTCTGCCACCATTTGTTTGAATTTGTTTACCTTCTATAATTGAAACTTTGTAGCTTGAGTGGAGGCTTAGGCCTGCAACTGCTGGCAGAAAGCTTGGCTTCCTCTGTTACCTAGGAAACCTTGCTCTCTGTGGCTGTAGCCATCTTGGTTTGGGTTAATTTGCATACTCACTCTGATTGGATAGTGGGCGTGGCTTGTGGGCATGGCTTGTGGGTGTGTCGGAGGTATGGTCAATTTGCATATTTGTCTATTATAAAATAGGATGTTTCTATCTCTCCCTTCCTCTCTGAAATCAATACAAATATAGAGAGACATTTTTTTAAATGTGGAGCTGTGACAGGGTTTGGGGCAGCCACAAATTTAGATGTTCCTTACAAGACCACATTAGCAAGTACAGCATAGATATTCCTAATGACAGGAGTTAATAATAAAATATTAATAAACAACTACAAACTTTTCAAAAATCCTAGAAGACATTATTTTATGACTTTGTCTGCTGAGGGAACTATATTGTCTAAACTATTCTATATGCTTGTCCTTCATTTACTCTCTTACATTGGTTTTTGTTCCAGTTTCTGATGTGTTCCCACACACTTATTTCTAAAGACACAGTGGCAAGAGTCCAGGAGGTTAGGCTACCAGGAGAGGAGGCTTAAAAATGGTCCATCTAAGTCATTATGAAGCCAAGGTTGCTGAGACATCTACACTTTGTATTTTCACTTGACACTGAAGACCTTTTAAACTATACTTTAAGTCTCTCTGAAGAAAAAACAATTAAAATTTAATAAAACCGAAATTTAACCTGATTTTTATGCAGCATGAATTTACATAAAAATTTTATAGAGTTTTAATAAATTTTGATATGAAGTGTTTGTTTTTTTTCCAAACTGTTTATTCTTTTTAAAAACCTATTAGTTTAGTAAATAAGTTTTGCTTTTCAGGAAAGGAGACATAATAAATCACATTATTTCCCATGTGTAGAAACTCCTATCAGGTAGGTACATCAGTGAAATTGAAATATCCTCATACTAAATTTGATAAAGAAACTGTACCATAATGTTACAATTTTTAGATATCATGTTAAAGTTTTTACTACCAATGGATCCTAAACAAAATTGATAAAAATGAGGAACATGTAAACAAGCATCTGAGGTGAGGGCTCTGGAATTTGTACCACTTACTGGGAAGTACCCAGTTGTTTCACTCTTTGATGTCCCCCTGTCTACAAGCTGTTTCCAAACCAGAACATGAACATTTGTACACACAGTCATCATGGAGAATAATCAGGAACCTTAATTAAAGAGTTTTTCCCAGTTCCTTGGCAACAAAAGATGAGTGAAAAACTTCTCCTTTTTATTTTTTTGACCTTAGTAAATAGTTCCTTCAAATATTTTTCTATATTGAATATCATCTTTTAAATTTATTTTTTATCATTCTGCAGGGGGTTAAATACCTGTGCATTCCAGCAGCGGATTCACCATCTCAAAACCTGTAAGTTGCTGTTTTTTTCTGTATTATTTGGGGATATTAAAAATGACTAAAGGACTGCGACGTCAAATAAGGAAAGGAGAGGAGAGTCTTGGGGCCACGGGACCCTAGCTGCTGTGCACAGCTGCTGTCTCACCAGAGAGGAGGTGAGGCCCACGCAGGTGTGAGCTGCCCAGTGGGGCAGCCTGGAGCCAGAGGCGTACTTTGTTTGCTGGTGGTCTGTACAGTAACTGATGGGCAGTCTGTAAGAAGAATCTGGTTTTTAAAAAGAGGACCTCATATCAGACCATTAGCATGCTCATCCTTTCTCTAGCAGCAAACCCTTCCAGAAGCTGTGGGTTTTGTGTAAAGAGCGCATCCAATAAAAATAGACTGTAAGCACAATGCAGTCACACTTGTAATTTTGAATTTGCTGGGAGGCATATTAAAAAAGTAAAAAGAAATCGGTGACAAGAATTTTAGTAATGTTTTATTTACAATAGTATATCCAAAATACTTCATTTCAACCATGTGCTAAGTATTTTTAAATGAGATATTTTCCATCCTTTTTTTTATACTAAGTCTTCAAAATCAAGCAGGCTTTCTTTACGCTGACAGCACATCTCAATTCAGATCAGGTTTATGTCAAGTACTCCATGGCCACATGTGGTTAGTGGCCACTCCGTGGCACAGTGTATTTGTAAAGTCTGTTTGAGTCCAGTGAACAGATCTTCCTGGTTTAGGAAAGTCCAGCCCTCTGTTTCTTCACAGTTGAATACATCTTTGACACAGTTTGTCTCTATAAAGAGAAATGTGTCTTTGCTATCTTTTCCAGATAACAGCAATCACATGGAGACCCATAGGAGTAGACTTTGGTAGAATGGAGGACAGGTCTCTGGAGACCCAATGCAGTTATGGCTCTAACATTCACACTCTTTAGTTTCCAGAAGTGATCCAGAAAGGCCATGACATGGAGTAAACTTTTACTGAAACATGGATTTGAACCTTGCAGGCTGGGAGGCTAGGGGCCGAAGTAAAGCACTTAACCATTCAGTGCACTCACAGACCCCAACCTCTGCCTCTCAGGCTGGCCTTCTGCTGTTATTGGAGGTCAGATACAATAACCCTCCTAGAATTACATATTACTTCTTTTCATCAGGAAAGTTAAGAGCTACGGTAGTGTTTGTGAATTTGGGATCCCATAGGCTTGTCGGGACACATCCCTTGTGATTCTCACATTCTATTGCCTGCAAATCCTACATATCTGAAGTACAGACTGCAGAATCTTACGTGTAGGATCCCAAGTATCTAGCCTCTATAAAAGCTATCAAAGTGGAACACTAACCAACCTTGATTTTTCACTGCTGCAGAGAAGAGAAATCACAGGCTATGCAATAATTTTGTGCAATCTACCTGTTTGAGAAAAAAAATGGGGCTAGACGCAGATGGATTGATGTGGGGGAGGATGAGGGGGAGAGGTCAGGGCACAGGTGGTATAGGGTTAGATCAAGAAAGGGCAGGGGAAAATTGGAAGTGGGGGCAAATACATTCTACCCAGGGCTCATGTTTTCAAAGTGACTCTCCATATTTCCCAGGAAAAGTCAATCTTTAAGATTGGTGGAGGAAGGATTTTACTAAGACCACTAGGAAAACAGTAGTAGCTTAGGTCTGAAGGGAGGGGAAGATGCTTTAGAGAACTTCCTTGGTTACAAGTCGTGCCAAGAAACAGAAGTGGTTGGGAGGGCATGGTATGTACGGAAGGAAGTGAGCCACTGCCTTTCTCTGCGCCCACAGCAATCTTCTGCCTGTATTTTGGTGGACTGTTTTTAGAATAGTTGCTTTGCTCTTATCTCAAACTGAGGTTCTGACATACTGTTGAATTTGTCAGTACCTAATTAGCTCTCTGACTCTTTGGAAGAATCAAACTGTACCACATCTGGGCATTTGCTGTTAGGACACATGGTCACGTGTACTTTGCGCTGCCCCTCGGGGTAGCGCAGCTATGAGTCAATCGCTGGGCTTGCCAGGATGGGACCCTGACTTTCCAAATGAAGGTGGAGTAGTGAGTGTCCTGTGCTATGTGGACAAGTAAGCAGTAGACCCAAAATTAGAGGTCTCAACTTTAAAACAAGTTTCAGATACCTTGGGCAAATCAGTTCTTTCATCTGAAAAAGGCCTGCCTTGAGGATTTTTGGAGGTGAGATCATATATGTGAAAGTGTTTTCTATGAACTCTAAGAACTTTTGAAAATAAGAGGATATTACTGTGTCTTGGGAATTACAGAAAAGGTTGAAAATAGGTTTCAGTGTTCAGGCGGCCTGCTTTGTTTCCTTGGAAGGTGTGCTTGTGGACAGGTCAGGTGATAGGAGCGAGCAGCAGCTGCTTCTGGCAAAGTTAGCCCAGTCATCATCACCGTGGAGCCAGAGGGCTAACCCATAAGATTTGAATTAGGTCTTCTCTGTGCCAAATATGTACAACGATGTTGTTACAATATGTGTGGTTTGCCTCTTTAACCCTCTCCTTGTATTTGGATGAAAGCGCAGTGTGGGAGAGGAGTCTGCAGTTGGGAGTTATTGCAGCATCCATGTTTGGGGCTAATGATAGAACTGTGTAGAGAATGCACATTGCTGCTATTGGAGTGAAGTCTTACCAGAGCACAACCTCTGTTGCAATTGAAAAACTAAGGCCAGACCGTAGTTCACCAAAAGGCAGAAAAACTGGCACTCTGCTGCTGGGAGTTAGGCACACAGGCATTTGTGTGGGTCTTTAGGGAAACTTATTTTGAAATCCTTCATAATAGCAACGCTTATGCATAATAACATTTTGGGCATGATTCTATAAGTTTTTCTTACTCTAATGAAATTAGGTGGAGATTATGAAGTTAAGCTGAACTTTGAGCATACTTTGTATGTTAAGACAGCCTATGAAATAGCTTTTCTCTTTACCTGTTACAAATGTTTTATTGGAAAGCATCGCATGCCTTCTAAACCAGCGGTCGCCTAACTTTTGGACCTCACGGACCACCAGTGGTCCTCGGACCACGGGTTGGCGACCGCTGTTCTAAACAGAAGCATGCTTTCAGACTATAAGCAGACTACTAACTTACTCTTGCAGGCGGAACATTTGACTCTGTCTCATTTTGTATAGCCTGTAAATATGAGGAACATTTGAAGGCTGGAATGAACCTTCATTTCTGTATGATCAACCATTGTGGGTGGTCAGAAGACAAATAATCTTAATGCTCTTGCTAACAAAAGAGAGAGGGATCGTGTCCTTGGGTAACCCAATTAGAACTGGTAGTTCTTTAGTCCAGTCACTTGTAATTTATGATGCCTGAGAGTTCCTATATTTTTTTTCCTTTCTATAGAGGATATTGTAGTAGTAACAATCTTACCTTATAATAGACAAATATGCAAATTGACCGCACCTTCGCTACGCCCAAGCCACGCCCATCAACCACGCCCACCAGGAAACCACTGCAGGGACATTGGGGTGTGGCGGAGCCCAAGGCCGGGAAAGCCGCCCGAGGCTTTCCCGGCCTTGGGCGCCAGCGGGGTGCCTGCGCCGATCGCAGGAGACCACTGGGGGTCGGCTCCTGCGATCGGTAGCAGGGACGCTGGGTGCAGCCGAGCCCAAGGCCACTGCCCGGGGCCAAGCCTGGACCCTGAAAGAAGGCAGAAGGCGGTGGCCATAGCCAAGGCCTGGGTCCCCGGTGCCGGCAGAAAACTGGTGCAGGCAGCCAGGTGAATGAAGGTCTATTGCACGAATCTTCGTGCAAACGGGCTACTAGTAATAATAATAATAATAATGCCTAATGACCAAGACTGGTAAGGTTTTAAAATATTTTAATTGATTTTAGAGAAAGGGAAAGGGAGAGGAGGGAGAGAGAGAAAAAATCATCAGTGTGAGAGAGAAACATTCTTTGGCTGCCTCTTGTACATGACCCGACTGGGGATCGAAACTGGTGCCCTCACCAGGAATTGAATTGGTGACTCTGGGTGCATGGAACGATGCTCAACCAACTGAGCCACACCAGCCAGGGTGAGAGTCCCTATATTTAATGACAAAATAAATTCTAGAAAACTGTATTGCTTATTGTTTTAAACTTATATTTTAAAAATTATTTCCAACTTTGGATATAATTTAAGGTTTTATATCCTAAATCTTTACCCACAGATTTCTATACCGACAGGAATTCTTCTGCTAATTTTTATCTTTTGAAACATTGCTGTCACTTGGCATTCATTTGCTGCAAATCTGCTGCCCAGAAAGGTCGGTTCTCTGTCTTGGCCTCAATACTCACAGACTCCCCATCTGATCTTCCAGGAACTTGATATGCAGAAACCTGGTTTGAGATAATATTAGCACATTAAGATTTTAGCTCTGTTTCCCCAACCACCTTGCCTTGCAAAGTCAAGGCACATGAAAATTCAGATTCTCATAGTAGAGATAACCCCCTCAGACCCAGGCTGCCCGGTTTGCTTGACTTGTTACAATTAGGGACATCCTGGAGTTTGTATCAAATGCACAGCTACATGTTCTCCAAGCGGCTAATGGAGATGGGTTGGTGAATTAAGGTTTTGGAAATACTTGCTTTTGCTTTCTCTCTGTGCTTTCCTAGGGAAGCTGTTTTAACCTTACTTCTCTCACTGTAAAATAACTATCTCACACAATTTTTATAGTATTAGGTGAGATAAGTAAAAGTGTTTATGAACACTAAGCATCTGCAAAAATAAGATTTTGTTTTCTGTGTATTTAAATAAGGAGTGCTAATGTACTTTGAAAGTGAGTGGTTAGATGTATAGCAGCTTATTTTGTTCATTCTTATTTTAATGTTTATTAAGTTGGCATTTTATATGTAGACATCATCTACACTAATAAGAGAAACATGCAAATTGACCATCCCTCTGCTACACCCACCAGCCAATCAGGAGTGAGTATGCAAATTAACCCAACAAAGATGGCAGCAGCCATGGAGCTGGAGTGAGCAGGAGGCTTGGGTTGCCCCTGGCAACAGAGGAAGCCAAGCTTCCCGCCCGCCCTGGCCTCCGCTTAAGGTGGGGCTGGGGGTCTGGGTCATTGGGGGCGACCCAGGCTTCCAGCCTGCCCTGGCCTGCACTCAAGGAGGGGCTGGGGGCCTGGGTCGCTGGGGGGCATGGCCAGCCTGAAAACGGCCCTCAGCCCCTTACCCAGGCTGGCCACACCCCCATGGGGTGAGGGTCCCGCTGGGGGGCATGGCCAGCCTGAAAACAGTCATAAGCCCCTTACCCAGGCTGGCCATGCCCCCATGGGGTGAGGGTCCCCGCTGGGAGGCTTGACCAGCCTGAAAACAGCCATAAGCCCCTCACCCACGCTGGCCAGGCACCCCAGTGGGGACCCCCAGCCTGAAGGGGCTGTGGCCAGCCTGAAAACGGCCCTCAGCCCCTTACCCAGTCTGGCCAGGCACCCCAGCGGAAACCCTCACCCTGAAGGGGGTGTGGCCAGCTTGAAAACATCCCTTAGCCCCTCATCCAGGCTAGCCATTCCCCCCCAGCGGGGACCCTCACCCCCTGGGGCATGGCCAGCCTGCAAACCACCACAGGCCCCTCGCCTAGGCTGCCCCATGCCCCAAGGGAACCCCCACCCTTATCTGGGACACCCTTCAGGGCAAACCAGCGGGCCCCCACCCGTGCACCAGGCCTCTATCTATACTAATAAAAGGGTAATATGCTAATTAGACTGGGAGACCTTCCAGGAGACCTTTCAGATGTTCTTCTGGACAAAGTCATGGTGGCGGGGCTGAGGTAGAGGTGGTTAGAGGCCAAGAGGGGAGGGCAGTTGTAGGTGATCAGGCCAGGATGGGACGGCATTTGTGGGTGATCAGGCCAGTGAGGGGGGCCATTGGGGGTGATCAGGATGGTGAGGGGGGCACAGTTGGGGGTGAGCAGACCAGCAGGGGGGCCAGTTGGGGGCGAGCAGGCCATCAGTGGGGGTCAGTTGGGGGTGATCAGGACAGCAGGGGGGGGAAGTTTGGGGTAAGCAAGCCAGCAGGGGGGCAGTTGGGGGTGAGCAGGCCAGGGGAGAGGGCAGGTGGGGGTGAGCAGACCAGCAAGGGGGGCAGTCGGGGGCGAGCAGGCTGGCAGGGGGGGTAGTTGGGGGCGAGCACGCTGGCACAGGGAGCAGTTGGGGGCGAGCAGGCCGGCAGGCAGAGTGGTTAGGGGCATTCAGGCAGGCAGGCAGGTGAGCGGTTAGGAGCCAGCAGTCCCAGGTTGTGAGAGGGATGTCCGACTGCCAGTTTAGGCCCGATCCCTGTAAACCGGCAGTAGGATATCCTTCGAGGGGTCCCAGATTGGAGAGGGTGCAGGCCAGGCTGAGGGACACCCCTCCCCCCCCCCCCCCCCCCGTGCACGAATTTCGTGCATCGGGTCACTAGTTAAGGGAATAATTCTTATTTTTCATCTTCTCCTTTGGTCAAATGCAGGGAGCTTGGTCTGTGCTGGGGAGTCAGTAGCATTGTGTCATTACCGGAAAGCCTTCATGACGTCCTGGGGTTGGGGAATCAAACAGATCTCTAAAATGCTTGAGGTTCTCCTGAGGAGAAGAGGCATTAAAGTACAGAGAGCTGATATTTAAAAATTCAGTAAAACTTTCTTGCCTCATTCTACCTCCCTGTCTTTTTTTGTATTTTTATTTAATGTAGCTGATGTCCTCTGTACTGTCTCCTTATTTACATTTTTCTTTATTTTCATTATTTAAAAAACAATTTTGCAAGATAAGAGCTAAGTGGCCCTTGGTGGCCCTTCCAAACAGATGCATACACACATGAGAACTTACATACACGTGCTCACACACGGCTCCTAAGCACTTTGCAGTCCATAGGAAAGAGAAATACATGGAAAGTGTGTATTGCATTTTTCATAAGGCTTTAACTTGAACTATTTTTTAGTCTTAGACTATGCCTTTCTAGTGTTTTTAGTATTGAACTATTCTTCGTGCAATTATTTTGTACTAGATGGTACAGAGGTTTTTTTGTTTTTTTCTTGGGTCTTTTGGTTTTTTTATTTATTTTTTTATTTTTTTATTTTTTTAAAAAATATATTTTATTGATTTTTTACAGAGAAGAAGAGAGAGGGATAGAGAGTTAGAAACATTGATGAGAGAGAAACATCGATCAGCTGCCTCTTGCACGCCCCCTACTGGGGATGTGCCCGCAACCAAGGTACATGCCCTTGACCGGAATCGAACCTGGGACCCTTGAGTCCGCAGGCCGACGCTCTATCCACTGAGCCAAACCGGTTTTGGCATCTTTTGGTTTTCTTAGATTGCTTTTATCTGCCCAGCCAGTGTGGCTCAATTGGTTGAGTGTCAACCTAAGAACCAGGAGATCATAGTTTGATTCCCCACCAGGGCACATGCCCAGGTTGCAGGGTCAATCCCCAGTGTGGGGCATGCAGGAGGCAAATGATCAATGATTCTCTTTCATTATTAATGTTTCTATCTCTCTCTCCTTCTCCTTTCCTCTCTGAAATCAATAAGAATATATTTAAAAATAATAATAATATAAAAATAAAATAACCTTATCTGCCAGAACGAAAAGTAAGGTACACCCAACCTGATTGAACAATGGGCACAGGATCTGAATAGACATCTTTCCAAAGAGGACATACAGATGGCCAAAAGACATATGAAAAGACTAGAGGCCCAGTGCACGAATTCGGGTGGGGCCCGGCCAGGGGGAGGGGCTGCGGGCAGTTGGTGGGCCGGCCCTGCCCCGCCCCCTGGTCAAACTCCTAGTCGAACTTCCGGTAGAGGGGACAATTTGCATATTATCCTTTTATTGTATAGGATATTCAACATTGCTAATTATTAGGGAAATGCAAATCAAAACCACAAAGAATAGCTATTAGCAAAAAATAAATTAAATAAGAAATGCTGGGAGTGGAGGAAAGGGAACACTTGTACATTATTGGTGGAATTGTAAATTGGTACAACCATTATGGACAACAGTATAGAGTTTCCTAAAAAAATTAAGACTAGAACTACCTTATGACCCAGCAATTCTACTTCTGGGTATTTGTCCAAAGAATATGAAAACACTAATTTGAAAAGATATATATGTACCCCTATGTTTATTGCAACATTATTTGTAATAGCCAAGATACGGAAGCAACCCAAGTGTCCATCAGTAGATGAGTGGATAAAGAATATGTGGCATTTTTACACAATGGAATATGACTCAGCCTTAAAAAAGAATGAAATCTTGCCATCTGCAACAACATGACTGGACCTAGAGGGTATTGTGCTGAGTGAAATACGTCAGACAGAAAGACAAATACCACATGAGTTGGAATCTAGAAAACAAACATAGAAACAAAGTGAACAAACAAAATAAAACTAAAACAAACTCATAGATACAGAGAACAGATCTGTGGTTACCAATTGGGAATAGGTGAAAGGGATAGAGGAGATCAATTATATGGTCATGGATGGTAACTAGACTGTTTGGGAGTGATCACTTTGTAGTGCATACAGATGTCAAATTGTAATGTACAGCTGAAACATATAATAAAAATAATTTTGAAAGGAAAGAAAAATATGGTATATACATTGCCCCATTTTTTAAAATGTTGACAGTACAGGAAATATAGAAGTTGGGGAATCGCTGATATAAATGTGAATTGGCTTTATGTGTTAATGCTATGCAGTGATAGAAAAGTACTGCCAGTGCCTTTGTGGGTGCAGAATGTTCCTTCCTGCTGCTTCTGGTGGGGGTGAGAGCTTCGCGGCCTGTGCCCCAGAGGGAGGGCCCAGGCAGGGCCTGGAGGGCCTGGACTGACGTTTGCTCACCCTCCAGAGCTGGGGCCAGATAGAACACTTCTCCCATTTGCTATGGTTTTTTTAAGCATTCCTTTTTGAGGAAAAATAATCTAAGGGTGCACACACATGTTCATACTCTGTTTAGGGGAAGGAGACGCTCCCTGGCTCCTGTGGCTTTGCTGTCTGTACAGCTGCTGTGAGTAAGCCCAGCTGCCATCAAGGTGCTGGGCCATCTCTGGGTTTCAGCTCACGCAGGCAGCGTCCTCACAGGACAGGACTCCTCATGCCCACAGGGGGATCGCAGCGACCAAGACTTGTAGTCTTGGAGTACGAAGATGAACACCATATGGTGTGGCTTGGCTAGACCCACCCACCATCCTTTCTGGGAGCTCTCTGGAGGTCAGGAAAGCATGGCTGGCCCCGGTTCTGGTCTCTGGATGGAGAAGGAGGGGTTGGGGATGTGCTGGTCCACAAGGAGGCCAGCACAGACTGAGGAGGAAGAAGAGGAAGGGAACCTGGGCAATACAGCTGTGGGGTTGTTTGCTGAGCCCCATGAAGGATATCTCGGCTGAAGGATACCTCTTCCTGCCCAATGGGTTCCCTCTGGGTGGTCACCAGCAGCAGCAGCATTATTGGGTGAGTGTGGAACACGTGGCCCAGGTGTTCCTTCTGGGTGTCAGCAGCAGCAGCATTATTGGGTGAGTGTGGAACATGTGGCACAGGTGTTCCCTCTGGGTATCAACAGCAGGCATTATTGGAACATGTGCAGGCCGTGCTTTTCTTCTGAGTCAGCAGGCTGGCTTGCTTAGTGCAGAATGTCTCCCAAGTTCTTTATGTGGAAGCAAATACACAATGAGGAGCAGGAATAGGGAACCTGTGTTTATGGAAGCAGCTTGTGGTGCGATGGTGCTTCAGGCTATGTCAGAGGGTGGAGCAATATCAGGGCCAGAGTCCTGGGTATTTCCCATGTGGAGGAGGGCGTTTAATGGCCAGGGCTTGGGCTTATGTCATTAGCTTCCCTGGAAATAACCCCCCACTCCCTACAAACCAAAGCAGTAGTGAGCACGCCTGCCTCCTGGCTTTTCGTGGAAAAGGCATTTCTAGGAATGCCTGCTTGGCTTGGCCTCGTGCCTAAAGTGTCATGAGTCAAGTTTCCTGGCAGGGCTCTGAGCAGGCACTTCGTTGGCATCGTTGCGCCCCCTGGGCCAGGCGCCCTGGGCTCTGCAGGGTGCACAGGAGCCCTCGTAGGCTCCTCTGCATTTGCACTGGATACAGTCAGAGCTGGAGGAGTAAGGGTGTGGTGGGGGCAGAGTGAGGGCCCGTCCTCAGCCCCTCAGTTCCTTTACACATTGTCTCTAGGCCCTGGCAAGCTTGGATTTGCACTCTTGACCACACCCATACCCCCACCTCTTATTCTGAGATGTGACAAGGCTGCTCTTGAACCCAGGTACACTCCACAGTGCTTAAGACCTAGGTTCCATTGTGCACATAGTTTGGGACGTGCAAATATAAAAACCGGATATAATAAGGTGTTCCCACTCTGAAGTTTCAGCAAAAGGATTCGTGTGTCATCTTTGCAAGATCTTGATGATTGCCACAGCACCGACCCTGTCCCCAGACAGCAAGGCCTGCCTGCCTGGTGGAGCACTGTTAACTCCTGTGTCACTGGATGCTTTTGCAGTGCTCCCAGGCAGTCTGTGGTTTATGCACTAAGGCAGTTGTCATTTATTCCTAGGTGTGCTCTTCTCTTTTGGTTGCTTTCTTCTTCCCTGCTGTCTTATCCCAGATGCAGCTCTCCCACAAAGGACAGGCCGGACCACAGGCTCTGGCCTGGGAGGCTTCTCCAAATCCCCTAGATGTCCCAGTGTGGCTGGCCTGGTGACAAAGCGTGCACACTCCAGCTGCACCCTTGGCCACTAGCCTCCAGTCAGGGGTGGGCCTGGCTTCTGGGCTGGCTGTCCGGCTCGGATCTACAGTCAGACCTGTCCTGACTACCTGTCCTGTCTCCTACTGTGCAGTGGCCTCCAGAGGAGGACAAGACATACTGTGTAAACCACGAAGCCGATTGCAGACAGCAGCCTATAGCCACTCCTAAGCCAGAAGAGTTGGCTCCATGTGTTTAAAACTGTTGAATTAGTTGCTGATTCAGGAAGGTTGTATTTGGCTGTAGGTAGCAGAATGTCTGATTGACAGTGCTTTCAGTTATAAAGACATTTACTTACTTAACTCCCTGACCCAGAAGTCTGAAAACGGGTGCTCGGAGGCCTGTCACCTGTGGCCTCAGGCATCTGATACAGTTCTAGGCAGGGTGCTCACTTCCAGTGCCCTGGCAGGAAGCCTGGGGTGGAGATACTTTCCTTTTATCAGGAGGAAAACTTTCCCAGAAGTCTCCACCATAAGCTTTCCCTTCACTTCTCAGGCCAGAACTGAAGAGAAGGGGGGATTCTGAAGACTGGGCTCACTGCTGCCCCAGTGAAGTCAGTGCAGAGGAACATGCTCCGCCACCTGCAGAGCCTGAGGGTTTCTCTGCATGCTCCCCATTGTTGGGTTTGCTTGAGAAACGGGAGACTGAGCACTGAGCCCTCACCAGCCTGCAGCGCCTGGCCTTCGGGCTGATTTCCTCCTGGTCTCCTCACCCCATGCTTACACCCCTCCACGCAGTTCCACGGCTCCACACCCCACTCTGAGGACTCTCAGCACTAGCACTCAGATGTCAGGATTCCATCAGGAAACTTTCCTTGCCCACTTTATACCAAGCCAATCTTTGGGAGTAGAGTTGCAATGCCCTGAGTCACTTTGCAGATTTATGCCTGTCCCAGAGCGGCTAGGCACCTGCACTTAACACAACAGAACTTCTCTGCAGTCTGTGCCTGTGGCGATCATCGCGCCGCACCTGGATTTCCCCTTCTGACTAGATGCATGGCAGCAAAGCTGAGGGTCAGAAGTGAGGGTCGTGGCTTATTGTCCTAGAGAACTTTAGAGTCCATGGAGCATGTTGGCATGTAAAACATTATTCCCACTTACAGCAGAGGTTAAGGGGAGCCAAGGGGCTTTCCTGAGGCCATGCAGCCACTAAGCTGCTGAGTGGGTAGGCGTTGGAGCTGCAGTTGTCATTTCCACACAGCTCTTCTGTCACACAGATGGGACAGGAGGAGGCCGGTGTGGGAGACTTCCTGGTTATTCAGTGTCAGAAGTAAACTAGCTTATTGGACTTAGGGAGCCTGCATAACGTGGGCATCTTCCTCACCAAAGTGGCTGTGGGGTTGCCGGTGTGCTGCCGAGCATCAGGGGGCCAGACTGACCGTGGGGCTGGGCAGAAGCCACCCACCATGACCACCAGTCAGTGGCAGTAGAGAAATTCCAAGCAGCCCAGATGTGGGCAGCCCCCAGGCCTCAGCTCCCTAGGTCTCAGGGCGTGTGATGGGCGCTGACACTCAGGCAGCTCTGCCCGACAGTGTGGCCGGGAAGCTGTACGGCCGAGACCTTCTAACAAGCCTCAGGTGGACTTTTCACCATGTGTTGAGTAGATGAATGTCACTTCTCTCTTTTTCTCCCCTCAGGACAAGACATTTCAAAGAAAGTATTAAATTCATTCACGAGTGCCGGCTCCGGGGAGAGGGCTGTCTTGTCCACTGGTATGTATGCCTCTTGCCTGATAGCCGTTCAGCTTGGTCGATCCTCAGGGCTTCCCTGTGTACAGTTAATTATTTCATCTCCTAATGTTTTCTTTCCTCCCTCAAAACCTCAGACACACACCCCACTTGAGTCTCTTCTTTGTTCAACACCGTTGGCCTTTGTTGAGAGAGAACCCTAAAACTTAGGATTTTCATCTTCTTTCATCATCTTTCTTTCATTTTCAGGTAGGACTTCTGTAGGGACTGTCAGGCCCTTGGACAGCAGAGCCGTTGTGGCCAACCTCTGCCATTCCATCAGAGCAGCCTCCTTGGAGGGCACAGACTGTAGGCTCGTTCCTGAGCCCTCAGGGTCTTTCAGAGTACAGTTTCTTCCACAGAGCTGTGATTGTGTGTGTGGTGCGTAGCACTGCGTCACTGTAGTACTGTGTCACTGTAGCACCAGAGTGGCGGCTCCCTCTCCATCTAGGTTCGGCTTTGTGTGTGTTTGGCTTTGAAAGGATCTGAATAGACTTAGAATTAAGCAGTTACATTCAACTGTGCCCCTGGATTCGGCTGTACTCTGGGTGTGGATGTAGGTACACATATAGATACATGCATGTATATACGTACTGCAGAGAAAGGGCCTGGGACAGGTGGAGCTGAAGGACAGCACACGGAGCCTGGCACAGTGTGAGCTCTTCCAGAATGTCGGCTCTCACTTCACTCTCTCATTCTTCTGTCTTCGTCTGGCAGCATCACTAACCTGTGTGGGAGCCAGCAGCCAGCGTCTGGAGCCATGCTCGGTGACAGAGTGCAGGCTGAGTACCTGCCTCTCTGCCTTGAATGCAGCACGATGTTGGCCAGCAGCTCGAGTCCCTGTTGCAGCGGAGCTTTCTGGAAACACACAGTGGTGCCGCCGGGTGTGCCACTGCTGAAGTGGGAGGCAGCCCTGGTGGTAGAGGGGGTCCAGTGCACAGTGTCCACAGGGGTCATTCGTGAGAACTGTCATTTGTTCTGAGGGCCAGGAACTCGTCATGGGGGAGCAGGAACACAGATAGTTGGATTGCTTAAAAAGGGTGTTCTGCAGTTTTATAAAATTCTTGAAATAGTGTGCTTATTTATTTTACTTTTAAAAAGAGTAAGATATGTTATAAATACAAATGGTGGGTTTTGTAGCATTGTTTGCATTTTCATTAAAGCACTTTTGGGACCATAGCTGGTTTGGCTCAATGGATAAAGCATCAGCCTACGGACTGAAGGGTCCCAGGTTCGATTCTGGTCCAGGGCACATGCCTGGGTTGCTGGCTTGATCCCCTGTAGTGGGTGTGCAGGAGGCAGCTGATCAATGAATCTCTCTCATCATTGATGTTTCTATCTCTCCCTCCCTCTCCCTTACTCTCTGAAATCAATAAAAACTGTGTGTGTGTGTGTGCGCGCGCTCACATATATCACTTGAAGGAGTGCAGTTGGAGCCATTTAAAGGGCAGTTTTGAACTCCTTTCTCTACCTGGACTCTAGGGTTCCAGGTTGCAGCTCAAGAGGATGTATTTTTTAAAAGCTTTCATCATTTCTGAGATAAAGCCTTAGGGAAGAGACATCACATCAAAGTGGTTTATTAGTGTTATTACCGTATTGTTAATATTATTTATATTTAACTATCTGTAGGTCTCATAGTCTAGGAATTTGTATTTCATACAGCTGTGCAAATCTGAATATAGGCTTTTCTCAAAATGAGAAATGTGCTAAACTTCCCCATCAGAAACCGTTACTAGAACACTCCAAGTCTGACGCAGCACAGCCTTTCCTTGACCACCTTACTTTGCATATGCATTTACAATAGGTCCCCTACTCAGCCTGCTAGAGACACGTAACCCTTACTGCCCACAGAGCATACACCATGGCTGAATTTCAGAGCACGTGTGTGTGTGCTCTCAGGTCCTCTGCCTGGTTGTGTCCCTGGTTGAGGGATTTCCAGGTAGCATATTGGCTTGCTGTCCACTCTCAATCCAAGGCAGGAAGACTCTAAAATCGGGTCCATAGAGTCCTTGCTCTAAATGGATCAGAAGGTAGACTGCAGACCCTAAACCTTCCTTGCCCACGGGCCGTTCTCTTGGCCCCACAGCCTGGCCGGTGTCTCCAGGAGTGTGACTCTGGTGATCGCGTACATCATGACCGTCACTGACTTTGGCTGGGAAGATGCCCTGCACACTGTGCGTGCAGGCAGGTCCTGTGCCAACCCCAACCTGGGCTTCCAGAGACAGCTCCAGGAATTTGAGAAGCATGAAGTCCATGAGGTAACTGTGCTCCGGGGACTCGGGAGGTACGCAGCAGAACCTGGGAGTGTGTGCCTGTCTTTCCACACACTCCTGGAAGCATGGAGGTTGAAGCTGGATAGCCCCACAGAGGCCACCTGGTCCAAGGACACCTCACCTGCACCCCACATGAAGTCCTCCCTGGCCCCTTGTTCACCAGCTGCAGCCACAGTATACCACCCTTTACCATCTTCCTTGGGCCCTGTGTGCTTCATTTCTCTCCCTGGGGGTCAAGTGCCGTTTTCTAGGTTTGGCTGATGTTCATGTCCTCAAGCCAAAACCTTAAAGAAGCAGTGATTTCTCTTCTTTGACACTGCCTGGCCAACCACAAAGCTGTGACTGCCCATGCCCATGCCCATGCCCATGCCCATGTATTTCCCAGTTTGTATGTAACATGTAAAAGTCTTACATGCATGCCGGTGTGTATGTGATGTTTGCTTTTCTTTTCAACTTCTTCAGTACCGGCAATGGCTGAAGGAGGAGTATGGAGAGAGCCCTTTGAGGGACGCAGAAGAAGCCAGGAACATTCTGGGTAAATATAAAGAGCAGGGGCGCACGGAGGCCCCACCCGGCGCCTGGAGAGAGAACAGCTTTCAGGCCCTGCCTTCTCTGGCCTACAGCAACTACCCTACGGAGACCTAACACTGCGACCTGGTGCCTGCATTTCCGCCAGGCGCCCTGGTGTGCTGGGTGCCACCTCGCCTCTGAGGACAGGAGGGGCGGGTGGCGAAGAAGGTAGGGAGGGTGGCGAAGAAGGTGGATCCGGGCTCCTACCCAGGACCTCCCCAGCCCTGCCTGAGGCCCTTCTACTCTGTCTTCCCAAAACGTCTGCACTGTCTGGAGGCTGCTTGCTGCCCACACTGTCACTTGCCTCTGTGAGGGTCAGTGTGCACGTGTGTGTGTGTGTGTGTCTGCATGTGTGAGTGTGTGAACAGTGCCGAGCACTCTCAGTTCACACTGCCAGCTGCTACCACCCCCTTTCCTTTTGTCCAGTGCTCCAAGTGAGGGCTTTCCTGTCAGCATCTGCAGTGCTGCGCAGCCAGAAGCAGTCCTTGTCTGTGAGCACGCACTGAGAACTCGGGGCAGTGGCTGAAGGCAGCCGCCCCCAGAACACAGGTGGCCATGGCAGGGCAGCAGGTGGCCAGACTCCCTCTAATATGGCTTCAGGGGCCTTGAAAGGTAGTGGCGGTCAGTGTTCTGACCATTGCCTAGACTTAATGACAGTGCCCAGCCTGGACTTCCTGCTGCCTCAAGTCAGGTCCCCTTGCAGCCCATCATGTCCCCAGGTTCTGCGTGGTATTTGTTCTCTCTGGCACCCACTGCATTTTAGTCCCGTGGGGATCACTACCAATTCAGCCAAAGCTGTGTGCTCAGAATGCCCTGCGTTTCTCTTCCCCTCCAGCTTCACTCTCTCCCAACCACTTGCTGTCTCCCTCTGCAAGGGGCTCTTCCAAAGGCTTGCTCGCACCTTTAGGTATTGGGAAGAAAGAACATGTATTAGGCATTGTAGCAGTTTGCATTTAAAAATACATTTTTAAATGTGCACTTATTGAGCACCTTTGTGTATGCTGTGGATTTGATCTTTGATCTCAGCTACCTCATTAAATGTTTTTTGAAAAGGTGTTTTTCGTGGTTCCAATCAACTCTGCCTCATAGTTGAAGATGTTCGGTCGTGATTGTTTTCTGAAGGCAAAGGGAAAAGCTTCAGTGTCACTGAGCTATTTAAAGTTTCTGATTTGGGCTCCAATAATGCTTTCTGGTGGGTAAAATTCCACATTCAGGCCACGGCCAGCGGGCAGCAGAGCACCTACAGCTGCAGCGTGGGCCAGCGGGCATGCCGGCGTGCTGCAAACGTTTCTGTGCCCCAGCCTTTGTACCAGCTCCAGTGCTTCAGCGCGCGGAGCCATGGAATGGAAACCCATCCCTGGCTTCTCCTTAAGGAGGTGCTGCACTCTCTTTCTCTGATGCTGCCATACAAGGAGCCTGAGTAAGAGGTTTTCCGTGCTTTACAGGGTGTGTCGCAGGTGAGCTCTTGGGGGATGAGGACAGTGACATCTCCCAGCTCCACAGGGCCCAGGTTTTCAATAAGAAACGTGGCCATGGACTTCCCACGTACAGATGAAACAATTTGCCTATGAAGTACATTTTCCCTTAAACCAAAAAGAAATGTAAATATGTTAACTAGAAAGTATTGAAGATATCAGATTGAATGCTTAAACATATGTACGCTTATGAGCATCAAACTATATTCCTATAGGTCTTGAAATGTTGTCTTACTATTTGTTGCCAGCGCTGTTCTTTCTCCGCAGCCACACCGGGCGTTCTGAAGTACTGGGCCTTTCTCAGAAGACTGTAACGCACCTGAAGTCGGAAATGCTGCAGAGCCACCGAGTTTAGTCTGGTGCTGCCAAAAAGAAAACCTAGAGTTTAAGTGTCCAGAACTGTTTTGTGAACTTGTCTGTTTGTTGTTTTAAACGGAGTACTTGTGTAATCGTGTTGTTACATGTTGAGCACTGAGGACACTCTTTAGCGAGAGGACATGTTTTTGCCTTAATTCCAGCGCTGCGGCGATGCCTTTGACCACAATCTCGGTGCCTGGGCAGCAGTCTCGGCAGTCCTGCTGTCATCCTGACTGTAGCCTCTGGTCACGTGCTTCAATCTCCCAGCTGGCATATCTCTCTTGGTGTGTCTTACCCATGGTTTGTATTCTCCGTGGTGACATTTACCAACAGCTACACACTTTTGTTAATAAAAGGTAGTGTAGCCACATTTAACTTTGTGTTCAGAGCATCCTTCCTTAGCTAAGGCATGGGCAGCACGTGCTCCTGCCTGGGAGGGCCACGAAGCAGGTTTGGAGCCTGCTCCTCCAGCACAGATGCTGATTTTATTTTAGAGGCTATTTTCCACTGGGGGGAGCGCAGCAGGTACTAGGAAATGTGAACTAATTTCTCCATGGGAGTAAAGTCAATCCATGAAAGCAAGAAGTGCAGAAACGGGAGCTGTGTGTTGCTGCAATTTAAGTTGACTTCCTACATTGTCCTGGTTTAAATCCGGTTGGGGGGTGGGGGGTGCTGGGGTGTAACTTTTTACTTCAAGTACAGGTTTGGCTTGAACTGCAGGCAGGTGTGCATGGGCCCCAGACTACCAGCTTGCCATATGTTCCAAGTTACTCCCTCCAGTGCCTGGAAGCTCCTGACAGGGGGCTGGGCGTGCTGAGAGCTGTGTTGGGCTATTTTGGTAGCAGCCCCTGATGGGTGAGATGACATGGCATTGATTAGTTTGTAGCATAAATGTTTATTCTGACTCAGCAGGCTTGCCTAGGTGTGGCACAAGTACCTTTGAGACTTCCCAGGTGTCAAACCTCTGTTAAAATAGTACTGACACCCTAACCAGTTTGACCCAGTGGATAGAGAGTCAGCCTGCGAACTGAAGAGTCCTGGGTTCCATTCTGGTCAAGAGCACATGCCTGGGTTGCGGGCTCGATCCCCAGTAGGGGGCGTGCAGGAGGCAGCCAATCAATGATTCTCTCTCATCATTGATGTTTCTATCTCCCTCTCCCTTCCTCTCTGAAATCAATAAAAACATATTTAAAAAAAATTTTTTAAAGATAATCTTGACTATGCTTAGATGTTAGAGGCAAAGGCCTCTTCTGTGCCCTGGTCAGGTCCAGTGGTTAGGTCACACTTAAGGTGGGGGAGCAGTGGACTCCTGCTGCTCCAGAGCCTTGGTTTGTGAAGCAAGATGGTTGTGACCCAGGCAAGTTTTCATAGGCTATTTTTTCTGTCACTTACTTTTGCACAGATCCTTTCTAGCCTGAAATTCAGAACCATGACCTACAGTGAAGGTGACTTAACTGGGTCACCTGCTCTAATCTCCACTCCATCCATGTATCTGCTCATGTACTCCACTCACCTCCACTCATTCAGGTTTCTGCTCACTCCACTCACCTCCACTTCATCCAGGAATTTGCTCATTCACTCCATTCAGGTTTCTGCTCACTCACCTCCACTCCATTCGGGTATCTGTTGATAAACCCTCTCTGCCCAACGTGGTTCTTTGACCTGAATCATGTTTTTCAGAGTACCTTAATTAACCTTGAGTGTCCTCACAGTCCTCAGCAGCAGTTTTGCTTTTCCATGAGGGTGGTTTTCCACTAGTGGCTTCTTTAATATTGGGTTCTGGTTCTTTTTAGTTTTCATCTCAACAGGGAACCCCACTTTCAGTGTCTGGAACTGCTCACATCACTCAGGCAGAGACAGCTTATGAATTCTAGTGAGAGCCTATGAAATCTAGTGACAGCCCATAAATTCTAGTTATTGTGTGTGTGTACACACACAGCTGTGTTTTACTGTTTTGAGGGGGTCCTGTCTGCAACATCAAGGGGCGTGTAGCGCTCAGGTACCTGGGCACCAATGGAGAAGGCAGAGCTTGTGTTGCACAACACGAGTTGGTCACGAAGGCTGCTCTGCAAACCCGCCTCTCACCATAGAAATGGGGAACACACTGTCAAGCCCTGTGATCCACTAGACGGCTCCTCCCATCCTGACTCTGAGTTATTAATAATTTTATTAAGAATGTGCTTTCAACATGCTGTATTTATACATGTACTTAACAAGAAACCACCAAGACTTCAGAGGGAAGTTCCTCTTCCCTTTCCTTGTATTGCCAGAGAAAGGGAGAAACTGAGAAAAAAAGAAAAACTGCCTTTGACTTGTTGTGGGAGGCTTGAGCACCTCCATCCCTTCTTGGGATCTAGCAGGGGCTCCTCGGCCCAGGCTCGGGGAGTCATGTAACACCCTGGCTGTGTTTCGTTATGCATAGCTATCTTGACACTTCACTCTCGTTTCCCTACTCCCACTAAAAGCCTGTGACTATAATAACAGAGCATAATTATTTCAGCTATTATCAAAATTAGTGTTCCGTTTTGCACTTTAGGCTTTACCACCTTAATGAGTATCTGACTAAAGGTTGCAAGTGTGCCCTGTCTGTCTCTCTATCAGGAGAGAATTACCAGTGCATGTTTGAACATCTGCGAATGGGGTTTATTTTGGCTGCAGACCTCTATGCAAACTGTTGATCATAAAGAGTTAGTAGTTCCTGAAGCTTCTCGTTCAGGTCATTAGAGTTGGTGCCAAAAGAGCTATTTTAACAGGTGACTGAAAGTACTCAGCCGCTCAGTATTCTAATTGAGTGTGATGTGGAGTTTATTTAGAGGTAGAAGAAACTTTTTGTGTGGGATTTTTGTACAAAGGCCTGTTTAAGAAAACTAGGTGGGAGTTGGGGAGGGCATTGGTTTTTTGAGCTAACAGTCCCTTCTAGGAATAATGTAGATTGAGATAGCTTTTGGAAACAATGCTGATCACACCATTTGCTCATTTGCCCAGCTTGACCCAAGGAGATCACATCAGCTTACAGTGGCCTTCCCACTTAGCTGCTCAGTCCTCCAGGACACACACGTACCCAGCAGCATGCATGAATGAAGCATCACAACCAGCATGATGTTGGCCCCTCTTCACTTGAGGTCTACGTACGTCCATTGTCTTCCCCTTAGCCTCATGCACCCACCCCCAGAAGTGGCCAGAAACGGCACAAACAGGAACCGTACTTTTTGGTGAGCAGGTTTGCCTTTTGCTGCTCGGCTCTGGGTTTCCCCAAGGCCCTGGTGGGGAACCTTTTTGGAAAATAAAAATCAAAAAGACCTCTACATTTGCACTAAAGAAATGTCACCTTCTGCTTTGCAAAGGGTGTGCCCTTCGCAATGAGAGGCCCAAGTGGCACAGAACTTCCTCAGAACAGGAGTCCCTAGAGAGGCTTGTCATGTGCAGGTCAGATGTTCTGATTCTGCTTGGTTTGTGTTGAGCCACACTGATGTGGTGACCGAGGGAGAGGCAAGATGTGAGGAGGAGTGTTGCTTGACTTGGTGGTGGCTTTCATCACTCCGAAAATGAGCTGCATCCCAGCCGTCTGCCTGCTGTCACTACCTGTCTTCCGCGAGTGCCCATGGAGCAGGTGTGGGGAAGGGGCTGTGTTTAACAAGAAGGAGGCTGAAGTATTGAACCAGTGAGCAGGCGGGTAGGGGGATCACATGGCAGGCAGGCCTAGCTAAGTCCAGTTTGATCCTGGTTCTCTGGAATACCTTGGGGAAGTCCTGGAGGAGGCATCCCACACATGTGGGCAACTTCTTCTCAAGATTGGCATGAAAGAAACTCCCTGGAAGGGGTGAGCAGTGCTGGACGGCACCCTATTCGGTGGCACGGTGCTGCGTCAGAGCCAGTCTGCCTGCAGCCTTCCCTGATGGCAGTGTGTTTGTCCAGGAAGCCCCTCCTAATCCCAGAGACCTTTCATCTAGATAGCAGAACAGCCATCCCCATTCAGGTCAGCCGTAACTGAGCACTGGTGTGTGGCGGGAGCTGGCATCCAGACTTGTGGGATACATTTTAATGTTACCCCCATTTTTAGATGAAGAACCCAAATGCTAGAGATCTTGAGCATTACCTAGTCACAGAGCTAGAAAGTGGCCAGATGAGGACTGGCATCCAAGCACTCCTTTCGAAATGCCAGTACCACAGGAAGGCTTGACTAATGAAATGCTCGCAACGTTCACCAGCGTTGTTTTCTGAAGATGGGTTCCCATTAGATTGGAGGCACTTTGGCTGCCACACACACCTCTGACCGGGCATTTCTGACTAGCCTGGAGGAGCAGGCAGAGAGCGGGGTGAGCCGGGCCCCAAGAGGCCCTTCACAGGAACCCAGAATGGCCCCTGTGTGGAGTGGGTGGCATCAGTGCCTGGCCCCCTAAGCAGATGGTCTTCTGTCCTGCACGTGCAATCGTTATTCAGATTGAGGCCTCCGATGCCTGGTGAGAGTTTTACAGGAAGCGTGGGGATTGCTGTGATGAGTGTCTTCGTTTGAGTTGAATAAGGACAGAGCAGAGGAAGCAAGTGTGGACATTGAAGCAACCCAAGACTGGCAGGATGCCTCCCAACCCTCAGGGCTGAGGGGCAGGGCTGGGGAATGGGTTCCAGAACCCAGTAAGAACAGGCAAGTGCCAGGGTGCCCACACAGCAGGGTGGGTCTGTGAGCAGTATCGGAAAGGCTGGGAGAGTGGGGTACACGGGTTCACCCCATATTCACCCTGTCTGCCTCTCCTACACAGACGGGACACTGGCCAGCAGGGCAGCCTGCACACTGTGGGCTGTGTGGGGTCCAAGCAGGGGAATTGCCTTACAGCAGGAGGCCCTAGCCCTCAGCTTGGGTGTGGCAGGTGGAGGAAGTATCACTGGCTCCCAAGTGTCTGAGTGTCAACAAGCTGATACTAGAAGTTCTCCTAATGCTTTGCCCCCAAAGGTGCTATCTGGTCACTGGCTTCACCTTTAGAAAGCCTTCTAGAAACTTCCCTGCCTGCCATGCACCCCCACTAATCTGTACTTACCCATGGCCTGCGTGGAGGAATGCCAACCTGGTCCAGTGACATCTGGGCCTCTGCTAAGCACTGTGCCCCATGACAAGACCCTCGCCAAGAAAAGCAGGGGAGGCCCGTGTCCACTGCCACAGTGCCCACAGCTCACCAGGGAGCTGCTTCACGAAGTGCTTCACAGCCGCTCTGCGCAGACTGCCAGGAGAGAAGGGAAGAGCGGTGCAGGCAGCCCTGTCTTCTGAGACTTTCTAATTGAGCTGGGGAGAGGGGGCAGCACTCCTGACTATTCTGCAGGGAATAAATGTGTGCTCTGTGGAGAGTGCCCTGCTGAGTGGAGACCTTGGGAGCAGGGCAAAGGGCGTCTGGACAGAGGGTGGCATGCAAGTGAAGGTGTAGATGGGAGGGAATGCAGTGATTTGGAAGCTGCTCTCAGACCTCCCAAGGGAAGGTGAGAGAAGCTAGAGGTGGGGAGTGGAGGGGCAGGATTTACTTACTGAGGAAAGTCTTTATCCTGTAAGCTGGGAGCAGTCCTCATGCTGGACAGGCTGGAGGCAGGAGAGCAGTTTGGAGGTAGAGGGTCAGGCATCATAACCTGACTGGATGCCCTATGGGACTTCTCTAAAGACAAATCTACCCAGTGAGGTGGCCAGCACAGTTAGACAGCCATGGAGGATTGAGGAGATGCTGGTCTGCATTGTTCACCAGAAGCAGGAGCAGAGTTGGGGGCAAAAGGTTGTTGACAGGTAGCACCTGCCACAGACCAGAGTGGGCGGGGGAAGGGGGGGCGACTGGCTGAGCAGCGGGCCAGAGGCCACAGGGCAGCCCCCCCCTCCTCTTCTTGAGGAGCCTGGGGGCAGGTGTGGCTGCTGGCTCGGAGGAGGGGCCTGGGGATTGTGACTTTGTGGCCCAGAGTGGCCAGAACCCAGTCAGGGCACTCACCAGACTCACAAGTTGGCAGAGCTTGGCTGCTCCCCTGGGCACCGGGTGCTAACCTGCAACCTTGCAGACACTTCTCCACAAAGTCTCATACAGTAAGACTTCCCAAAATGCTTTACCCCCAACTCCAGCGCTGCTCTGTGTGCCTTCCAGTGCTGCTTGGTCACTGGGGTCTCTGATTTGAAGCCCCCTCTCTCCCCCTCCTCGTACTCCTCCCCTCCCCTTCCTCCTCCTCTCCCCCTTCTTCCCCTCCCCCTCCTCTTCCCTCTCTCCCCTCACCTCCCCTTCCCTCTCCCCTTCCTCCCCTTCACCTCCCCTCCACCTCTGCTCCCCCTCTCCTTCCCTTTCCCCTCGCTCCCTTCCCCTCTCCCCTCCCTCCCCTTCACCACCCCTCTACCTCTGCTCCTCTTCCCCTTCTCTCAGATTAGAGCTGGGTGCCTTGGGGAAGCAAGAAAGCAACCCCAGGAAGTAGGAAGTTTCATCTGACCCTCCTCAGCAGCCACCAAGAGTGCAATAGAGCCCCTCCACTCCCAGTACAGATGTGGAACATTTATAAAATAATGTTTAATAAATAGCTAAATGTTGGTGTATTTTTTATTACCACCACGAGCCAGCAATCCTAAAGAGCCAGTGATAAAATATGGCTCCTGCAAAAATTCTTCTGTTGACCTAAGTTCTAAGTCTGAACAATGGTGGTGTCTACAGTGGAGTATTAATAGTACACTTCAAACGTTCCTCTACATCTCCTTTAATTAACAACGTATTCTGTACCGAACAGAATGTGCAGAACCCCCAGTTGGCAGGCAGGACTGGCACATGGGGAATTTTTTTCAGTAAATTCCAGATGATGTGGAATCGGAGCTCCATGGGGCAGTTCCACCTCCAGCCCCTGTGATGTGCAGCGTAAACTGGAACCAGCTTGGTCGGCTACTTCAGTCTGGGGTTCTGTGGCCACTGCATGCTTGCCTGTCTTTACAATGTTTTGACAGTGGAGGTATTTGAAAGCCACTAGAATTGATCCCAAAGAAGCATAAACATGCTATTTGTGGAATTTGATGTAAAATGAGATTTTTATTAGTCTTTCAATCTCATTCTTTTGTTTAACACTTTTCGTAACTATTTGTATATCTGTTGCTTAACGTGAAAGAAATTTTTTAAAATTCAAATAAAACAAAAGTATTCTCTATCAATGATGAATGAAGATAGAGTGACATAAAGAGAAGTTCAGTTTTGACAATACACTTACAAATTTGCAGAAGTTAAGACTGAAAAACAACCTGCAATTCATTAATATGATAAACCAACATACATGTTTATGTTTTTTCTCATTTCCGAAAATATTAATTATTGTAATTTAAAAGAATTAGTACATGAATTTTTCTTCTTTTCACTGTTACATTTTTTTGTTCTTATTTCTATATTGTCATGATAAATAGAAAATGCCATACAAGAAGGTTTTCACAGCTTGTATTTCTTATCTATCTTCCTATCCTTTGTTTTGTTCCACAACTGTTACTGGTTGCCACACAAGTCACCTGTTATCAAATCCAATAAGTATGCATCTGTGTTTACAAGGTCACTCATGAAAACAAAACCAACTTTATGTGCTTCACTGTCTTCTTTCTGTATCAGCACCCTTTTCTTAGGAAATGCTGGAGGCCCGGGGAGCCCATCTGATTTCACTGTGGCCACTGTCATTGAGCCCTGTCCCCTATTCTAATTTGGTTTTCTCACATCTCCTGAGACTTGGCCAACTAATTTTCCCTATAGAGACAGAAGTGAAAGGATAATGAAAATTCTCTTTTCACATGTTCCTCTCATTTTTCTGGTTCTTTCTTCAAAGATAAGTGAAGGTTTGTTTATTTTCAAGGACCCTGCTGAGACAGCTGCTTTGTTTTTCCTTCCCTGTGTTCTCCAGAAGTTCCCCTTCTATCGCAAGGTTCAGCATACCACAGTCTCCACTGCACAAGATGGTGATGAGGGCTGAAGCTTCCCCTTTCTTTTTGTCAAAGAATTCCCAATTTAAATTGTGTCTTCAAACTACCAACTCCCGCCCGCCCCCGTGCCTTCCAGAGAGTCAGAATTCTAATCTATGTGCACATAATTTATTCAAAGTACCTCCTCTATTTAGTGATGGGACCTAATTTAAAATTGGTAAATTTTTTTTATTTTTTTATTGATTATGGTGTTACGTATGTGTCCTTATTCCCCCATTACACCACTATCCCCCCATGCCCTCATCCCCCTGTTGTCTGTGTCCATTGGTTAGGCTTATATGCATGCATACAAGTCCTTTGGTTGATCTCTCCCCCTTTGCCCCCACCCTCCCCTACCTTCCCTCTGAGGTTTAATGGTCTGATCGATGTTTCTCTGTCTCTGGATCTATTTTTGTTCATTAGTTTATGTTGTTCATTATATTCCATAAATGAGTGAGATCATGTGATATTTTTCTTTCTCCACCTGGGTGCCTGGCAGTGGCAGCCAGAGGGAAGCAGCCCGGGTTCCAAGTACCTGGTGGCAGCGGCCGAAGGGAAGCAGCCCGGGTCCCGGGTGCAGGAGGGAAGCCGGTCTAGGCAGGGGGCGGGGGGGGGGGGGGAGCGGGGGAAGGAAGGCCTACTCTTGCATAAATTTTTGTGCATTGGGCCTCTAGTATGCATATGAGTTCCCTGGATAATCTATCCCCACCCATCCCCACCTTCCCTCTGAAATTCGTCAGTCTATTCCATGCGTCTATGTCTCTGGATCTATTTTGTTCATTAGATTCCACATATGACTGAGATCATGTGATCTTACCTTTCTCTTACTGGCTTATTTCACTTAGCATAATGCTCTCCAGTTCCATCCATGCTGTTGCAAATGGTAAGAATTCCTTATTTTTTACCGCAGCGTAGCATTCCATTGTGTAGATGTACCTCAGTTTTTTAATCCACTCATCTGCTGTTGGGCACTTAGGCTGTTTACAAATCTTAGCTATTGTCAATTGTGCTGCTATGAACATAGGGGTGCATATGTCCTTTCTAATTGGTGTTTTTACTTTCTTGGTATATATTCCTAGAAGTGGGATCACTGGGTCAAATGGGAGTTCCATTTTTAGTTTTTTGAGGAAACTCCATACTGTTCTCCACAGTGGCTGTACTAGTCTGCATTCCCACCAGCAGTGCATGAGGGTTCCTTTTCTCCGCATCCTCACCAGCACTTGTCCTTCCTTGATTTGTTGATGATAGCCATTCTGACAGGTGTGAGATAGTATCGCATTGTCGTTTTGATTTGCATCTCTCGGATGATTAGTGACTTTGAGCATGTTTTCATATGCCTCTTGGCCTTCCTTCTGTCTTCTTTCAAAAAGTATCTATTAGGTCCATTGCCCATTTTTTGATTGGGTTGTTTATCTTCCTTTTGTTAAGTTGTATGAGTTCCCTGTACATGTTGGAGATAAAGCCCTTATCGGTGATAACATTGGCAAATATGTTCTCCCATGCAGTGGGCTTTCTTATTATTTAGTTGATATTTAGCTTATATCTTTTGCTGTACAGAAGCTTTTTATTTTGATGTAGTCCCATTTGTTTATTTTCTCTTTAGTTTCCATTGCCCTAGGACCGTGGTCGGCAAACTGCGGCTCGCAAGCCACATGCGGCTCTTTGGCCTCTTGAGTGTGGCTTTTCCACAAAATACTTTTGAAGAAGTGGCGTTAGAAGAAGTTTAAGTTTTAAAAATTTGGCTCTCAAAAGAAATTTCAATCGTTTTACTGTTGATATTTGGCTCTGTTGACTAATGAGTTTGCCGACCACTGCCTTAGGAGCAGTATCAGTGAAGGAATTGCTTCGGCATATGTCTGAGATTTTGCTGCCTATGGATTCCTCTAGTATTTTTATGGTTTTCCGTCTTATGTTTAAGTCCTTTATCCATTTTGAGTTTATTTTTGTGTTTGGGTTAAGTTGGTGGTCTAGTTTCATTTTTTTGCATGTATCTGTCCAATTTTCCCAACACCATTTATTGAAGAGACTGTCTTGATTCCATTGTATGTTCATGCCTCCTTTGTCAAATATTAATTGAGCATAGTGGCTTGGGTAGATTTCTGGGTTCTCTATTCTATTCCATTGATCTATATGTCTGTTCTTGTGCCAGTACCATGCTGTTTTGAGAACAGTAGCTTTGTAATACAGCTTGATATCTGGTATTGAGATCCCACATACTTTGTTCTTCTTTCTCAGGATTGCTGCAGCTATTCGGGGCCTCTTTTTATTCCAGATGAATTTTTGGGAAGTTCATTCTAGGTCTGTGAAATATGCCATTGGTATTTTAATGGTGAGTGCATTGAATCTATAGATTGCTTTGGGTAGTATGGACATTTTGATGATGTTGATTCTACCAATCCATGAACATGGTATATTCTTCCATCTATTTATGTCTTCCTCTATCTCTTTTTTCAGTGTCCTGTATTTTTCCACTTACAGGTCTTTTACCTCCTTAGTTAAGTTTATTCCTAGGCATCTTAATTTTTTTAGTGCGATGGTAAATGGGATTGCTTTTTTACTCTCTCTTTCTGTAAGTTCATTATTGGTGTATAGAACTGCCATAGATTTCTTGGCATTAGTTTTGTATCCTGCTACATTGCCGACTTCATTTATTAAGTCTAATAATTTTTTGATGGAGTCTTTAGGGTTTTCTATGTACAGTATCATGTCATCTGCCAATAAGGACAGTTTTACTTCTTCTTTTCCAATTTGGATGACTTTTATTTCTTCTTCTTGTCTGATCGCAATGGCTAGTACTTCCAGTACTATGTTAAATGGGAGTGGTGAGAATGGGCATCCCTGTCTCATTCCTGTTTTTAGGGGAAATGGTTTTAGTTTTTGCCCATTGAGTATGATGTTGGCTGTGGGTTTGTCATATATGGCTTTCATTATGTTGAGGTATGATCCTTCTATTCCCACGTTGCTGAGAATTTTTATCAAGAAAGGGTATTGGATTTTGTCAAATGCTTTTTCTGCATCAACTGATATGACTATGTGATTTTTATCTCTGAAATTGTTTATGTGATATATCACATTTATTGATTTGTGGATATTGTACCATCTTGCATCCCCGGGATAAATCCTATTTGGTCATGGTGTATAATCTTTCTGATATACTGCTGGATCCGATTTGCTAGAATTTTGTTGAGGATTTTGGCATCTATGTTCATGAGGGATATTGGCCTGTAATTCTCTTTCATTGTGTTGTCTTTATCTGGTTTTGGTATTAGGGTGATGCTGGCTTGGAAGTGTTCTTTCCTCTTGAATTTTTTGGAATAGTCTTAGGAGGATAGGTTTTAGTTCTTCCTTGAATGTTTGGTAAAACTCCCCTGTGAAGCTCTATGGCTCCAGGCTTTTGTTTGCTGGAAGCTTTTTGATGACTGCTTCTATTTCTTCCATAGTTATTGGCCTATTGAGATTTTTAGAATCTTTCTGATTGAGTTTTGGAAGGTTATATTTTTCTAGGAATATGTCCATTTCTTCCAGGTTGTCTAGTTTGTTAGAATAGAGTTGTTCATAGTATTTTTTAACAATCCTTTGTATTTCTGTGGTGTAAGTTATTTCACCTCTTTCATTTCTGATTTTGTTTATTCGGGTCCTCTCTCTTAGCTTCTTGGTGAGCCTGGCTAGAGGTTCATCAATGTTGTTTATTCTTTCAAAGAACAGCTCTTGGTTTCATTGCTCTTTTGTATTGTTTTTTGGGTCTGTATGTCATTTATTTCTGCTCTGATCTTTATTATTTCCTTCCTTCTACTCACTCACTCTGGGCTTTTGTTGTTGCTCTAATTCTTTAAGTTGTAGAGTTAGATGATTTATTACCATTTTTTCTTGTTTTTTGAGGTAGGCCTGTAGCGCTATAAACTTCCCTTTCAGGACTGCTTTCATTGTGTCCCATAGATTTTGGATTGTTGTGTTTTTATTGTCATTAGTTTCCTGGATGTTTTTAAAATTGCTAAATTTTTGATAATTCTCAGCCATGAACCTGCCCTTCTTCTGAGCTGAAATCACTCCGTGCAATTCTCTGACATGAGCTGCAAGTCTCTGCCAGTGCACCTTCGCCTTCAGGCAGGGCCGGAGCACAGCTGGGGTTTGCACCCTCTCCTACCATGAACTCGTGTCATGTCATTGGTCCTGCAGTGTTCTCTGCTCCTCCCTGCTTCACCTGCTGTCAGAGCCTCCCAGTGGCCTTGCTTTGTTCAGGCTGTCACTACACCCCTGGGACCAGCAAGCATGGAGACAGGGATCCCTGAAGGCCCCTGGCCCCACTCTTTCCCTCCAGATTTATAACCCAGAGCCTAGGGCACCATGCCTGTGCTCTTCACCTCACCATCTCTCTTCTTCGAGCCACCTGGCCTCCTTCTCTTTACTTGTGTTCAATGATATGAGCCGAGCCCTCTAACAGAGAACAAGCCTTCCCTACCCACCTACCCCATTTTTAGAACTATGTTCAGGACCCTCCTTGCTCCATACAGTTAGCACTCTGCGAACTGTAGAAATCTGAGCACACTGTGAAATGGTCAGAACCTGGTCTAACCCACATGAAGCCTCAGGGTTTTCACTGTCTACTCACCTCACTTGTTTCTGATCCTTCTTTAAAAATAAATGGCCCAGCTGGTGTTCCTCAGTAATTAGCACTGGGAGGTCGCTGGTTCAATTCCAGGCAGGGTGTATGCCTGAGCAGCAGGCTTGATCCCCACTGGGGATCCTGCAGGAGGCACCAGGTCAATGTTCTCCCTCATCAATGTTTCTCCCTCTCCCTTCCTCTTTCTCATGAATCAATAAAAACATTTATAAATAAATAAGTCAAATATTTTAGGACTTGAATGTTAGCCTCTTAAACTTTCTTTTATTAAGACCTTCCCACTAGCATCCTAATCTTGTTTTTGTTGTGTGTTTTTTTGCTTGTTTAGCAAAATAATAAACACAAATAAATAAACACCTCATGCTGCCATGTTCCTTTCCTTTTTCTGTGTTTAAGTCGGTCAAAATTATTGGTGCCTCCAGTCTGCTCAGCAATGGGCCAGACCCCTGCCTAGCTGAGCCCACCTGTCCACTCAAGAGTGTCGGGGCTGCCTTTGGGTGCAGAGGGAAGGCCTGCTTTAGGGTCCTCTTCTGTGAATTGCTTCTGCAGCCCCAACCAGAGCCTCTCCACCCTTTTCTGGCTTTACCAACCTCCCGTGGCTTGGATTTTTAAACTATTATATCTTTCTTATAATGTCAATGACCTTATTCTTGTCACCTTTCACTTAAATCCATGCACTTACTATCTGATAGCCTTGTTGTATTTCCTGGATTTCCTCATTCACTGCCTTTCTCACAATTTATACTCATTTCTGAGAAGAGTTTGATGCTGATGGTTTGCTGTGAAACTAGCTCTGGACAAAGTTCATGGTACCAGTTAAAACAGTTGCTCAAAGCAACTTTTCTCTCAGATTCAACTTCTGATACTGAAATTGCTCTCAGGAAAAGATAGGCACTCACACGGAGCTACCTGGCAAGGTGCCCACACCTGTGCTGATGGCCCGGCTCCCAGGCACACCCTGGTTCCTAGCTGAGGTGCCCTGGCGTCCTGCCTCGAAACCAGTGGCCAGTACATAAATGCTTTACAGCATCTTTCCTTCAGGTTTCTTGGAGAAAAGGCCAGACTGGATTTTCTGTCCATCAGCTTCTGAGATTATGAAAATTTGCACCCCACCCCAAAATAAAAGAAGTCTACAATGGAATTAAGAAACTTACTTTTTCTCGGTCAGTTCTATATGGTTGATCAAGTGTTTTCTACTTATAGAGCACTTTCACGTATATTTATTCATTTCCTAACAAACCCAGGGAATTACTAGCACCCACGCTTAGCTGCTGGCCAGAGGAACCAGGTCTAGAACTCAGGTCTGGCTCTTGCCACAGCGCTCTTTGCCCCGCACTGTGCTGGAGCCAATGGAAAACGAGCTCTTCATGTGAGCAGGCTGCCAAAATAATTTAGAAACAAAGGTTGGGGCAATTTTATCATTTGACATAGTTGGTTCTCAATGGATGAATTTATGAATTAATACAGTGGAAATAAATAGCAAAGAGGCCACAGTAAACTTCTCTGTGAGAGAAGTCTTTACATGATACATTTATGCAGGGAAAGTGCTTTCCTTGAGGACTTTGAACCTGAAATCATCTTTGAGGCACAGAGACTTGAGTTGGTTGTGTCTGGGATTCACTGGAGAGGCCTGGACAAGCCAGTGAGCAGTATCTTGGTTTGGAAGAATAGCAGGTAGAGGTGAGGTCTGCCTAGGAGAAGTACCCAGGAAGGTGCAGGTGCAGGAAGCAGCAGGAGGAGACACAGCTGCGGGGCAGGGAAGAGTGAAGTGCTCCAGGAACTCTGAGGAGGGGATTTGATCCGGGTCGGGGCAGACAGTACAGAAACAAGTGCTCAAACAGGAGGTGGGCCATGTGCACCTGGGGATCTGCGGTGGTCAGATTGAATGCTCGGTTATAGATTCTAAGAAACACAGTTCTGGATCAATGAAAGCTGTTCAGTCTTATCACTAAATCATCAGATGTAAGTTAATACTTTTAACACCATAGAGCTCATCTCCTCTTGCCCAGAGGTGAGAATTGTTTTGCCCCAAAACTTAAAAACAAAACAAATAACAACAACATCAACAAAAAACCTCATATCTCTGAGAAGTAATTGATTTTCAAAAGAAAAGTTTGATCTAGTATCCTGCTACTTTGCCAAATTCATTTATTAAATCTAGTAGTTTTTTGGTGGATAAAAAAGATGTGGTACATTTTCACAATGGAATACTATGCAGCTGTAAAAAAAAAAAAAAGGAAGGATTTCTTACCCAACTGGTGTGGCTCAGTGGTTGAGCATTGACCCACACACCAAGAGGTCACCCATTATTAGATTTCTGGTCAGGACACATGCCCAGGTTGTGGCCTCAATTCCCAGTAGGGGGCATGCAGGAGGCAGTGGACTGATGTTTCTCTCTCATCAATGTTTCTCTCCCTCTCCCTTCCTCTCTAAAATCAATAAAAACATTTAAAAAAAAGGGGGGGGATCTCTAGGGGCTAGGAGCAGTGGGGCAAATGGGGGGGAGAGATATATGTAATACTGTCAACAATAAAAATATATTTTTAAAAAGATCTCTTATCCTTTGAGATAGCATGGAGGGACCTATAGATTATTATGCTAAGTGAAATGAGCAAATTAGAGAAAGACAAGTATCCTATGACCTCACTTATATGTGGAACCTAATGATCAAAATACTGATGGGAAAAAAACAGGTCCAAAGGCATGGAAACATGGCACAGACTGAGGAATCTCAGAGGGAAGGGAGGTGGAGGGTGAAAAGAGATTAGCCAAAGAACTTATATGCATAGCCCGTGGATATACACAATAGTGCAGGGAAGGCCTGGGGAGTGCAGGGTGAAGGGATCAAGGGAGGAGGGGTGGGAACATCAGCAATACTTTCAACAATAAAGATAAATTTTTTAAAAAATGAAAAGTCTGAGTAGGACAAGAAGCAATGGGGCAATTGAAGACTAGTCACAACCATTCTAAAGAGACAGTAGGACATATCTCAGAAGGGTGAAGGTGAAGATATCCGTGGCTTTCTTACTGGAATAAACCTGGTCAAGATGTTAAATCAGCACTCTCCTCTGCTTTGATTTTTGTAAGCTTAAAACTCAAAGATTAGAAAGCAGAAAACTATAATGTTCTTCAGAAATAAAAGACAGCTCGGTGTTTTGGAAAGTAGCCTAACCAGCACCTGCTGGGTAGCAAGGATTTTGTTTTGTCCCAGCATGATCACAGAGCTTGACAGCCATCAATATGTGAAAAGAACACATCAAACTTACTTCTGAAGCTTATATGTACTTGTTTGCTAAAAAGAGGTAGGCAACACTTAAGGTAAAAAAAAAAATCAAACCACTTTGGATCTTCTCTAGTGATGCCACCTTGTATTTATTCCCTTATTCTAGGGTAAGTGTGCGTGTAAAATGTCTTTGTTGCCTGGATCCTACTCAGCAACATGTCACTGCAGAATTACGATGTGTGCATCTAACAGGACACTCGTGGGACAGATACTGTCCTGGCGGCCTCTCGGTGCCGTTGTCAGAGATGACCAGCGGACAGCAAACATTCTGCCTGCCGGACAGTGTCCAGGACACTGGTGGTGTAGTCAGGGAGAGCAGCGCCCTTCCTGCCCTCAGCCCATTTGCATATTGAGCCCCATCAGAATTATTTATCATTCCAGTGGGTTTTCCTGGAATGCTGCAGGCATTGTGGGGCCTGCTGCCTTCCTGGCTGCCTCCTGGCCCAGGTCCGGAGTGATTTTTCAGTCCTCAGTGTACTAGGCCTTAAAACCTGGACAGAATTTCTCAGAATTTCAATGTTCTCCACCATATCAGATGTAGAGTCACTAAAAAAAGAAAGCACCTTTTCTTGTGTGTGACCTTAGGGAGAAATTTGAATTATTGAAGTCATCTCTTCCATGCCCCCACAGTTCCCAGATAAAATTGGGGGACAGGGAGGGAGGACAAATTTACCATCAACACATTCCTTTGCCCAAACCTTCACCAGATTGAGGTTTTGGGATAACTTACCCAAAAGCCCCAAAGTCTAACCAACTTCTCCCTTTTCTTAGCTCCATCCGAGCTGAAGATTCTAGAATGGCTGTGAAGACTAGTCACAGACATTCTAAGTGCTGCCTTCCTTAAGGTTGTGGATTTAGCAAAGTTAGTGTGCATAACTTAAGCAGGGAAAGCTCCTTCATCCAACCTGCTAACAGACCCAAGCAGGTCATGCTCTCCTCGAAGTAAAGAGTGAACATAGGAAATATCTTTACAGTGAATCACAGCAGCTGAACATTTCCCAAGAAGCTATGTGCTTAGTAAGAGTCCACAGAAGTTTTCGGAATGGTCACACTGCTTTATTTCATGCACACCAAAGGAGAGGTTGGGTTTTTTATTTGTTTGTGTTTTTACTATGGCAGAGGTTTGAATGAGCAATGGTGGGTCTTGGGTGGTTTAAAACTCTTTTCTGGCCACATATAATGTCACCCTAGGCATGTTTCATTGTGAATTTGAATTACTTTATATACTAACACAAAGCCCAGCATGTCTTACACAGCAGTCCCCTGCGGATCACCCAGTCTCCTTCCTGGCCATGTCGAACATGGGTGACCATGCGTGCACGATATTTTCCATAGAAAGACACACACTGGCAGTGACTGAACAGCCCGTTGCGTTGCATCAGGTGCTAACAGACGTGCAGCTGTCTGGCCGGCAAAATATTGTGGGCTTGCTCTAACGGTCGTCTGGGTGATAGAAGTGGGGAATTTGATGTCTCTGTTTTCAGGAAGCTACCTCCCATAGTTGAAGGAAATCCCTGCAATTGGTTTGCCTCCAGTTTTGATTCTCTTCTTCTGTAATACATTTTACCCTCCTCATTTGTTTTTTTTTCATGTGTTTTTTAAAAACAACTTTATTAAGCTCAGATTTACATACCATAAAATTCACTCATTTGAAGTTGACAATTCGGTGATCTTTATGGCACCTACCAACGTGAAAGCTGTCACCATAATCCAGATTCAGACGTTCTCATACCCCAGCAAGATCCTCATGCCCAGGTGCAGTCAAGCCTCACTCCTGCCCCCACACTGGCAGCCACTGATCTGCTCTCTGTCTCCGCAGGCATGCCTTTTCGGGACATTTCATCTAAATGGGATCATACAGCATGTAGTCTCTTGTGTCTGGCTCCCTTCACCTAGCATAAAGTTTTTGTGATTCATCCATGGGGCAGCATGTATTGATGTTTCCTTTTTATTGAACGGCCTGGTTTTTTTTATTGGAGTTAGAGGCTGATCGAGAGTGGGTTGGACTGTGGTTCTCCTCTTGGGCTGATCTGTGGGAATCACTGGAGCCATTTGGATTGTCACAACTGAGATGGTGAGGGCTACTGACATCCCACAATGCCCAGGACAGCCCCACAGCACAGTATTATATGGCCCCGATGTCAGTGGTGCTGAAATTGAGAATCCCTGGGTTAGACTTTACTGAATTTCTACTTATCTTCAAAGTATTGTTTAAAACAAAGTGTTGTATGATGGAAATCTTCCCTTTGATTGTAATACATGCCATTGGGGTCCGATCTGTCTAATGTTATGTGTTTAAAATATGAACTCATGTGTGAAACTGATCATTTTCTTAACACTTGGGGAAATTCTAGAATCTCCTAAAATGTTATTCAGGGGGTTGCACTATCTACCAGAGAAAAAGGTGGGAGGGAAAGAGTATGCAGTTCTTGTTTCCTGGTTGATATCTCAGTACAACCTGGTTTTGAAAATTCAGCAACAGAAAAGTAGCCAACAATGTTGGATGTACACCTTATGGTTCCGGAAGCTGCAGGGACCACTGGGGAGGATTTATAATAAAAGCAGTTAATCAATTGCATTAAGTCAATTTAGCAACAAGTTGCACCATAATTTTTGTGGCTTGGGGACCAATATTATGCACTCCAGTTATATTTTGCCAGTTCATCTTCAGAATTTTGAACCTACTGTGTAACATTAGTGAATTAAGTTTACATGGGGACAAAGGTTGAAAGAAAACAGATCTAAAAACACAAAACTGAAGAGGTTCCTACTGCCTAGCATTTGCTGAAGCATAAAACCTCTCTTGGGTTGAATAAGAAGAAATCAGCCAGAATGAAAAATTTTTGTTTCCTCTGAGACCAGGGACTGGGCTGTTGAGATGCCAGAAGGTGAAAGTCTGTCCCCTGGTTCTGTGAGCTGTGTGTGGTGATGAACAGGAAGCAAAGTGCTCTATGTGGAGCTAACTGGGAGACGGACGTGATGTGAGTCACTCTACCACGCTTGGGAACCTGACAGACAGTGGGGTTTCGGCTGCCCCTGCGACTTCTCCTTGCTCTGACCCCTCTGTTGTTCCAGTGGGCAGCTCAGCCTCAGCTCGTCAGGACTCAGGCAATGATGGAGAAAGACTGGAATATGGGGAACCTGGAGTAAATATGCTGATGGGGATGGGGGGGGGGCAGCATTGGGCCTTCTGGCAGCCCTTCTACCTTTGAATGTCCTTTATCACTCCTGAGTCTCATTAGCATATCACTTTCTGTCTATAATAATTGTAAACCATTTCAAAAATATAGTGGAAGTAAACTGAGGGCAAAATACACACACACATACACACATGTGTGTGCATATGTAACACATATACACACCTGGACATTCAATGCATGCATGTACAGATGCACATATAACATGCATATATGCACACCTGGATACACATATGAACTCTACATAATACATTAAATATGTGCATACACATACATGTCTGCAGACTCTCATGCACACACATATTCCTCAGGATTACCATAGGCACTTTTTTCCCATTCATTCATCACCCACACAGAGATATTGTGTTTCTGTGTTATAGTTAAGGACTCATGCTCAATGCTCAGAGCAATTGCTCAGAGCCACACAGCTGGTATGTCATAGAACCTGGACTGAAACCAAGTTTTCTCTAAATCCAAATCTCAGAGAAAAGCAGTAGAAGAGAAAATCTTGCCTTTAAACAGCTGTAATTTCAACAATACAAAGGTCAGTGCTCGTAGAGGTAGAGAGTAGGGAGAGATGAATAGGCAGAGCACAGAAGCAGTGAAATACTCTGTATGTTATAATAATGGATATACGTATGTCATTATACATTTTTCCAAACCCACAGAATATACAAACACCAAGAGTGAACACTAATGTAAACTATGGCTTTGGGGTGATGGTGTGTCGATGTAGGTTCTGGTATAAGAAATGTTACACCTCTCTGGTGGGGGGTGTTGATGCTGGGGAAGGCTGTGTGTGAGCATGGGGGAAAAGGAAAAGGGATGAGATGTATATGGGAAATCTCTGTATCTTCCTCTTAATTTTTATGTGAACTTAAATCTGCTCTGAAAAAAAAACTAAAGTCTGTAAAAAAAGATACAGTAACTACACATGTAAGTGTTCCAACTCAGTCATTCTGACACCATTCAGAGAGTCAGCTTGGCCGGTCAAATGCCCTACCTGAACTTGAAGTTCAGAAATATGACAAATCTTAGTCTCTCTCTCTCTCTCTCTCTCTCTCTCTCTCTCTCTCTCTCTCTCTCTCTCTTTCTCTTAAAATGAAAGTAATTTTTTTCCTGAAGTTAAAAATGACATTTGCTAATTAATAAAATAGTATATATGTGTATGAAATATTTTTTGAAAGTAAAAATTACCTCTACCTCTTCACTTAGAGATAAGCAATGTTAACATCTGAATATTGCTCCTGTTATCTAGGCAGATTAGATGGGTGATATCGATGATAGATGGATAGATAGATGGATGGGTACATAGATGGATGGATAGATGATAGACGGTTGACAAGAGTCATATAAAGGATACTCTGTCATGGAGACTGTTATATAGCAGAGGCTACTTTTACTTAACAGTTTAGGTTGATATTCCCTGTCAACACATCTAATTCTATATCATCATTATAAGAGCCACACTATTCATAACTATGATCTATTTAACCTATATTCTCTCTCTCCTTTTTATCTAACACCCTCTTGGGAGAGTGGGGCAAGAGAAGTAGACATCAAAAGCCTAACATTTGATAAAGGGATCAACCAACACTGTCTGCACAAAAAAAGCTTCAGTGAGCCAAGACCCCTTAGCACGGCTGAGCCTGCTAGAGACTGGATTTGGACTAATGCCAAAGTTTGGCACCAAAACTAATACAGTGGATGCATATGATTTTGAGTCCACACTACCCCAAGAACATTCCTTCCATTCTACAGAGAAGTTCAGTCATCCTCTTGCCTCATCTGGAGGCTCAGTCACTTCTCTGAGCTTCTCCCCTCCATTCAGAAACACTGTAGGGTCTCATGCATGACATGTTTGCTTCCATCATGGTGTTGCTGCTCGGTTCTCAATGCTGGGAAGATATGTTATCTTTTTGTTTTTTTGACATTGAGATTGGAGTCAATTTTTTCAGTGTTATTCATTCACTGGACAAGTATTAACTGACCGCCTACTCTGTGTCATTCTGTCTTCCAGGTCCAGGCATACATCGCTAACAAGACAGACATGAATGTTAGTGGGAAGGGAGAGAAAGTCAACTTCCATGTAAGGAAGTTAGGGATTGCAGAGCATACAGCCTCCAATGAACATCTCGTGAACACATTTCTGCAAGCCTAAGTGATTTTCTGAGATAATTATCCAGAGTTCATCCTGGGTCAAGGGATCTGCACGTTTAAAGGCCCCTGGAAATACCAAACCAAACTATGCCCCCTATAACAGAGCAGAACAGTGAAATGTGGCTTTCCACTCCTCTCTCTCTCTCTCTCTCCCTCTTTGTCTGTCTGTCTCTCTCTCTCTCTCTCTCTCTCTCTCTCTCTCTCTCTCTCTCTCTCTCTCTCTCACACTCACACACACACACACACACACACACACACACAAAACCCATAATGGAAAGAAGGAGATGTAAATAAAGGCCTCACTCTCACTTTTAAAAAGCTATTCTAGAGATAATTATTTTGATTTTCAGTGGTGGGAGGTGTTAGAAGGGAAGTGTTTTGAGAATTGTCTTCCTGTTGTCTTCTCCCTCCAGAGCTGACTAATGGATGACACTCCCAGAACCTCAGAGAGGAGTGGCATGTTGTTTGTTGTCCTTACTTTTCCCCTTAAGCCTGTGTCTGTTCCTCCACCAGGGTGACACTGTCCCCCTAGGACAGTGGTCGGCAAACTGATTAGTCAACAGAGCCAAATATCAACAGTACTACGATTGAAATTTCTTTTGAGAGCCGAAAACCGACTTCTGCACAGAGGCCACGAAGTTTCAATCGCACTGTATGTGCGCGCCCGCACGTGGTATTTTGTGGAAGAGCCACACTCAAGGGGCCAAAGAGCCGCATGTGGCTCGCGAGCCGCAGTTTGCCGACCCCTGCCCTAGGAAATGTTTGCCACTGATGGAGGCCTGTAAAATATCAGGGGCAGGAGACTCTTAGTTCAGGAAGAAACAGCTACCTTTTAGAACGCCACCCCCAGCCCCATTCTCTGGACAGTCTGGCAATGTCTGGATGGTCCCAGGCCCCAGGCTTCTCTCTGCCTTCCAAGCCGCCTTCTCTGATCCCCTTCTCATTCTTAGGTCTTTTGGGGAGATATTTTATTTTGTAAATAAGAGGATTACATTTACTATTCTTTTTTAAATGGAACTCAGGAAATATTTATCCAGGAATCTTTAGAGACACGCAGTGGCCTAAAGTGCACATTGGTTCCACATGGTGAGATTCGTCCAGCTGCCCGGCTGGGCTGCTGTGCCTGCAGCACCGCACACTGAGCACGTGCTCTTTGTGTCTTTATACTGTGTCTTCCATAGACCACGGAGCATTTGGACAAGAGTTTCTGTTAACCCCATAATATTGTCAGAAGAACATACTTTTTATGGTCCTGAGAGGAAAGGAGGTTTATTTCATGCTTGTTCCATCACAAAGGGCGAGGCCATCACTAGAGAGGATGGTGCCACCACCTCCTCCTTCCAGCTGTTGCCTCGAGTGTTAACAAACCTGTGTCATTCAGCAGCAGATGAGTGCTGACCTCTCCTCCTTCAGACTATGGGAAACTTGCACAGGGTCACAGAATTACAAATGGTACAGCCAGGCCTCAATTTGCATGTGGCCAGGCCTCTCAGCCATGCTCTTGACCTCCCTCCACACTGGGAGAGCTCAAGTGCTGCGGGCCTAGGCAGAAATGCCCCGCAGGTTCCTGCTCTGTCCTTGGGGCCACAGGGATCCAGAGAGCACAGGGCCTTGGCCTCTGGTACAGGGATGTGCACTGGCAGGACCACATGCAGCTCAAGAGAAGCTCCTGACCACCCGCCCTTGGTGAGCTCGCATGTAGGCCACCCCCTCCCCACTAACCACCGCCCCCAGGAGCAGGTGAGGAGAGAGTTCTGGATTCTATTCTGGATTCTGTTCTAGATTCCGGAGGGGGCAAGGAGCGGGGCTGGCAGCCACCCAGAATGTTAAGCTTTTCCAGCCTTTTAAAAAATGAAATAAAAGTATACAAAGCACAATATAGCAAACAGCCAGGGTCCCACTGTGAGAATCAAGTGTACTTTTTCTATTGAAGATAAAACATTACAAATATCATTTCTGTAACCTTTAAAAAACAAGCAAAAATCTCATATATTGTTCAGAGATGCACATATAAAGGGAAGAGATAGGAGGATTACGGACCCAAGTCTCAGTCTTGGTGGCCTCTGGGGACGGTCTAGGGCAGTGATGGGCAACCTTTTGAGCTTGGTGTGTCAAACTTCACCAAAAAACTGAGCATAACTCAGGTAGTGTGTCACTTTGAGGAAAAAAACATTATTTCACAATATTTATAGTTTAAATAACATAAATGTATAATTGTTATATATAATTGTATTTAATAAACCAAAAACTAAATATTTAACTTACCTGCTTAGTGACTTCTTTGTTCATTCATCAGTCAGGTTCTTTTGTTGGTCTTGATATTATTTAGCTTGTGTGGGGTGCTGTGAACTAAGCTAGGTGAGGGGGAGGGGGAATTCTTTAACTAACCTGCCTATTAGTGACTTTTTTGTTGCTGAATTTCATTGGCTAAATCTTCAATTGAAGGTTGGTATTTTGTACACTTCAGGCCCAAGCAAGCACTACTAACTTCATCTGTCAATCTGTTTCTTTTGTTGGTTTTGATATTATTTAACGCTGAGAATAAGGCCTCTCAAAAGTATGTAGAGGGAAAAATTGTGAGTAAAGCCATTGCTATATTTTTCAGGGTGCTAAAAGTGTCTGGTAGTCGGTTCCAGGCACTCCAAATTTCCTGTTCGTAGTGGCACTCCTCTTGATTCTCCAAGCGGCACCTTTCCAGATTCTCAAGCTTTGACCTCAAGTCGACAAACACCTGAGCCCAGATACTGTCTTGAAATTCTGCAAGTTGCATCTCCAAATCATCCATTTGCATCCATTGGAAACCATTTAATTCCAAACTACTGTAGACTATACTTAATTATTTTCATGGTCTGTTATAGACTTCTAAATTGACTAAATCTATCACTAAACTGGTCAAGTAACGAGTCTAAAACATGCTGGTACTTCATATGCAAGAGTTCCATTTCATTTTGTACAGCTGCACTGGCCTTCTCAAAATACTTTGTTACTCGAGGAAAATACTTATAAGTTTTAGTTTCTACATCTCGCTTGAAAATTTTAACTTCACTTTCAAAAGCTTTTATGTATCCAAACATAACATCAATACTTTTGTCAAAACCTTGTAACTTTAAGTTCAGTTCATTAATATGAACAGAGAGATCTGTAAAAAACATCAGGGTGTTGACCTACTTATCATCATTAAGCTGAGGAAAGTTTCCCAGATCCTTATCATCAAGAAATACCTTAATTTCTTCAAAGCACTCCACAAAGCGCTCAAGAACTTTGCCTCAGCTCAGCCATCTTACATTATTGTACATCAGCAGTCCACTGTAGGTGGAATCAACCTCCAGTAAAAGTGCCGAAAATTCTCGCTTGTGAAGGGGCGAGCAGCTATTAAATTAACTATTTTTGTAACAACTGACATTAAGTCGTTTAAGTCGGTGAATCCTGCCTTGGCACATAAAGCTTCCTGATGGATAATACAATGAAAAGGCACAATCAGATGTCCAATAGCTTCTGTAAACAATTTGACAAATCCAACTTTTTCCCCCACCATATTTGGTGCCCCGTCTGTCGTCACTGACACAACTTTAGAGATATCAATGCTTAGGTCACGAAATGTTTGTATAACAACCTTACATATTTCGCTTCCTGATTTACTTGTTGACACTGATACTAACTTTATCAACTCTTCTCTCATTGTGAGACCATCAGAATATCGACCAATAATGGCCAACTGAGCATGTGATGTGACATCAGTAGTTTCATCAAGAGAGATCGAAAAATATTTACACTTCCTTATGTCTCTCTTTAATTGATGTTGTATGTTTGTGTTCGGTCTTTTATGATATTTCAACTGAGTGGTAACTAGATATTCTCTTAATAATTTCATCTTTATTCTGCATATTGTGAAATAGAACTGGTGCACATCTTAGGAGAGTTTCTTTAATAAATTCTCCCTCACTGAGCGCTTTTCCATGCTGAGCTATAGAGTGAGCAATGCTCAAACTTGCAGATGTTAAATTTGTAGAGCCTTTCATAAATTTAAGGATGGAATTAGATTGGCTCTTATAAAGGGGTAGCTGCCTGGAAATGTATTCCTTCCTTTCATCCTCACTTTTTTCCAAGAGCTGGGAATGATTAGTTTCAAAATGTCTATTTATATTCCACATTCTGCTTAACATTCCGTTTCAGTACATAGAACGCAAAATGATCTGCCATTTTTTTCTATAAAGCCATACATCTCGGCCCATGTCTCTTGAAAGGGTCGGCCACTGCTACTACCACTTCCTTTACTTAACCTTAGTTTTTTATTTTTTGGGTTCTCCATCAGGGGGGCAGAAGATAGAATTATAGATAGCTTGTTAGGCCTGCAGGCAATTAGGGGTTACTAGCCTAACTAACCACAAAATTGTGCATATAACTGTCTTTTAGGGAAGGGCAGGGTTAATAAGCAGAAATAGGGGTTAATAAGGATGCACAACAGTTATAGTGGTGAAATGGAGTCTGCACTATGGAGCAAGATGGTGTTCCTTATGTGAATTAAAATGGCTTCCGCTATTTCTAATGGCAGGAAACAACACCCATAGCATGCCACAAACCCTCGCCTCTCCCAGCCTCCCCCTCACTTATCTCAGTAATGATGGATTAGAAATCTATGACACCCCAGAACAGTAGATAATGGTTGCTGTGCTTAACTGTTATTTGGTTACTGGTAATGGCAGGGTCCCCAGAGATGTGTCCCCCGCTGCGTTCTGCTGCTCCCTGCTCTGCCGGCGGAAGTGAGGGAAAAGATCTCGGCTTAACCGGAAGTCCCACAACTAGATGCTCTGCGCCGGACTTCTGTTGTTTTGGCCTACAGACCTCCGGCACAGAGTGTCTAGTAGGGGAGGATGAAACATTTGAGACTAGAGTCTTGGAGTTAGAGTCTAACTCCAAGACTCTAGTCTCAAATGTTTCATCCTCAGGAGCAGCAAATGTTTCATCCTTGGCATGCGGCCACCTCAGCGGCCGCGTGTCATCAGAAATGGCTACGCGTGTCAGTGCTGACACGCGTGTCATAGGTTCGCCATCACTGGTCTAGGGAAAAGGGGTAAGAGACTGCAGTGTATTTGGCTCCCCACGAAGCCAGCCACATTCATACAGAATGTGTGGCCCTCTCCTGTTGCCCAGAACCATGGACTCCCTGAGAAACCACAAGGTGTGTAGGGAATGTTCTGGAAGGTTTGTGTGGTATTTGTTGCAGTCCTTTAGCTCCCAGAGGGCCGGAAGGTCTGTGTGGCCCAGGCGTCCTCAAACTACGGCCCACGGGCCACATGCAGGTGTTTTTGCCGTTTTGTTTTTTTACTTCAAAATAAGATATGTGCAGTGTGCATAGGAATTTGTTCATACTTTTTTTTAAAACTATAGTCCAGCCCTCCAACGGTCTGAGGGACAGTGAACTGGCCCCCTGTTTAAAAAGTTTGAGGACCCCTGGTGTGGCCCATGGGCAACAGGGCTGTGTTAAACATTCTGGCGGCCTTAAACACTAAACATGTGCCCTTCTTGGATGCTTCCAGGGTGCTAGCTTCCCTCCTGTGACATTTGCTGTACCTTCAGCATGCCGTGCACCCTGGGGCTTCCTTGCTTCTGCATAAGCTCACCCTCAGTTGTCCTGCTCTTCTCTCACAGGAGGAGCCTGGCCATAGGAGGGATGCTGAGCTCCTTCTCTACCAGGACGAAGCTCCTCATCCCTGAACACTCCCTGCTTCCCCCAGGCATGCTCCTTGTTGCACACACAGAAGTGCATCTGCAAAGCTCTTCTAGTACCTAACTTATCACAGTGCATCCTGCATTGTGTGTGCATGTGTGTGTGAGTGTGTGTGTGTGTGTGAGTGTCTGAGTGTTGAGGATGTGTGAGTGCATGTATGTGAGTACATGAGACTGAGAGTACGAGTGTGAGAGTGTGAGTATGAGAGTATGTGAGTGTAGGAGTGTGTGTCCCTGAGAGTGTGTGAGTGTGTGTGAGAGTGCATGAGTTCCCTGAAGCCAGGGATGGTGTCTTGCTCATCTCAGCATCTCCATCTCTCAACACACTGCCTGGCAGAAGTGTTATCAAATGAACTACTCATTCAGTGACTGTGGGGTTGGGGTGGTTCTTAGCCTGCGTACTTTTATACAACGCATCTCCATTGACAAAGAAAGACTTAAGTTCACATCTCCCATCCCCTGGGATAGGGTGAAACACATACCTACATGAGGTTCATTGTCAATGACAGAGGGTGGAAATCCACTGTAGTCATTTGCTTGGGCTGCTGTAACATACTACCACAGTCAGGGTATCTTAAACAGCAAACATTGATTTCTCACTGTTCTGGAGGCTGAAGTCCCAGATCCGGACCTGGCAGATTTTATCCCGTGAGAACTCCTCCTGAGTCCGAAATGCTGGCTTCTCGCTATGTCCTCACGTGGTAGAAGTGGCCAGGGAGCTCTCTGTGGCTTCTTTATGAGAACACTAATCCTGTTCATGAGGGCTCTGCCCTATGACCTGCTCTCCTCACTAAGGCCCCACCTCCTAATGCCATTATTTTGGGTTTAGGTGTTTAACATATGGATTTTGTGGGGACACAAACATTCAGTCTACAGCACCAATATTTCAAGTGGCCACTCTGAGAACCTCAAGGGTAGGGGCTACTTTCTTCCCCAATCTCATCAGGGGGTCCTGCAAATGTTCATTCTGGACAGGCGGCCTACCAAGTGCCTGTGCTCAGAGGAAAGGGGCTCTGCTCTTTCATTCTGCTTTCTTTGCTAATAGTTCTTTTTGGGGTTGTCTACTTAACAGCAAATCCACTTGAGGCTCTTCCAGGGCACATGGAAGCACCATTAGAACCGTCCCCATGGATCATGGAGCATGAAGGCCTCCTGAAAGACCAAAATGGGCCCTGTCACTCTTTAGGCAAAGGAGGAGTATTTTTTTTAATTTAAGATAAAAAGAAATTGAAACAGATATCCTATTGTATTTTTTGGAGACCCCTTTTGTGCTCTGCTCACTGAAAATGTAAGCACCATGTACCTGCTGTATCTCAACCTCTAGAACAGTGCTTGGCAGATGGTGGGTATTCAACATAGGCCAGTTGAAGGAGAAAAGGTATTTGGATTGAAATCACCTTTACATGGACCAAAGACTAACATGGTGGCAGGTAATCCACATTCAGGAGGAGTTCAGGGCTTTGTGGCCAGCTGTAGATGTAGGCCAGTCTCCTCTAGACTGGAGCTCTTTCTTGTCTACGATGATGGATGATCTGAGACTAAATCTTCAACTCCACAAACTGCACCCCATAAAGTCTGAACAACTTCCCTGTAAGTTAAGAAGGAGTTGTGGCCCTAGCCAGTTTGGGTCAGTGGATAGAGCATCAGCCTGCAGACTGAAGGGTCTTGGGTTCGATTCCGGTCAAGGACATGTACCTTGATTGCAGCTTGTGGCCCCAGTGGGACACAAGCAGGAGGCAACTAATCAATGTGTCTATCTCACATTGATGTCTTTCTCTGTCTCTCCCCCTCCCTTCCACTCTCTCTAAAAATCAAAGGAAAAATATCCTCGGGTGAGGATTAACAAAAAAACAAACAAACAAAAAAAAAAAACAAAAACGGAGTTGTGTAGTGGTGATGTCCAATTTGGGAGCCTTCAGATATGCGAAGTGTTTGCTAAAAATAGAACTTTGGCTGTACCTTCCCAAATAGGGATAACAATTTAGAAGTAATAGTCATGGTGGCAGTGGGAACAGAAGTGACAGCAGAAGCCACCCTTCACTGAATGCCTCCTATGAGCTGACACTGTCCTAGATAGAGTGCCATAGAACCCTAAAAAGAGCCCTTAACAGCTTCAGTTACCTTAAAATAATGTCTGAGCTCCTTGACTTGACTGACCACACCTCATCTGGGCCCACTCTGTATCCTCCAGCCACATGCCCACCAACACTCAGCCTGTATCCTTCTTTCCCTTTCTTGATGCATTCTGCCCTCTCCCCTAAGCAATTTCTATAAGAACCTGCACCCATTTTCACCTTCTCTGGGCCCCTCTAGCCCATCCCCACCCTCCTTAGGTAGGAGCATGGCCATCTAAGGTGTGCTATTTTTCTGTTATTGTGATTGTTTAATCTTTTACCTCATCTGTGGAGCTGGAAAAGAAGGTGTTCAAACAAGTATGGGGACATATCAAAAGGGCCAGGAGCAAACCAATGGAACTCCCAATGGTGAAAGTGGAGATAGATTGAGCAAAAGCATAAATGGAGACACAAACATCTTTACTGAGGGTCCCACTGAGCTGTGAGTGGCTTTGCAGGTGTCTTTAGGAGTCAGCAGCATGTCAGGGGACATCAGGACCAAAGTCAAGAACTACCAGGGGCTCTTTTGACAGCCACTCCCCAACCAGAAGCAGGCCGGAACTGCTGGGTGGGACTGCCTGGACTTGCACCCTGTGAGAAGGCAGTGACCGTTAACAAGGTGACATCTCCATGTGCCAGCAGCACTGGCACATATACAATCCCTCTACCCATAACCTGGGTGTCAGCCTGGGATGACTACCAGGCAGAAGATACGTTTCCCAGGAAGACTAAACTGCCTTCCCTTTACCTCCATGTCCTCCATCTCCCAGGGAGGTGAGGTGGGACCTGGGTACACCCCATCCTGGGATCCTAAACCATGGCTTAACTCATTATAAATACTTGTTGGAAAAGTGAAAAAATAAATTATTGTGTTTGATTCTAATCCCTGGAATGAAATCCATATCCATGGGTCTATATTGATATAAGAAATGCAAACCCAATGAAAGGAGTGAATTCATCTGTCTTGCTCACTATTTACTACTGTTTCTGGGGCCCAGCTTAGAACATGGTACATAACACATGCTTAATAAGTAAAAGTTGAACTAAGGAATTGTATTATTATCACTGCTTAACAGATGGGGAATAAAGGCTGAAAGGTTAAACTATTGCTTAAGCAAGTGCAGTTAGTGATGGGTGGAGCTGGGGTGTCTCTTTTAAACTAAGCGTTTTTGTACTATCACCTCCCAAAGGTGAGGCCAAAAACTCCATCAGCTTCCCAATTGTTATCTCTCAAAGTGAGCTGAGAGTCAGGGCTGACATTTAATGGCTGGGTTAGCTCCTGACACTTTGGCTCTCTCTCCATTGTCAGGTAAGAAAAACCATTATTTATATCTTATTAGGCCATATTCATTTCAAGAATCTTTGGGAGTCTAAACAGTGAGTCTACTTGGTTTAACGTTTCGATAATGGCAAATGGAGAGATGATTTTGGCCTATTATGTCATTCAGACTTCATTTTTGAAGTTTTAAGTTAGAATGTTTTCCCAGTAGTAAAAACAGTGATGGCCAGTTATTTTTACTATTGGGAAAACATTCTAACTAATTGAAGTTTTCAAAAATAAAGTCTGATAGGTCAAAACCATCTCTCCATTTGTCATGGGTAAATAGTGATGGAAGGAGACTTGACTTGGGGTGGTGAACACACAATACAGTGTACAGATGATGTGTTGATGGAATTGTGCACCTGAAACCCATATAATTTTGTTAACCACTGTCACCCCAATAAATGTAATAGAAAGGAAAAAAATTAAGAAAATAAAGATAACTGAATAAATGTTTAAAGTTTTTCTTTAGGTGAATTTAACAACAGCATTTAGCAGCAGTTCTAATGCATCAGACCTTGTTATTCAGTCAACCTTACTCCAAATGTTCACCTTCCGCTGTCTAGCTGAGTAGCTCACTGTCTGACTCACAATTGTTGGTTTATAAATTGTGTATGTGTGTGCAGTGAATTTGTCAGAATTCATGCCAGTTTTGCACATTGAATACCAAACTTAATGATGAAACAGTTCCTGAGATATTCTGTATAACACATCCTTGTTTTCTGGGTGTTTGAAGTGCATTCAGTTCTGTGCAGTAGATTCTGTATCTTTAAGAACTATTGTTAGAAAAATGAAGACAGATCAGATTCCTAGTTTCAGGCTCCCCAGGCTGGCAGAAGCTGGAATTGCTTCAAAGCCACCAATTCCTTCTGTGACTACTCACTAGACTCTCTGCTAAGTGATGAGAAGTCAGCAGGGAGCAAGGAGTGAGCCCATCGTGCTTGCTACTCTAACACCTGGCAAGCTCCTAAGCTGTGTCAGGTGTGTTTTGGTTGCTGTGGAAATAGCCATGACAAGACAAGCGTGGCTTCCACTCTCCTGGAGTCAGTGTCTCCACCAGAAGGTGGGGATTAAAATGCAGTCATGATTTTGAAACAGAGATTTAAAAATGTGGGGGTGGATTTCATGGAGAAGCAGTTGATTTCAGGGTTGAAGCAGGGAAAATACCAGATGAGCCTGAGACTTGTGGGGCCAGAAAATAGGGAAGTGTTTGGAAAGGAAAGAAACTTGCCAAGAGGACACAGAGTCGACATAAAGGAGCTCCCAATGGTCAGAACTGGAATAACTTGATCCACAAAATTAATGGATTCTAATCCATAAGTGAGAAGTATTAGAGTCTAATCCACTGAGTAAAATAAATATTCACTAGTGCCCAGTGATGTAAATAAACAACTAAATAAATAAATGGCAGAGATAGGGCAGCTCTCCCTTACAGAAGAATTTAAGTTAAATGTGGAAGGAGTGAGGAACATACAAGACCACCCACAGGCAAACAGCACAGTGTCAATCACTGCAGATGAGACCAACTGGCGGACATGTAAACCGCTGGCTGAGCCTGAAAAAGGAATGAGACAGTTTCATAGTCTCACCTCACTCAGAAATTGATCAGTTAGAAAGAGACAAATAGTAACTTCACAGTAAGAAACTCTGCAGCTACCTTAACCAACTGATAGGGAACCTCACCTGGAAGAAGACCTATCAGAGGAGGATGCAGTCTTATTGCTATGGGATTCCTGCCAAAAATCCATCACCTCAGTGTAATTGATAATGAGACAACATCAGACGAGTCCAAATTTTGAGACATTGTTCAAAGTAACTTATCAAAAAGTGTCAAGGGCATGAAAGGCAAGGAAGAAAAGACTGAGAAACCATTGGAGAGATTCTAGTGATCTGCTCTGCTAAAGAGCACGGAGATGAGTGTTGGGACAGAGATGCTCTTCCTCCCTGACAGGTGTCATCTGTCATCTGGAGAACTTGAGAGTGGGGTGGGATGTGTCTCTGAGGTCTGTAGGGATAAAATTAAGTATGTAAGGGGCGGGAGGGGGGAGTAAGGGGAGGAGAGGAGCATCTGAATTTGGCCAATGTAGATGGACAGTTAGGGTAGTGCAAACTCAAATTTTGTATTTTCCTCAATAACAGGTTTAAAAAAATAGCCTTATTTGAAAAAAATTGCCTGAGTTCTCTACTTTATTTTGCCTGTCTTTGTGCAGAATGTTATTTTAAGTCCCGTGAAAAATAATAAAGAAATAGAAAAAGTGACCCTTAGAACTTATTGGGGGGATAGGGTACAAGAGAAATACACAAATCAAAGATTAAAAACATGCCTATAGTAAATAGATGAAGAAAATGCGGTATATACCTGAAATGCAATACTATTACGCCTTTTAAAAAGAAGGAAATCCTGTTATTTTCAACAGCATGGCTGGATCTGGAGGCATTATGCAAAGTGAGATAAGCCAGATACAGAAAGATCAATCTTACTTACATGTAGAATCTAAAATAATCAGCCTCATAAAAGCAGAGGTAGAATGGTAATAGCCAGGGACTGGCATGCTCAGGAGCGGGGGAGGGGGGGGGAAAGGGAGGAAGGAGGCTGAGGGTGTCGGGGTAGGGTGGGGAGTGCTAGTCAGAGGGCACGGAATTTTGGTTATACGGTGAATTAGTACTGGAGACCCCCTACCAGAGGGCCTGCAGCTAGCAATGCTGCACTATGTGACTTAAATTTTACTAAGAGGATAGTTCTTACGGTAAGTGTTCTTACCACAAAACAACAGCAATGAAAGGGATGGGAGGAAATTTGGGAGGTAATGGATATATTTACAGCCCTAAGAGTGGTGATGGTTTCACAGTTGTATACTAATCCCCAAACCTGAGTTGTATATTTTACACATGTACTGCTTTTACATGTCAACCATACCTCAATCAAGTGGCTTAAATAATAAGTAAATCAATAATTAATTTTTAAAACCATGCCCATAGATATTACTTGTATTCTGAGATAGAACCTTGTGCTAAGAAAAGGAACAGCCCATTAAAGGTGAGTAGGATCAATTCAGAAAGAGGAAGTTGAAAGGTGTGGTTCAGTGGTTGAATTAGGGCTGCAAAGAGTCTTCTGGGGGAAGAGAGACCTGCCTTTTTCTGCTAGACACAAAGCACTTGAATTATTAGATGAAGGTGTGTGTGTTAGGGGTGAGAGAGGAGAATGCGGGGGCCTGATGCAGCGGGGGCCAAGCATGGCGGGGATCTCCCTTTTCCGCGTCCCACGTAGAAAGAGAGATGAACGAACCGGTTCTAAATGGAGGCAGCCAGGGATCGAGAAATATTAGAAATAAAGAAAACAAGACGCAGAAATAGATTCATGAAGCTGGGAGCTGGGTGGATCTTTCTGTGCCTGGCTGAGGCCACAGAACAGATCCAAACTGCAAAGCTGAGGCTTTATTTGTAATCAGGGACAAACAAGGCAATTGACAATGTTGTTGTAAGTTTCACTTGTTTTGGCAGCACTTGCTGCCCCTCCCACAGCCCAGGAAGGATCTAGGGATCAGTTACAGGATCAGGCTTAATTATGCTGGGAGGGGTCTGCCCTCCAAACGAACTTGTTTGTGACCCTGCCACAGGTCAGTCAGAGGCTTAACCCTATAACCGCTTCCTACACTTTTCTGCTACACACAAAGCACTTGAATTATTAGATGAAGGGGTGAGAGAGAAGCAGCAGGGAAGTTAATTTTTTGGTTGAAGAAGGCAAGATAGGCCTTTGGGCCCAATGTTAGGAGGGCAATTGACATTGTGAAGATAAATATCTTTGAAGTATTTGGTCAGATAATCAGGGTTGATTCAAAAGCATTGTGAGGCCTAAAGATTCTGAATATGAGGAAAGGAGTTCAGTTAGGTCCCCAATGTATGATGAAAGCTCCAGTTAAGGGTGCAGAATGTCCCTGAAGCCCAGGCGAGGAAGGATGCCACGGAGCAGGGAGCTGGTCAGCTTCAGCAAAGGAGCTGAGAGCCCCAGAGGCTCTGAAAGGAATGAGGACTTTGGTTTTTTGCCAGAGAATGTCATTGTGGTTTTAATAAAAGTGGTTCCTCTGAAGTAAAGACCAGAGAATTCGAGCTGCTCAACTGAAAATTTATTGAAGACAGGAACCATGCTCTACTATATCTCAGTATTTTCCTGAAATATCTAGCCCAGGATATCTGCTTTGAATTTTGACGGTGGAGTTCTATGTTTCCCTGTCAAGAGTTTCAACCCAATCCAGAAAAAGTCACCAATGTGGAAATAAGAGCAACTTGTATTAAAGACATGTTTAAGGAATACATTTTAAAGTAAGAAGGAAGTGAATAGAGGGCTTAAATAGATGGAGGGGTTGAGTAAAAGTGAAGGTCAAGAGATATTGTCATAGTATTTAACATAAATCAACATGAATTGATCATAATGTGTGCCAATCTTCTTAACAAAAACTTTAATGGTTTGATTATAATATATTTTATCCCTAAAAAAGTATAAACTTCACCGAAACCGTTTTGGCTCAGTGGATAGAGCGTCGGTCTGCGGACTGTGGGGTCCCAGGTTCGGTTCCGGTCAAGGGCATGTGCATTGGTTGCGGGCGCGTCTCCGTTGGGGTGTGTGCAAGAGGCAGCTGGTCGATGTTTCTCTCTCATCGATGTTTCTAGCTCTCTGTCCCTCTCCTTTCCTCTCTAAAATATATTTTTTTTAAAAAGTATAAACTTCAGAAAGAAAACGGAAATAAGAACAATTGATATAAATAATGTATGACCTCACCAGACATGTTGGGGTTTTCCCTGACTCTTGGGTGTTTTTCTTAGATAAAATTGTATCATGCATGCAATTTTGCATCCTGCTCTTTTCCCTTAATTTCATAAGTACTTTTCCCCAATTAACAAAAAATTTTCATAAATATAATTTCCCAACCATGTGAATGTACTAAGGTGTATTTAATTGCTTCTCAAAGATTAGGTATTTAAATTAACTCTCAGTTTTATAGTAAAAAAAGTGCCAAGATGAACATTTTTGAAGAAGGATGTCCAATGCTTTCTAGGAGTGTGTTCATTTCAGGCACATGGTTGTTGTCTCATGTGATCTCATTTCCATGGATGTGAGTTTGCTTTCTCTTTTAATGGTTATTCACTCATTTATTAGTTTATTTGAAAAACATTTATCAAGCATCCAATATGTGTAGATACAGTTGTAGGTGTGGGCGGTGCAGTGAGCAGAGATGCAGCATTAGCAATGCGGTAAGGAACAGAAGTGGGCTGCGAAGAGTCAGTGCTTTATGGAAATTGAGGCAAGCGTGAGTGTTTGAGCGTCTGGGGCAGGGGTCCCCCTGCATGGTGGTCTTCAGTAAAGGCCTGAAGGAGGGCAGAGAGCAAGCATGAAGGCAGAGAGCCTTCCAGACAGAGGGGTTGTTCATGAGGCTCAACATGTTTCTCAATAGTGATTATATTGGGCTCATTTCATAATGAAGTATGTGGCCAAGGGCTGTCCTCACTGCCCCGCTCATTCTGTTGACATCAGGTACCTCTGATAACCCCCTCACTCTCAACATGTTCATCTCTAAAATGAAAGCATAATTCCTGCTTTACTGTTCCACCTGGTTATAGTAAAAAAGGACTGAGGAATCAGTGAAGAAAGCCCACTTAGTGATGGCAGGGCAGATGGCAGGTGGCCCCTCTGCAGCTTACCACTGAACTCTGATCCAAAGTGGCACTTTTGTGGAGACCTCTGTCCTCCCCACAGTATACCCGGCTGGAGGAACAGGCTCCTGGCTGAGTGTGTGGCCCCAGGGTCCCTTCTCCAGTGGGGAGCAGAACAGCTTCATGTTTCAAAAGCAGTTTGGGAGAATAATCCTCCAAAAAGTCGCCATATTGTGAGGAAGTTTCCCAATATTTGTTTCCTCCTTTGCATTCTGCACCACACGCTGGCTGCTCCAGTACCAGTCCACTCTGCTGGGCTTTACAAGCCTAGCACAGGCCACGTTTCCTTCCCAGGCAAAGGACCTCCAGCAGGCCTTGAAGGAAGTTACCTTGAGTTGTTCCCACTAGGGCCACTCCAAAGCCCTGCTGAATGAAACCTCTTGGAGGGAAGTGATCAGAGTCCACGGTCAGAGGAAACCTAGTTCCTCCTGACCTGCACCTGCCCCCAATGCTACAAGTTTGGGTCAGGCAAATAGAGAAGCCTGCTGTTAACCACAGTATCGACTGTATTTAAGATAGTTAACGAATCCTATGCTACCTCTGTGTCTGCCAGTGCGTCCTCTATGTGCACACCCAGCCTGGTCCCCACCTATGCTGCATCCATGTGAATTCCAAGTGCTTTTTACAGGACAATCAGACCAGATCTTCCTCTGGTAACTTAAGCCCAAGTTTCCAAGTCAGGTGTATTGCCCTCCATCCTCCACATCATTACTGTCTTCATTTCCTACCGTGGCTCTCAGCATGCCTGCTGTCCCCTGCCTTGTCCTTCCGCCTGCGCCCTCCTGCACCTCCAACCCACAGTGCACCTATGGCAAAGGTCACCTTTCTGGAGCTCTAGTTGGATTGTGTCACACCCTACTCCCAAACTGGTAAAGTGCCTCCCCACTGTCCCCCTTTATCCCATCTGTGTTGTTCAACACCAGTGGTCCTCAACCCCTGAATCAAAACCCCCCACTGTCTGATGGAAATGCAGATTTCTGGGTCCACCCACTGAGTCTGAGTCTCTGGGATCACAGTGTTGTTGAAGAACCAATGTCCCGCCAATAAAGTACAAGCCCCCTAGTTGGTTTTGAGGACCTCCATGGTCTTTCCAGATGGGCTTCAATCCTCCTTTATGGCTCCTTTACCCTGAGTCCCCACCTCCATCCCAGACTATGCTTTTCTAATAACCCACAGTCACATCTCAGGACTTTGGCTACCCTGGTCTCAGCCTTTGTGACTTCAAGGTTCAGGTCAAATGTTATCTTCATGGAACTCTCTGTAGCTCCCACAATCTCACCTCCCTCTTCCATTGGTTAGAATTATGCTTCATTCCACTTTGTGCTGCTCCCGTGGGTGGGTGGCAGGTACACAGTCCAGGCCCATGACTGTGGTATCCCCTTGGTGGTGGGTTTCATGTTGTGCTCATCCTGTGTCTCCTGTGGTGTCTTGTGCTGTGCCTCACAGAAGAAAATCATGCTTTGCTGAGATTCAAGATGCAATTCCAGCTTGAAACTGATGCAAGAGAAAAGTCGTGTGCTTGCTGCCAATGTGAAAACCTTGCTTTTGTAAGCACTGCCTCCCCAAAGAAGAGGGGACCTGCAGCAGAATGTCCTACTGCCCTAGGCCATTCACAGAGCCACTCTGGAGAGGGGCATCCAAATAACACAGTAAAGTGTCCATTGCCACGTGGAACCTTGAAGAGGAAAGGACAGTACAGGGGGTGTGCGAAGTGTATTGTGCCCTCAAATCACATAAGATCGGCCAAGAGGTCCCATATGTGCTTACATCTGAGAGACCTGGTCACACAGTAGGGTTCACAACCCCTGGAAAAGTCGGTGCCTCCTGTGGTTATAGTATTGCACATCGAGACATCTTCCTCAACCAGACAAATGGAAAACTGGACAGAAATCTCTCAGACAGGAGAGCTGCGAGGGTGGGGGTTGTGGTGGGGCAGGCACCCATAGAGTTCACAGAACCTCCTCACAAAATACCAGGGAGCCGTGTATCTGCAAAGGCCAGGAGAGTGCCCACATAACTGAGGTCTGTGCCAGATAATCCAGTACTTCAAAAATAGATTTTTTCAGAAAATTATTCACTTGCTTAATGCAAAAAACCCCCACAGTGAATATACACTCATCAATTGGGTGTTTTAACATGGGAATCAAAATAAACACCCTCTAGAACTTAACTTTGCTGATAAACCCTGAACTTGATTTTCAAAAGGAAGAAAACTTGAAGGAATTAAGAAAAGTCTATGGGAATATTGATTTCTAATTTATAAAGATGGAGGCACAGAAGAATGTGTTAGAGGAACTTTCATTTCAACCAATACACAAAGAAGCCAAAAAATAGTAAAATTTACCCAAAAGAGGGATGACATATTAATTCCTAAGACAAAAAGTTCATATAAATCACAAATTGGCAAAATGCAATATTTTTAAGCCTCCCCAAAGTTCCATGTAAGTCACCGGGATGAGCATGTGTAGGTACAACCTTCGAGAATTCATTTATGACTGTGACTCCATTGTCGGGGACTGTAGAGTGACACACTTATGGTTCAAGACAAAAGCAAAATATGTCTGCCCAAGATGCTCAATCAACATAGTCACAGTGCGGGCCTCTGAGGCCTCACTCCGTGTGAGCTGATCCTTCCTGCACCTGACAGACACCAGCTGAAGACAGACTCCATCCAGAAAGCATATGAGCAGGCCAGTCCACAGGCTGACTCACTGCCTACTGGCTCCAAACGATGACTTTGCAAAAAGTTGAAAGAAGAGGCACACTTCAGAAGAGAAGGAGATTTCTGAAAGGAGTTCCAAAACAGACATTTCTGTATAAACTGGATAAAGGACACAGGTTATTAAAAAATTACTGAAGGCCTCCTGTGAGCTGGGTTCCCAGGAGGTGACTCAGGAGTCCAACAGCCTATACGGCCCTTCCCAGAAGAGGCCCTGGTAATGGGAGCTGCCCACAGAGTGTATGTGTGTGTGTGTGTGTGTGTATATATATATATATATATATATATATATATATATATATCTCACTGGAGGCCTCAGACATTCCCAAGCAGAACCTGTCCTCTTACAACTCCCTGCTGTTCACCTGAAATCTCTGATCTGCTGCTGTCAGAGGCCTTATGAAAAACAGCCTGGATACATATGCCTTTCCAGAGTGCCCACACATCTTGTGTGATCCCAGACTGTCCCTCTTAAATGAATGCCACCAGCACAACCTGCCCACTCCCACAGCCATGAGTGCCTTCGCTGGTCTCATTACCCTGCTTATATGCCCTTTCAGAACTTGGAAGGGCTGGGATGAAATGGCCAGGCAAAGCCCAAAACACAAATCAAACACAAAGCACACAGGCCTTACTCTGCAATGGGCGCCTGGAAGGAGACAGGACAAGCATCACGTGAGTGCCTCCAGTTATTCCCCTTTCATTCGTTCTGCCACATTCACAAGTTGCAAACCCAGACAGAAACCTCCTCTAAGGCAGGACAGTCACGTCTCATGCCTTATCTTCCCAGTAAGGGAGGGGGGTGGAGTGAGAGGCAGGTGAGGCAAAGCCCTGGGACGTTGTGGACTGTGAGGAGTACATTAGGGAGCAAACATGGTGGGGGCATAAGCTGGATGGTGCAAATACAAGCCAGACCAAGTCTGTGTGGCTCTGCTTTCTCGGGACCACCTGAGTGAGGGGATAATCCTGGGTGGGGACTGGTAGAAAGGCTGGGTGAAGTCAGAGGCTCAGGAGCTGCAGGCATCAACAAGGCCAGTGGCTGAGGGCTGTCCTCATGTCCCACCCATTCTGTTGACACCGGCACTATAAGAACTCCCTCAGGATCAAGTTTATCTCTAAAGTGGAGTCACAATGGCTGCTTCACTTTCCCATTGGGTTACACTGGAAAATGACTGAGGAAACTAGCGTCAACGGTGTCACAAAACCTCTCGGAAACATCAAAAACAAGGCCTATGCCACCAGCTGGCTGCTGTCGGTGGACAAGCTCAGGAAGGGCAACATTCTGAGCCGCAGTCAGAACATGTGGGCCAGCAGGCCTGGCTTCCGAACCAGATGGGGCAGGCGGAACCCCTGGACAGAATCAGAAGGTTCTTGGAAGACCAGCCTTTTGTTTCAGTTCAGAGATCCAAAGCGGAAACTAATGGCACATCAAACTGTTAGAGATGTCCATTTCATAGCCTGGTGCTTTGCAGGGCAGGTGGAAAATGTATATATGATCCCCTGCCCAAGCCCAGGCCAGGCGCCACCCCTGGTCTCACCCTGGCTTGTCTGCCTGTCTGCCATTGCCCAAGGTTCCCCAACCCAGAACACTCTCTCCCTGTTCCACCTGGAAAAGCCCAGCTCTCCCATCAAAGTTCTGCTCAAAAAGTACTTTTCCTATTAAATCCACTTGCAAATGCCCAGCAGCCTTGCCACAGTGCTTGGTTCTGAGAGCAATGCCTGCAGCCTTTATCCTTTATCTCACTGACAGGGGCAATGGCCTCTAATGTGTCCATCCTGTCCACCAGTCTGAGGGGAGCTGGCCTGACACATCACACTAAAAGGAACAAGATGGTGAACTGATCGGATAAAACCCTGAGGCCCAGAGGAGGGTGCGCCACACTGGGTCCCTGGGGCCCATGCTGGGAGGCACCACCCAGATCACATTGAGGCAAGAAGGACTGATTTCCTGGCTGCTAAAGTGCTGCAGGAAGGCCTGAGACTTTGGCTCCCCTGGACTCAGAGCTGGAAGAAGGGGCCCTGTGGAGGGTCAGCACTTTCCCCACTCAGAAATCCACAGAGGCTTCTCTTTTGCAGGATAGCAGGTGCCCCTCAGGCTCTGCCCATTGCATCTCTGGCTGGCCACAAAACCAGGGTCGAGTTACCATGTAGCCTGGCCACGGGTATGCAGAGCTCTCTAAGGCAACAAAGAAACAGGGCCCAGGAGGACCCACAGCACCTACCCACACTTGGGGGCCTGTCTTCTAAAAGTGCTGGGTTAGAGAGAAATAAGATGGCAATGTAGGTAAATGCCGTTACTTGCCGCCTCCCACAACCACATCAAAATTACAACTACTAGGTGTAGCGGTTAATAATGCAGATTTTTTTCAATAGACGGAGTTACACATATGTTGATATACAGTATATGCGATTTGATATGTATGCTATTTTGTTGTATTGACAACAAGCTTCAAAACTTCATATGTCAAATTTTCTGAAGGTGTTAACATCATAGATATTTTTACACTTAAAAATGTCAAATTTCATGCCAAAAAAGGGCATTTGTGGGAAGTTTTAATTCATTACTTTATTTTGAAGAAAAGTGCTGCTGAATACTTCGGGAAGGTTATGGTGAACATGCTCTATCTCAATATAATTGTCAACGCTGGTTTAAATGCTTTAAAAGTGATGATTTCGATGTGAAAGACAAAGAACGTCTAGGTCAACCGAAAAAAGTTTGAAGACCAACAATTATAAGAATTATTGGATGAAGATGCGTGTCAAACACAAAAACAACTTGAAGAAAGATTAAATGTTGCTCAGCAAACAATTTCCAATCGTTTACAAGCAATGGGAAAGATTTTAAAGGAAGAAGAATGGGTGCCACATCAACTGAACGAAAGACAAATGGAAAAACCGAAAACTCATCAGTAAAATGTTGCTTCAGTGGCACGAAAGAAAGTCTTTTTTGCATCAAATTGTGACTGGCGATAAAAAGTGGATTTATTTTGAGAATCCCAAATGCACAAAATAACAGGTTGATCCAGGTCAACCATCAACATCGACTGCAAGGCCAAATCGCTTCAGAAAGAAGACAATGCTCTGCGTTTGGTGGGACCAGGAAGGTGTGGTGTATTATGAGCTTCTAAAACCAGGTGAAACCATTAATACTGATGACTACTGACAACAAATAATCAATTTGAACCACGCTTTGGTTGTGAAACCACCAGAATGTGCCCAAAGATATTGTAAGTAATTTTGCTTCATGATAACACACCATCACACACTTCAAAACCAGTGAAAGACATGTTAAAAGATCTTTCCTGGGAAGTATTAACCCAACCGTTATATTCACCAGACCTTGCTCCTTCAGATTAGCACTTGTTCCAATCGATGGCACATGCACTTTCTGAGCAGCACTTCAAAACATGTGAAAAAGTGGAAAATTGGGTCTCTGAATGGTTTGCCTCAAAACAAGAGAAGTTCTATTGGGATGGTATCCACAAATTACCTCAAAGATGGGGGAAAGGTGTAGCTAGCAATGGACATTACTTTGAATAAAGCACTTTTGATGTTTCTCTTGAAATTATTGTGCTTTTTCTTTGATTACAAAATCCACATTATTAATCAGTACACCTAGTAAAATGCAGAATAACCATCATTCAGAACTGCCTGAAAGCTGCCTAAAACTAGAGAAGTAAAGAAGAAAGTTGAGACTAGTAGGAGGGGCAGGGGGGCAAAGGCGCAGAATGGGTTGGTTTGACACCCACATGTGCCATTTTTTTAATCAGGAGGGATATCTCCAAGGCCTCCCATGAGAAACAAGGGAGTCCCAGCTCCACATCAGCCCCCCAGCCCAGGGTTCCAGAGCTTGGAAGAGAAGTCCCTTTAACTTCAGGTTGTAAAAACCAGCAGGGATTGTGGCTGAATGACATAGAGGCTGCTGGAGTCCCAGGTGTTGCTTTTAAAGGGTCCACACACAAACATACAAGGTCCCGCTTCCTCTGAGCTCCAGCACCAGGTGGTGGCTTTTGGGGAATCCAAGGACATATGGGAAGGAACTGGATTGTCTGGCATTGGGGCAAGAACTCAGGAGCAGCTTTCTCCCAGACAAGGATGCTCGCAGGGGTCTCATTGTTCCTGTGCTGGGTCCTCCACTGTTACAGAGCTAACTAGCAGCCATATCTGAGTTTCCAACAACATGGCCCACACTATTTGCTCCACCCTGGTGATTTCCTGAGACTCTGCCCCATCCAACTTGCAGCCCTACCCAAGCTGTTTGCAACTGCTTTTCCATATGAATGGCCTTTCCTGGCTCAGGTTTCAGACTTTGCTAAAATCTCTTAAACAAGCAGCAGCTAGAGTCAGTGTGCCCCAAATCTATCAATAAAAGGCCCAAGACCCAGCACTAGCACCAGCCTGCCTTGCTCACAGCTGGTCTTCACCTGGGCACTTCCTAGCCCAATACAAGTAGCAGCCATCTGCAGATCTCTCTGTAGCTCCTGCCAGGTGACCCCAGGCACTGGTGGACTTTGCACCTCCTGGGACACCCATAGCCAGTGCACCTGGTGGACAGCTTCAGACCACACCAGATTACAAATCTACACATCCACAAGTGACACACTCAAGGGGAAGACTCAGTGAGCACCAAAGCCCTACTGAAGCAAATCCTGCTCCATAGGGATGTCTCCTGCACAGCAGCTCTTCCATTGTAGTTAGAGCTGGTCTTCTCAGCCAGTTGGCCTGGAGGTCAACTCCTCCCAGTGACACCAACAGCAATCAAGGCTCAACTACAACAAGACTGTGCACACAGCCCACACAGGGCTGCACCTAGCGTGCCCAGCTCAGGTGACTGGAGAGGCTGAGCCACTGGGCCCTACAGGACACCTACTACACAAGGCCACTCTACAAATTCCAGGAGACATAGCAGCTCTACTTAATATATAGAAAGAAATACAAGGAAGCAGACAACATGCGGACACAAAGAAACATGTCACAAATGAAAGAAAAGAAGAAATCTCCAGAAAAATAATTAAATGAACTGGAAGCAAGCAAACTACTAGATACAGAGTTCAAAATAATGGTTATAAGGGTGCTCAAGGATGATAATTTCAAAGAACTTAGTGAGAATTTCAATGATCTTAGTGAGAATTTCAAGGAAATTAGTGAGAACATCAAAGATGTGAAAAGGGACCAGTCAGAAATAAAGGAAACACTAACAGAAATGAAGAATAATTTACAAGGAATCTACAGTAGAGTAGAGGATGCCAAGAATCAAATCAGTGATTTAGAATATGAGGAAACAAAAACCACACAACCAGAAGAGAAAAAATAATACAAAAATATGCAGATAGTGTAAGGAGCCTCTGGGACAACTTCAAATGTACCAGCATTCAATCATGGAGAAGGAGAAGGATAGAGCAAGATATTGAAAACCTATTTGAAGAAATAATGACAGAAAACTTTCCCTACCTGGTGACAGAAATACACTTACAAGTCCAGTAAGTGCAGAGGGTCCCAAACAAGACAAACCCAAAGAGGCCCACACCAAACACATCATAATTAAAATGCCAAGGGTTAAAGACAAAGAGAGAAGCTTAAAAGCAGTAAGAGAAAAGCAGTTAGTTACCTACAAGGGAGTGCCCATATGACTGTCAGCTGATTTTTCAATAGAAATTTTGCAGGCCAGAATGGAATGACAATAAATACTCAAAGTGATGAACAGCAAGGACCTACAACGAAGATTACTCTACCCAACAAAGTTATCAATTATAACTGAAGGTCACATAAAGAGCTTCACAGATAAGAAAAAGCTAAAGGAGTTCAGCACCACCAAACTAGTATTACATGAAATGTTGAAGAGTATTCTTTAAGAAGAGGAAGAAGAGATAAATAATATGAACATTAAAATGGCAATAAATATATATCTATCAACAATTAAATCTAAAAATCAAAATAAACAAACAAGAAATCTAATAAATAAAATAAACTGATGAATGAAATAGAATCAGAGGTATGGAAACATGGAACAGACTGATGAATCTCAGAAGGAAGGGGGAGGGAGAGGGAAGAGATTAACCAAAGGTCTTATATGCATACTAGAGGCCTGGTGCATGAAAATTCATGCACTGGAGGGGGAGTCCCTCAGCCAAGCCTGCCCCCTCTCACAGTCCGCGAGCCCTCAGGAGTGGGAGGCAACCCGGCGATCAGGGAAGGTGACGCCCCATCACACCTCTGCTGCTGCCACTGCCGGAAGTGCAAGCCTCAGCCAGCCCTGGTTACCTGAGCCTTGGGCGGCCCTGAGTGGCTGGGCAGCTGCCATCCAAGGCTTGCCTGTGCCTTGGGCCAGCCCTGGGGACTGGGGGGCTGAAGGGACTGGGGGACTCCGGAGGCAGGTGCCCTAGCAGGGCTGAGGAGGCTGGGTGCCACCATCTTGTGGGTGTGGGCACCGCCATCTTTGAGGGTGGGGCAGTCAATTAGCATATTCCCTCCTTATTGGCTGTGGGAACCACCATCTTTGCGACAGCGTGAGGGTAAATTAGCATATTTCCTCTTTATTAGATAGGATATGCATTACCTATGGGCACAGACAATAGGGCGGTGAAGGCCTGGGGTGGGGCAGGAACTGTGTGGAGGTGGGCAAAGTGGGGATAAAGGATGGCCATCTGAAATACTCTCAACAATAAAGATTTTAAAAAACAAAAATAAAAGTGCTGGGTTAAGGGGCTGTGGGTGACCTGCTGATAAAAGAGGCAGGACTGCACATCCAGCAAGACCCCAGGACAAGATGGAAACACACAGGACAGGCAGCCAAAGGGTGGAATTAGGAGCAGCCCCATCATCCTCCCAGAAACCTCTGGTGAGCGTGTGCCTCTCACCTCTGCAAAGTTGGGCTCTGCAAGGTAAGGGGTCCTGGTTCCAAAGGGACACAGTGAGAGTGCCCCTGAGGTCCAAGCCATGGCAGCCATCTGAGGGGCTCCTGAGGCAGGCGTCAGGTGAGAGGTCACCATCTTGACCTGCTCACCAGGAGATGTGGGGTAGAGTGGAGTGACTCAGCAGGCCCCTCTAATGCTCCCTTGTGTAGTTTTGATGGCAAATAGCAATTAGGGGTGCAGCATGCTGGGCCAGTAACGGCATGGTGACCAGGGGTTCGAAGCCCTCAAGGATGAAGGTTTAGGTCTGGCCACCAAGTCAGCCACTAGCCCAGCAGAGTTGCTGGCCAAACATGAAGGGTCTGGAAAGGAAAGAGAAGCACATTAATCCATTTCAGTTGGGGTTCTGAGACCAGCAACAGTGGTTGGGCTGTAATTTGCCCACTAACCTTCCTCTTCTAAGTTTCCTGCGGGACAGGATTGCCAAATAAAATACAGGATGCCCAGTAAAAATTAATTTCAAATAAACAATGATTAGTTTCTTTAGTGTAAGCATGTCTGTAATATTACATGGAACATAACCACACTAAAAATATGTACTCATTGTTTATCTGGACTTCAAACCTACCTGGGAATTCCATATTTTTATTTTCTGAACCTGACAACCTTACTCCAGGAAGAGAAACCACTGGCAGCCTGGAGTGATCCCAAGACCTAAAAGAGGAAGTGGATCAAAATAGAGGAGTGGACTTGGGTGATGCTGTCATTCACTGTTCATATCCTCACTGTGTGTGAGCGCCCCCTGCCACGCCCACCCCCACCCTACTCCCTGCTCTGGGGCTGTCCTGGGAGATGGTGCTCAGCAGACACCCCTGTTGGGAGGTGGCTCCAGCTGAAGAAAACTACCTTGCCAATCCATGCCACCTTCGGAGGGCTGCCTGTACTTGTGATGGGTGACCCCATCTTTTCACCCGAGTGCGGAGCAGCTTCTTCCCACTCCAGAGCTCTATGCAGGCTGACTGCGGCCTTTCTGGTAGGACATCGCATCTCAGTGCCCAATCCTGCTTCCTTCCCCTGACTCCACTGGTATTTGACCTGAGAGTACTCCATAATAAACACCCCACTTAGAGGCTGAGGGAGGAGAGATCACATCACAGCCCTGTGCCCAAAAGCATGTCCTCAGAGGCAAGACACATTGGTTTTCAGAGCTCATTGCTTTGAGGCATTCAGCATTTTTAGATGCTACGGTTCAAAAATGATCAAGAAACAGTTTTGCGTTTCTACATGTAAGGAAGCAAAGGAACAGTGTCTCAAAGGAACCACATCACCTACCTACCATCAACCTGGATGTTGGAATGTCATCCCAAACATCCCCTTTCTACTTCCCCATAAACCTGTCCTCCTCCAGATTTCTTCATTTAGGGTCCTGGTTACACCATTTCCCTAACCTCTGAGCTTAGAAACTCTCCAGTGATCTTTGACTCCCACTCAATGCACCCTGTCCACCCTGCCCTGTGTACACTCTTCCTTCCATCCTCTAATCATTCCTCCATCCACCCCTTCCCCTGCCTCTTACCTGAGTCCTCCTAGGACTCTTGGCCTTTCTTTTCTATTTTTTTTTTAATTTTTAGTTTTTAATTGATTTTTAGAGAGAGAGAGAGGGAGAGAGCAGCATCAATGTGGAAGTGAAACATGAATTGGCCTCCTCCTACACGCCCCCTACTGGGGATCAAGCACACAACCCGGGCATGTGCCCTGACCAGGAATCGAACCAGCAACCTTTCAGTGCACAGGATGATATGATACCCAACCAACTGAGCCACAGCAGCCAGTACTCTTGGCCTTTCTTTTCTCTCCTACTTCCATTCACTACAGCCAGGCACCTCTTCCTTTGGTACAATTCTTACCTTGTAACAGGGGAATATGAGTCATGGTGATAGAAGGCTTAAAGAATCAGCATATGGTTTTCCCTGTATCCTTTCTCTGTGCCCTGGGACCAGGAACATTCTAGATAGATGCTGCTTTGCCAGCCTGCATGCTCAGAGTGGTATGACCAGTAGTGAATGGCTCGTGTGAACAAGAAGGAGCTCTGTGTGACTGGAAGCCCCTGAGGTTTGGAGCACTGTGAAAGTTAGTTGCTAATAACCCTGTTGCTAGTAACCTTTCCTAAGGTACACTGGACCATCCAGAGTGCCCCCGAGTCTCAGAAGTAATGTTCACATGTGACAAGGGATGCTCTGTTGTTTTACAGTGTTCAACTGGAAAGACGGTTCATGAACTTTGGAATAACCCAGCACTATGCACTGCTACCCAGGGGAGGAGTCAGAAAAAGCTATCTGCTTTTCACCTACTGCTTCAATTTTCAGAAAATTGCCCAAAGTTATTGCAAACCATTTGCATTTTTGTTGGCTTGGCAAAGGGAGTTGGCAATATCCAATAATCCCTTGTTAAAAGCCACGTCACTATTTATGTAGAGAACACAAATGTTACAAGGAGACTTCTTAGAAAGCTGGCAAGAAGAGGAGGCCAAACGGGAACAGTTGTTTGTAAACAAAGGGATAGGAGACCACATTGCCTCAGTGTCTTTGACTTGGGGACTTTTTATTACATAACTAGAGGCCCAGTGCGCGAAATCGTGCGAGACCCAAACCCGCCCTGTGTGAGCCACAGGATTCCAGAACCACCCTGCACGAGCCGTGGGCCCCGCTTCCACCGCGCCAACCCCGCCAACCCTGCCAACCCCGAGTGAGCCCCACCAGCCCCATGTGAGCCCCGCCAGCCCCACACAGCCCCACCAGCCCCGCACATGCCCTGCCAGCCCCGCGTGAGCCCTGCCTCACTGCACGAGCCGTGAGTCCCGGCCCAAGAGAGGTGCTCCATGCACCTCCTGGTGACCTGTCGTTTGGTCGTTCTGCTGTTACAGCATCACGACCACAGGCCTTTTATAATATAGATTGATTAAAACGACAAGTCCCTGTCCTGTAAGCTTGGAGTGGGTTTTACTCCCTGCCTTGGAAGAAGCCATGCATCTTAGCTCTGCACCCCAAACAGAGTTCTCGAACTAATCCTGAACAGTCTCACTGGGAGCATTCCTGCTGCAGCTCTGCAGTCTTTCACTGAAGAAACTCAGAGCACTATGAAAGTTAAGTCAGAAAAGTGTGTGCAGCTCTGCAAACGAAAAGGAAAAATCCAGGTTTATGTGCCCTGTTGCTAGTACCAAAGAATTTATCACTTTACAAAGAAACTTGAACTCAATTCCTTTAAAATTGGGGTGTAGTGTGAGCACTTAACATGCAATTTCATTTCCACAGTATTCCATCTTAACTCCTCACCTGTATAATCAGCTTACAAGGTTAGATTTTTAAAAGAGGGTTAAATATTCAAGTGTAGTGTTGGGGAAGCAGCACCCATGTCCTCCAATTTCCTTAAAGTGAACACAGTTTCATGAAGAAGAATAAGTGAAGACAAGTGGCTTTAAAAAAAATGCAGCTTTTCTTACTCTGAATTTACCATAACCAAAAAGGCCACTGGGCTGCCATTGATGGTTCTAAGTCAGAGCAGAAAGAAGGAAACACATCTCAGTGGTGTGAGGGGAATGGAATGCCACCTCCAGACCACAGGCCTGCACTCAGAGGCTGATTCTGAAATACGAAAGCAACAGGTATCCAAATACCTGTGGACTGAGAGAAACACAGGTGGGCAGAATGTATCCTTGAACAAGACATTTGGACCCCAGTGGACCTCTTTGATCTCTTTCATTATCTGTAATGTTGAGCTGAATATTGCCTGCACTGTCCACCAACAGTTTTGGTTGGGAGATCAAATGAAATAAGGCTTATGATGCTCCCCTAAATGTTGAACCACATCATAATGGTAATAAACCTGGTTTATTGAACATTTAGCACATTTCAGGCATGTGCTAAGCATCATTTCATTATCACAGCACATTAGGAGGCAAAAAAGACATGACCTTCATTGTACAGGGGAAGGTAAGACTTTGGTTAAGTGGTTCATCCATGGTCTTACTGGTTGTGAACCAGGTCAAGCTGACCCTCATACTTGAGCATTTAATTATCAATAATACTATACCAATATTATCAATAATACTATATAACTAATATATTAATAATACTATATCAATAATACTATATCAATACTATATCAGTAATATTAATATAATAGTAATAAAACTATAATACAATACTATAATATTATATAATAACTAGAGGCCCGGTGCATGAAATTCATGCACAGGGTGTGTGTGTGTGGGGGGTCCCCTCAGCCCAGCCTGCACCCTCTCCAATCCGGGACCCCTTGGGGGATGTCCGACTACCGGTTTAGGTCAGATCCCGGAGATCAGACCTAAACCGGCAGTCAGACATCCCTCTCACAATCCTGGACCACTGGCTCCTAACCGCTCACTTGCCTGCCTGCCTGATCATCCCTAACTGCCCCCCCTGCCAGCCTGATCACCCCTAACTACCTCTGCCTGCCAGCCTGGTCACCCCTAACTGCCCCCCTGCTGGCCTGATCACCCCTAACTACCTCTGCCTGCCGGCCTGATTGGTTGCCCCTCACTAACCCCCCTGCTGGCCTGGTCTCCCCACGCAGCCTGCTGCTCGGTCATTTGGTCGCCCCTCACTAAGCCCCCTGCCAGCCTGGTCATCCCACGCAGCCTGTTTGGTTGTCCGTTCAGTTGCGACGGTTGCTTGGGCTTTTATATAGATAGATATAATACCATATAGTGTGTATTACTATAGCATACTAGTACTTATTATACAGGTACTATGTTACTATGTTACTATAGTATAGTAATATGTTGTATAATACATAGTACATGTTACTATCCATATAATAATATAATATAAGAATGGTATAGTAATTCCACCACAGGAGATGCCAGGGTCAGTGGTAATAATTAACATTGCATACATATATAGCCAAAAAGCACTATGTTATGGCCATAATTTCCTTTGAACAAACCCTGTTGTTTATTAAAAGCGATATTTATATTATATGAACTACATCATAACAACAAAACATTTTTAGCATTTTCCTATTTTTTTTACAAGTACTTGAAATAAGGATTAGCATTTAAACTTTTTCAAGGATATAGTCACATTGATTTTAACAAATTGTAGTCCCCCATCCTTTTAAAGAATGAATTAGTGAGAAAATAGTTTATCCCAAACAAGGTTTTATAATTTATTTTTTGTATCTAGTATGGTTTTTTAAAAAATATTTTTCTTGCATGCTAAAGTATAATTTTAAAAGATTAAGTTTTAAGATATGAATTAAGTAAATTCAGCTTACGGTCTCTATGTAAACATGATTTGAAATTTAAATACTCCATTCAGATTGGGCCCCATCTGCAACAGCAGTTCAACATCTGGACAATTCACTGAAATAAGCGATCTCCTCACAGAATATGAGCAGTCTTTGTTTCAGGCAGATATTCAGTTAACTGTCTTCCTATTTGTTTTCACTTTTTAACAAGTTGTGACATTTGAAGATAAATGTCTAGTCTTTTAGTGAAGAAAACTTTGATTTTCTCAATTGTATGGAGGCAGGGTCAACTTTAAAAACTTTTGTTACTTTTGTTTTAATTATGAGTAAATATAGAAGTCTTTGGTGAGCCCTGGCAGTGAGTCCCTTTTCGCTCCCTCCAGGTCCTTAGGGGTAATGAGGACATCAGGAGCTTCAGTGATTGGAATACAGTATTGTTTGTACTCACCTCACCATTAAAAAATCACTTATAGTAGATCAATATGACAAATGAGGAAACCAGAAGATGGCGTTGAAGATTAGCAATCACAAGAGGTAGACTGGTAAGGTCTCAGAAAGTTTTGTACAGTGTCTGTTGTTTTGAACTTCTAAAAGTGGATGGGTGGAAAAGTGCTGAAACTAACTAATGCTGAGCAGAGTGCACATGCATGACAGTGTGAAAAGTTCTAGTTCACCCTTTTTGTTCTTAGCCCTCTCCTTCTGTCTGTTGTTTGTGAGCACTTTGGGGGAAAAACAGTTCACTGACTGCAATGTAAGGCAGCATGATGGCAACATTCTTCACCTTTACTGAAATATCCCAAGTTCCTGGAATAGTTCCTCACAAGTAGTAGATGCTCAAAACGTATTTGTTGAATGAATGAATCTGTGACAGGATGAGAAAGGAAGAAGATGTTATGACCAGAATTTCCTTTGAGCATACCCTGTTGTTTATTACAGAGACTCTGATCATGGAAAATTTACTTGGGTGAATAGATGTCATCCTGTTAATTTCTGAGAAAGTTCATTAGTGTTAGGAAAAGTGTACCTAATCTATGTCTGACTGCCTATTTTATTCTAGACTAGACTTAGTGTTTTCTTTGGGTAGGAGACACTGATCCATCATAGGAGATTAAAAGAAAAACTGAGAAATAAGTGAAATCAAAAGCTTTTCAAAAGTTGCCAGTTGAAACTGGGGTGATGGTGGTCTAAAATCATATAGAAACTGGTGATCTGACGGTTTACCTGAAATTGCTAAGTAAATAAACATGCTCAGAGTATCAAAAATGCTGTGGTGAAAGTTTAGTAGACAGGTATTCAGGCAATTAATTTCAATATTAAGAACATCTTGGAAAATTAAGTAAAATTATTCCTATTCTGGACATTCCTATTCTCCACTACTAAGTTGCTTTCTACCCGGTTGAGTTTAAAACTATGTCATTTTAAATTTTATTTATTGATTTGAGAGAGAGATTTGTTGTTCCACCTATTTATGCATTCATTGTAGACTCTTGTATGTGCCAGGATGGGGGATGGAACCTGCAGCCTTAGGGATGACACTCTAACCAACTGAGCAATCCAGCCAGGAAAACGAAGTCATTTTAAGGTGACCTGAAGTCCAGAAGCAAATACGCACTTGGATACTTCAAGATCCCTCTCTCAACTCTCATGTAGCCATAATTAAAACTTTGGGGGCTATGCATTGTCTGTCATTTCAAACATACAGACTGTATTTGAACCACGGTTTTTAGCTCAGGGGATCTGGGCCGGTTCCTTTTTCCTTTTTAATGAGTATGCCTGTCTCTAAACACCGCAGAGGGGCAGAGTTCTCAAATGCAGCAGCAGGGCCAAGCATGCCCCCACCCACCCTCAGTTCTTCATCACGGACAATTCCTCGGTCTTCGGTTACTCTGCAAGTGAAGTCCCCTTCGCACCAGATTCCCGCACCTACACTCCCCCCACCCCCTACTTCCCGCCCTAACCGCACTGCTGTTGTTTAGCTGTTATTAGTTATCGACTAGCCTCCTGCAGGTCCTGGAGCAGAGGCGAGGCCCCCATTTCGCGCCTTGCCCTTCTCAGGAAATCACCGCCAGTGAGGGTCCTTGAGGCGAGCTCTCCGACTCGTTGGCCTGCGCGGGGCGGGGTCCGAGAGCGCCGGAGTCCCCAGCCCGGTCGCGGCTGCGCCTCGCTCGCTCGCGGGCTCCCGGATCCCTCCAAGCTCTGCTCTCGGCTCGCAGCGCCCCCTCCCCGCCCCAGCGGGAGCAATCGGCCTCGCCCCGCCCCAGGCTCCGCCCCCAGCGCGGCTTTTAAGCTCTTAAAGTTCCTCTTTCGCACCTCGGAGTCTTAGTTTCACCATTTGAACTTGGGACCCACTGCTGCCCTCGGCTCCGAGTCCGGGGCAAGGTAAGACTTGGGGTCGGGCAGGAGCACAGACGTGAGGCTGGCGGGACCGAGAACCTGGAGGGAGGGGCCAGAGCTTCCCGGGACCGTCCCGAGGACAGCGCTGGGGACCCCGCTTCTGAGCCGGAGAAAGCACGCTCCCCTGGAGGGAGTCCTGATGCCCACGCGTGTGCTCCCGGCCCAAGGGTTTGTGGGGACTCTGCGGAGGGACCCCGGCCCACTGCCCGAGCATCTCCGCTGGCTCTCCCTGCTCCCGCGTCCCCACTATTCTGTGGGTCGACCCAGCGCGGGCCGGGGCGAGGTGCTGGCGTGCGCTGGACCAAATGGAGAAAGACTCGGGGCCTCAGAAGGGGCCGAGACGGGGCCGTCGAAGGCACTCACACCGGGCAGCAGGCTTTCCTGCGGGGGACAGTCCCTTACTTCTGAGACTCCTTCTGCTCGTTTGCTCTTAAGGGACCCAAACTCACCGTGACCTCCGGCGCGTGTTTCCCTGGCTGGTGGTGAAGGAGGAGGAGCTCCAAATTTGGGCACCCGGGGCCTGCGCTCTGCTGCCTCAACCCCAGCCCTCCCCGGTCTCTCGCCTTCCCCGCACCCTCCCCACCTCCGCCAGCCTCCAGGGCTGGGCTGATACTTCCCGGGCGCAGAGGGTATCTCCGGCTGCTTGGCCGCGCTCCTCGCCAAGGGCCGCGTCACTGCCGTGTGTTGCCCCCGGGGTCCATTTGATCCTTGCTCTCTGGCGAGGGCTCAGGGGCATTCTTGGGACAGAGTACGGGTGCGGGAGAAGGCCAGGAGGAGGCTGCTGGGTGCTGAGCATCTGGAACTCCCCGGCCGCAGGCTGGCCTTGTGCCTGATTGGCGAGCGGGGGCCACCGAGGGAGTGTGAAACGGGGAATGGGCCAGAGTGGAAACTGACAGCGAGGGAGGAATGGACTGATACCAGCTTCAGGATGGGCAAAGGGGAGCGGGAACCTTTAGTGAGTGTGCAAACGGAGTGCCAAGAGGGGCGGCAGCTGGATTTGGGAGTGTGAGCAAAGGCCGGAGTGTGTGTATGGGCTGTGGGGTGCGTAACCAGAATGGGGAGTCTAAAAGGTGGGGTAGGAAGACAGACTCCGCGGAGGAGGCAGGATTGTGCTGGCCAAGGGGACCAGCCCCGGCAGCTGAGAGGGTGTCGTCCCTCAGGGACCTGTGGTGACACCGACCTCAGAGCGCGCGCCCTGCTGCCTCGGAGACCCTGGGCCTCGTGGTCACCGCCGCAGGGGTTGGGGATCGGTGCCCTGAGCGCTGTGCGCGGCTC